>NW_009648960.1:1714614-1730255 GCF_000708025.1 Charadrius vociferus
TTCCTGGTTTTGCTGTTGTCAGGACAATACCCTAGTTTTCCTTCTCTTGAGACTGCAGGGAGTAACAGCAAAGCTTTCTAGCTTGGCTATGAGTCCCTATTGTAAGTCTGTTCCATATTGTTTGTTGGTTGGGTTTTTTTTTCCATGAAGCACACCAAGAGGAGTGTAGAGAAAGCGGGTTAATTTGGCCATGTATTAATTTGTTAGGGTGGGAACCAACAAGTTAAAGTTCTCCAGCTAATACTGCAGCTGCCTGGGGTCTAGCAGAGGGCTGGGCTGGGCCTGGCAGTGGGCCAGGAAAGACCCAGCCGAAATGTAGGAAACCAAAGTGCAAGTCCCTGTTTGGTCTGCTTTGGGGCAACCTTGGCTTAAGAAATGAAATGTCATCGGTGGCGAGTGTTACAGCAGTGGTCTGGACCTGCCCTACCCCAGTAAATGTGTCTCATTGCCCCGAGGCTGTTTTTCAAAACCACGATTTTGTGGCCATCTCTGACTGTTTAAAAACAATCTTCAACTTTGAAATTTCATATCAAGTTTGTTTTCCTCAACCAGGCCCTCATATACATCCCCACGCCCTATTCATATACAAACAACCCCTTGCCTCTTTTATGCTCTTTCTGAGCTGCCTTCAAGCAGAGGTTGCGCTGTCTCAGCATGGTGGTATTTAGCATGATGTAAGACAAATACATACATCTCTGTCCTAGCCAAACTCCTGTTTTCTTTGCTGACAGTTACTGAAATGGGAAGCAAGGAAGTGTAAGTGAGAAAGATGCTACATTCACAAAGGGCACTACTGTCATAGAATCATAGAATTGTCTAGGTTGGAAGGGACCTTTAAGATCATCAAGTCCAACCATCAACCTAACACTGCCAAAAACACCACTAAACCATGTCCCTAAGAACCACATCTACCTGTCTTTTAAATACCTCCAGGGATGGTGACTCCACCACTTCCCTGGGCCTATTCCAACGTTTGACAACCCTTTCTGTGAAGAACTTTTTCCTAATATCCAATCTAAACCTCCCCTGGCATAACTTGAGGCCATTTCCTCTTGTCCTGTCGCTTGTTTCTAGCAAGAAGAGGTAGACCCCCACCTCCCTACAACCTCATTTCAGGTAGTTGTAGAGAGCGATAAGGTGTCATCTGCGTTGTTCTGGTATCAGGTATCTGATACCTTCCTTCAGGACACTGTTTGCCAGACACTGGGCCTCAATTTCTCCAGTCGTACAGAGACCACAGTCTTGCAAGCACTTGTCTATACCCCTACGCTCAGTATTATGGGATTAGTTACTGCCAAGTTGAGTACTCATGAAGGTGCATGCTCAAGCAGGCTTCAAATGCCCTGTCTCAAAGGTTACACAACAGCAGAGATGAGAGGTAAATTTAATACAGGCTATTTCTCAATGGATAATGCTATATTCAGCCTTTTGGTTTACCTGCCTTTTCCTTTAAGCTTTCGTGACAACTGCGGGGTGAAGTCTTTTTGGTGTATTCCAGGAGAAAAAGAGCTGCCAAGTATTGCTCTCTTGAACCTTGTTCGAAAGCTGCATTACACTGCCCATGCCATTTGCCACCGGTTACTAAATCTCTGGGGTAACTCCAGCAGCTGAGCTGATGATCAGGCTAGCTGGGAGTACTCCACAGTAACTGAGAGACTCAAGAGCTCCGATGCATTTTGAGTTTCTTTTTCAAGCCTTATCAGTGTGGAACAGCTTTTGTTTTACTGTTTTCCTTGGAGGTCCCATTTAAATCTCATACGTGGGGCTGGCATACTCTCTGTCAGCTGTCCTTGTAAATCCGTGATCAGGGTCCCACATAGCTGCAGAGATAACGACAGGCCTATTAGCTAAGGTTCAGACCCACCAAAGAGCTTTGCATGTACAATTTGACCCAGGGTTTGAAGGTTATGTCCCCTGTTCAAGCACCAACATAAGTGGTCAGTTTTCCCAAGTCTTTGCTATCACTGTCTAATGCTTTTCCTGTGAAAGAAACAATTTCCTTGTAATAGATTAAATATTGCAGATTTCAACCCGAGTTATTCTCGTAATGCTCTGGATTATGAATGAGACCCAAAGGTGCATAAACCGAACAACAGTTTATTTTCTGAATGTTCCCATTCCTTTCCTCACAGAGGCTTGTTCCTATCCGAGCATAGAAAGAATAATAATAATAATAATAAGGTAAGAAATAGTTTCTCCTGTTGGCGAATTGGTGCCTACTCTATCGTCTGAAACCCCCATGCAGTGAGACAATGAATCCCCAAGCATGAAACCCTGCATTGGTGGGTGAGGAAGCAGCCTGTGACATGTAAGCAAAGAGGCAAAGTGGTGTCCTACAGGAAGGTTATGTGCCCTCAAAGCAGCCTCAGCTGAGCGAGATGGAGGCAGTGGTGGTGGTACGTTACTGATGAACAGGGTGCAGGTGTGGGAGGAAGATGATGCTTGAAGGGTGTGACTGAACAGATCTGTTTGTAATTGCAAATACGGGTTTTGCAGTAAAAAAAAAAATAAATAAACTCGTCCACTTTTGAGTTCTGCATGTGCCTCCTTGAGCTATTCACGTGAAAGGAAGAATTCCCATTAAAAAGGGGAGGAAATGTTTAGGGGTTTGGGTATCTTTTTTTTGCGTGGTTGCAAAGAAACAACATTATCCTGAAATAATACCAGACTGTTGTACCTTTTCTCTAATTTGACCATTGAAATCGCTGACCCTTTCCCGGTGGACCTGGTTTTATAGCAGTCTCCCTTCGCCCCCAGCTCTTTGGACACCTGCATGGGATAACTCCGTGTCCTTGGGGTGCGGGGGCTGCTGCGGGGAGAGCAGCCCTGCAGGGATGCTGGCGAGCTGTGCAGGGAACCGGCTCCCACTAGAGCGCGCTAGGACAGCTAAAATGGGGATTGTTTCCTTCTGTCATCACGAGTGGAACTATCAGAAATGCCTATGTAAGACATGGCACCTTTGTTTTTAAAGCAGGGAATCTGGCTAGTTTCCCCATCTTTTGGCTACAGTTTTCTCGCATGAGGCTGAGCAGTGCTGCAAAGCCAGCTGTAGCTGCCTCAGTGCACTGAGGTTTTTGGCTGAGCCACGTGCTGTGAAAGACCTTATGGAGGATTCCAGCCTGTACACAGAGGGCAGGGAGAAGCTTTGTTCTCAAGCCTTTTACTTAACTTGTCTCATCCCACAGTCCCCTTGTTTTAGCTTGTTGCTCTGTATGACAGGGGAAGTGGAAATCTGTAGAGCCCTGTGTTGTACTTCAACACGGACAGGAGTCCATCTCAAGGTCCTGTTAATGACCTTCTACTATCCTTTGTGCATTTCAACACCACCCCTAACAAACTTGCCCATCATCACACAAGAATTTTATGCCTCAGCCAGTACTTGAACCCAGGCTCCCAGACCCTAGCCCTTGTCCACAGCCCTCCTTTGCTTCATGTTTACTTAATTAGCCAGCTGGAGCGTAATTGCTTTCATGATCTACAGGCTAAAACATAAAGATGACAGTGACACAAATCTTGGCTTAGGATTCAGTTTGCATGTTAATTGATTGTGGTTCCCCGGATATTTGGAATTTGCTCCGACAGGATCTGGGAGATGATGAAATGCTCCCTGGGTGGGGTGTTCTGTCTCCCAGTGAGAGCCTTGACAGATGGGTGACATAGTTTTACTGTCCACCAGGCATCATCTGTTGTAGAGCACGGGGAATCTACAGCAAAAGGAAAGCAGATCATCATCGAGGAGTTCTTCGTACACAATGCAAATAGAGTCAAGGCTGATTGTAAAGAGTCGAGAAGCATCTGGAAATCAGTGAAGCCTGGTGAGAGAGCCTGCAACAGATTAAGAAGGAATGCAGGCATTTTATATAGCAATCCAGCCTCAGTCATCTGTGGTTCACCAAGTCCCTGAGACACTTGTCTAGGGAAGAGAGAGGCTCTGGAGACAGGGAGGAAAAAGTAATTTCGCTGAATGGAAGACTAGCCCATATTGGCTCTGAAGGGTTTAGGCACAAACTGATAGGCACAGTCTCATAGGAGACCTGACGGCAAATGCAGATGGAGCTGCCATTTTGCAGCGTGCCTAAAGAAACAGCAGCTTGCCAAAGACAGCAGAAGGAGGCTCTCCTGGAAAGACAGTCATAGGTGGTTATTTATGTGTGTTACATTAGAGCTAACTGTGATCCGGACCCCGGAGAGCTAGGATATAGAATAAAACCAGATCTTGCCACAAGACTCTGTGATCTGAATAGAAATCATGGCCAAATAGGAGCATGGAAAAAGATGGAAAAGAGTTGTATGAAGAGACATGTCCAGCATCATAGAACAGTCTGTGCCACAGCCAATGCAGGCTTGGGGCAGCCTCCAACTGGCAGATGGTTTTATTCTAATAGAAGATGTTCTTAGTTGCATCAAATCATCCATTTTCAGATTTTGCTGATTTTACACATGGTCTAATTTTAACAACAACAAAAAAAAAACCCACAGAAGGAAAGAGAGTGAAATGTTTTTTTCATAAATAACTTACTCCTTTTTTTTTTTTTCCTCCCAAGAAACTGGACCAGGTCACTGTATTTTGGCCTTAGAAACATGGATAACATTTTAATGAAGAATTGTGGAGGAAAAAAGATAAAATAAATGTTGTTTCTTTTCTGTGTTCAAAACTCGATGGCTTTGGAATCCCCAGGAGTTTCTTGTGCTTTCTGAAAGGCTGTTGTCCTATATGCACTGCATTCATAATCAGCTGTGGCTCCTTCTTTCTGTTCCGACCTTCCTTGCTCAGAGTCTCCAGTCGCAACAGGACAAATTCTGGCTTTTCAAAATCATATCACTGAAGTTTTGAGGCTAGGAATGAGTAGAAAAGGAAGGGGGTTATTCCCCAGAAAACATCATTAAATGAAACCCTTTTATTTTTCACCTTCATCAAAGCGAAGATTTTCAGCTTTTCATTAAAAAAAAAGTATGTGGAATTGATCAGGAGGCCTTAAAATGAACATTTCCAATAATAACATAAACAATGTAATATTCCAGATAATATTTTTCAGACAAATAGGATTTAGTCATGTAGCTACCATTCCATTAAATAGGGTCCCCCGGAAAACCTATGGGCAGGCTTTGCCCCGCTCCAGACTTGGGAAATGCAAGTTCTGCTTCCTGCATGATAATCCTGTGCAAATTAAGTGTGGGGTGTTTGTGTTTCCCTGCGTGCAAGCAGGGGGCAACAGCGTGTCCACACGGGCAGTGCAGTTGGGATCTATTGATGAAAAGCCCTGGGCAGGAGCGAGTTCCATTAATCGTAGGCACAGACTCTGCCTGTGTGGATGTGGCAAATCCACCTGGAAGAGGCAGACAGCCTTCAGGGTGAGCATGACAAATACCGCCCCTCATTAGGCAGAGCCGAGGCAGGTACTAATTACCCGGGAGCTGCAGAGTTGTGATGCTCATGGTTCCTGCCAGCATGCAAGCTGAGTCCTGACTTGCTTGTTGGCTGATGCAGATCAGCAGCGAAGAAGGTGGCTGGGTCTGACCCCTCTGGGCTGAGAGCAGGACTAGCGCTGGCTTTGCAGTACTGCACCTTTCCACCACACCAGCTTTCAGTTGGCTCCGTCCATTTCGGGTACTGAAACTGCGACTCTATGGCCATCTCTGCTCAGCAGCTCTTGTTCTGGAATCACTGGAGCTGCCAGTCGTGCTTCAGTTGTGTGGAGAGTTGTCGGGGGGGGGGGCATTATAATGTTCATTTAAAGAATATTTGTTGTTAGATTTTTCAAAGTGAATTAGTCTTTGCTTTTCTAGCACCTGATTTCTGTTGGGATTTTAACCCTCTGTGTATCCACAGGCACAGGTAGATTGACTTTTGTGGGCACAGGCACCTGAAATTCCAATGGCAAGGAGGAATAAGAGGGGGACGGAGCAGAAAACAGGGCTGTTGGAAAACAGCCGTTATCACCAAGTTTTATTTTGTCGTGGATCAGATCATGGGATCTGTCAGTCCTCAGTCACACTTGGAGAGCAGCAGTAGTCCTTTGACAAGGTTCAGGTTGGTCATCATGTGGCTTTGGATGCACTGTGTCTCCGGGCAGGCAGGAGGTACCGCTGGCTTCATGTGTTGGCTGGTTGGGAGAGGGAGTCCCCCGAGCACCCACCACTGCACCGTAGGAGCAAGCAGTCAAATGACACCCAACAGGCAGAGCTGTTTTCCCCGGCTAAATTAGCACATGCACAGGGGTGGCAATTTTGGCCCCATAGGAGTTCAGTGGTAAAAACTGAGCCTGGGACTCAGGCCAAGGCAGCAGGGCCAGAGGGAACTTAATGGAACTTCCTGCAAAACACAACTACAGACTTCCAACCGTGTTCTTCAATTTACCTAACTAATGTTTTCTCCAGCCCTGTTTTTTAAGTAATGATAATATCATTAATCACATAATTATGGCCTCATCCTATTGTCTTATAAGACTTAGGTGACTAATAAGGACAGGGTAACACTTCAGTTTATTTTGCTGTGGTTTATTGACTGATTTAATGTAGTTGAAAAGAAGCAAGCATGCTGGAGACAGAATTCCCCAAACATAAAATTTTGCTGACAATAAGCAACATTTAGCTATTTCTAGAGAGCTGGAAAGTAGCTTTTCTTTTTTTTTTTTTTTTATTTTATTTACACTATATTTCACATAAATACGCACCTTGTCAGAACCTGGAAAAAGACTTGCTTGGGTCTGATCACGTCCATTTAACTCATCTCACAAGCACACATCAGCATTATAACACATACATTGGGGAAGGCCAATTTCTCCAGGCAAGAGGCAGTTTAATCACGGTGGGTCAGATAAAAATCCTTTAACAGATAAAAATCCCCTTTAACATGGGGAGTTCTTCTTTTATAGACTAACTCCTGCAAGGAGCTGAAATCCCAGTGTTAGGCAGCATCAAATCCCACTGATGCCATAAACCATAGCAAGGAACACACTGAGACTAGGAGTTAAGAATACAAGTGATTGAATCATGTGAAATGTTTTTTACTCCTGGCTTAATGTTAGAGGCTCAGGTTTAATGTTATAGTTTGGGGAAAGGATGGTTAATTCTTCACATCCTGTCTTTTTTTCCAGTTTTGACATGCCTCTGCCAAAGTCTTCCTTTACTGATCCACTGTTCCTAATTTTACTGGATCATCAGCATCAGCCCATCTGGAAAGAGGGCAGCTCTTTTCTTCAGGGATATTTTAGGCTAAAGAGATCCTCTTCTAAACCTTTTGGGTATAGGGAAGACCCTGAATGCTGAATTTCATGGAGTTCCTTGTATTCTCAAAAAAGCAGGGATAAATCACAAGGCTGCAGGAAGTCCAGCATTTGAAGTCTGATCTCCATCCCTGTTGCAGACCTCTGGTGTGACAACTGGAGCAGATTCTACCCTTGCACAACAGAAATAAGCCAGGGCTGTAGAAGGGAGTAGATTTAGCCTTCCCAGTTTAATCCATAAAGAAGTTTCCACATTGTTAACAAAAGCATACGCCTTGGTTCCTGCAGCCCTAGCCGACATTGCCGACTGTGCCGGGCTTGGCTCCATTCAGGGCTGTGGCTGGTTCTTCCTGGCTGGTGCTGGTCGGAGGCTGTGCTGGGTCTGCTGGTATTCACCCTGGCAGCCCTCTCTTGTGTTCAAGGTCTGTTCCTGTGCTCGGTGGCCTGAGCAGGACTGGATTAGAGAGGGCTCCCTCTGCCTTTGGTGCCTTAATGGCACCAGGAGCATCAGCCACTGCTCTGCCTGCTGTCACGCTGCTGTCTGTGCGTGTGCCTGGCTCTTGCTGGATTCACCCCATCAGCAGTAGCTATATATGCGTTTCCCTCTGAAATCAGCCCATCCTGAAAGATGCTCAACAAAATACGCTCTCCTGGTTTTCTTCCCTGCAGGCCAATCTACCGTTCTGAGTTGGGCAGAAAAGACCCTGCTTAAACAAGGTGCCTCAAAGCTGCTGATATGTGTTCATCTGAACCAGCCACCACTAGATTAATTCCTTCCACTCCTTTCCCATCTTCTGATTTCACCTTTTCACTGCTATCAGTATTTAGGGTCTCCTCTGACCAGAGGTATGTTGTTACTTGGTTTGCAGCTGGCTTTTGCTGATTGCATGATTTCACTGCAGATCCTGCAATATTTAGATGTTTGGGTGTGGTTTTTTTTTTTCTGAGGATGGTGACTCTTGGTGGTTTGGTTTTTGGATTTTTTATTTTTTTCGGAAAACAAAGCTCTAGTTCAGTTACTGCAGAAAACTAGAAGTTGCAACTGAAAGTTGCATGAAGGTTGAAAACTAGAAGGCAGACATTCAGAATATATGGAGTGTTTTTATAAACCCGTTAATTTTCAAGACAGTTTCACAGTTTCCAAGCCTAACTTGAAAGTTTTGAGTGTCTGGGGTAGGGGATAGGCAATACTACACAAAAAATACCAATTTCAAACATGTGCAATCACAAGCCTCTCATTGTTGGCACTGTGAAAACATTACTATTTCTCCTACAAATAATACCATGTAATATTATTCATACTGGTTTGATGTCCGGGTTTGAGCTGTGCTATGCAATGCACCAGTTTTGTTTTCATCTTGCTACCCATTTCTTTTACTTCCACCTGGTAGATGAAATACTACAGCCCTCTGAGCTTGCTTTACTGTTTACTCCTTATTTTCAGTTGTGCTCAGATTAGCACTTAGTTGTCTTTGCAATCCTTGCCTTTCCCCCTTGTTCTCTTCTCTACGACATCATCAAAATTAGTTTGCACAGGATATTTATGAACTTCTGCACTCACTAACGATGGGCCGACTTGTCTTTTGAAGTTTCCCCCATCAGTTGTCCGCTTTGACATCTCCTGCAGCCGGCCATTGCTTAGCATTAATTTCTGTCACTCCCCCTGATTTTCCAGGAAGAAATTCTGATTAAGGAATAAATGCTGGGCTATTCATCATTTTATGCCAGTCGCAAGTTACAAGGTGCTTCTCAGCCTATAAGGCACAGATTGTTCTTAATCAACTGAAGTGAGCCACAGGTAAAAGAGCTGAAGACCTGATTTCCATTGCCATCCTCTTGCAATCCTGTCTAACAGTAGGGAAGTATGGCAGAGCCATTGTAAATGCCATGTAACAGTGCAACACAGCGGATTAAAAACCTGCAAAGCTCAGATGGTTTTACAAAAGTCCTGTCAGTCAGCTTTCATTTTATTTCAGGTCTTATTTTCATTTATTTACAGTATCGCCCATTATGTGTAGAGTGTTTGCTAAACACTGAAGAATAATGGTCCTGTCCCACGTAGCTGACAGCAGAAGGGCTGACAAAGGGAAGGAATGCAGTAAAAGTGGTAATTTATGTATGAGTCATGCTTCCCAGCCAGCTGTGCTGATAAAAAATGGCCAGTTTTATGGGAAGGCTGGAAAACAACAACAACAACAAAATTACCTTCTGAAAAAAACCTACAAAATATTTGCACCAGCACTTTGATTAAAGATGACTTACTGCTGACAGCACAGGGAAGGGAGTCCTGGAGAGGCATTTAGATTTATCAGATGCAAGCCTGTGTAGGGGAAGATGTTCCTGGCATAGACACCTGCACCTAAGACAACGTGGAGACAGCAGCAGCAGATCTTGCCTATGGCACAGAAAAAGCTGATAAGGAAGCAGGAAAACAGGAAGATAGTGAGTGTGAGAGATGAGAATCGATAAGGCAGGGGTGGAGTTATGAGCTGAGGGCAGTTGGTGAGGCAGGGGATGAAGTGATTGGAGGTAGTTTTTCCACAAATTGCCAAGTAGTTCCATAGCCACCTACTGCAGAGAATTCTGCAGGAACGTTTGTGTTTTCATCCACCAGCATGACTTGGGGTCTGACTTTGCTCCGTTTAGAGGCAATGACAGACTCCTATTGATTCACGGGAGCCTTAGAAATCAAAGAAAGCTTGCTGTGGCAACTGGCTAATTCAGTAACAGCATTGATTTATCCAGCTGGACAATTAAAGAGCATGAATACAGCGTAGCTGATTTCTGTCTCTGAATTAATTTAACAAATGATCATTGATTCAAGTGAGAGGAAACTGTACCCCAAAGGAAAGGACTTTCCATATTAAAAAATCCCCCAGCCTAAGTGAGTTGGTTTTTAATGTGCCACAGATAGAGCTAGTTACCATTCATTTGGAACCTTTTGCCTGCATTTCCCTACCTAACCTGTCACTCTGTTGTAGAGCAACCTTGGGTTCTGGATCCACAGCCATGGAACAGTCTGAGGTTTGTCTGAAACACTGAGTTTATCAGACAGCATTCCTATGCAGAGTTTGAGAGTCACTTTTTTGTACCCACAGAGCGAAAGGCAGCTTAGAGCCATGCTTGTCTATACTTGGCACCGCTGAGCTGTCTGTGCCTGATGTTTATTGTAAAACAAAACCAGTTTTCATGTTCATACTTTTCTTCCTTTAATTCTCAACTGAGAAAGGGTTTCCCTCAGCCACAGCATAGCAGCACCAGTCTGTAGGTTGCTTCAGCCACTTCAGAAAATGGGAGGAGAAAAATCTCTGCATCTTCTCTGTCTTTGCTTCTTACACAGTTCCTGGTTTCTCATGGACATAAAAACAAATACTGTATCTGCATCCCCACTGCAGCTAATGGGAGCAGACTCCTGGACACATTTGTCCCACGGCAAATCTGAAGGTGACTCATCTCTGTTCTTTGCAGTCTGCATCTGTGTTGGTTAGCAGGACTTAGGAGTTAGTTGACTGGGTCCTCCTCACCTCGCAGAGCAGCCAAGGTAAAGGCAGACACACAGGGACAAGGGTGACCCCAGAAAGGGGATGCAGGAGCTCATGGTGTTCAAAACAGGTAGTGGGAGTATCTCATGGCATCACTTCAGATGAACGGCACTAGTTTTGCCCTGGGTTTGAGACAGCTGTCTCTTCCCCCACAGTGCGGAAGATGCTTTGAGCCCCACATCAAAGCCATGACAAAGGAACTTCTCAAAGCACTCACGATACCTGAGAATGGCCATGATATTTTCAGGGCTGCTGTGTAGTTGCAAACTTGGGTTAGAGCTTCGCGCTTTGCTGCGCTAACTCAGGAGTCAGCGTCTGATGCGGTACGATGACACTTCTTTTCATAGGCAATGATTTGCCACTGTCCATTTGTAAACCCCTTTTGCCTGTTGAGATTAGCTTTAATGGTCTAGAGGCATATGGCTAAAACGTGAACTAACTGCACCTAACTAACTGCACCACGGAAGCCCTGGCAGATCAGACTGCAGGGGTTCCAGCTGCTGACAAGACCACCCACCAAGGGTGACTAGCCTTGCAGCAGGGAACACATCCCGCTGTCCCCGGCTCCTAATTTGCAGGCTGGCTAGTGTACGTGGGCTGCCAGTGCAGGTGGGTGCCATGGGTATGCTGCAGCGCTGGCACAGAGGCACAGTTGCTCCTGCTGTTCCCTGCTAGGGATGGTAACTTGGAGTGCAGGGGCAGCACAGGCAGTGACATTTTAACAGCTACTGTTGTTTGCGTCAGTGTACGAGAGTCAGGGCACTGACCTGGAGAATGTCTCTTTTTCACATTGATCCATGGGCTTTGACGTAGAGCAGACTTGCCTTGATAACGGATGGGACATCCCAACACACACTGACCTGCCAGAGATAACCGTCTCCTATTGACACCTTGCAACAGTAGGCTACTGCTATTTGGGGTCACCATGAGGAGCCCATTAGAAAACAACAGTTTTCTCAGAGGATGCCAAATTTCTGGTTGTTAGTGTTTCTGCAAGTAATACTGAATCTGTAACTTGTTTGAGAGAAGCTTATTGCAATAAACAGTGGTCAAATTTGGAGCGTTAACTGGATAGATAGCTACATAGTATGCTTCTCGGCGCTGATTGTGGGAGCGTAACCCTTAGAATCAAATTTCTCATGTGCAATGGGCAGACGGACAACCACAGGTTCAGTTTTGCTACTCCAAACCATTCAAAAATTGTAACTTCTTTGCATTATGTGGTCTTTCTGATGTCCATGTCTTTTTAGAAATTATGTTTTTCAGCATTTCTTGCAGTTGTGAGGGCTGAAAATGGATCTTTTGCTTTAAGGAAAGACAGTACTCTCACTTATACCCCGGATCCCAGAACCAGGAACATTAGGGAAAAATTAAATACCTGAGAGCACCAAACCGCAAATGTTCTTTCAGAATAAACCACAGGATTTTCTCTCAGTGAACTGTCAGTGCTCCTGCAGAAAGCGTAGAGTGCTTACTGGAAAGCTCTATGAAAAGCACCAAACAGACTTGTTTAAAATTTCAGATACACATTTACAGAGTTAGAACTTTTTCCCCAGTAGTAACATAGCTCCACTCTTGTAACTGCTGGTAGCTGTCACAGAAGCTTTTTGTTTCCTAGGAAAAAATACCAGAGGCAACAGTGGTATGTTCAAGAGAGCTTTGATGCAGCATGTTCAAAAGTGTGGTTTCTATTCCCTTTCCAAAGCCGAGTCCCCAGAAACCTTCCTTGACCTCTTCCAGGTATGAAACAGTCCCACATGGGCTTTGGTGCTCTTCTTCATAAGATTCTTCCATGTCCTCCCCACATGCACCTTGCCAAACAGACAGCTGAAATGTTACCAGCAACACTTTCTTCTGCAGATGGGTTTGGATTATTAATAAGATGGTCAGGAAGAATGGGACTATTTCATGTCTTGTCAAAGCAGCACAAGTAGGATGCTGCTTTTATGAGACTTGCCACTGCCCCTCCCTCCTCTAGATCATCTCTTTCATGTACCTGAGCAAGACTGAGGTGATAGTCTGCTTTGTGAAGCAGATGTAACAGCATGGGAAACAGCTCAGGAAGTAGTTTACAAAGAGCAAAGAGAAAACTCAGAAACAGAATGAAAAAGAGAAAAAAAAAAGAAAAAAAGAGCTGATTGCTGTTTTATTTTGAATTTCCACTACCTTCCAAGCAGGCATTCCAGTTTGAGTACATTAAATTCACCTATTACTCAACCACCAGGGCTATTTAGCAATAAAGACCTCTGGCACTGAAAGAGACTCAAAACAAATCTTGCCAGCCAGCAATAAAACGCAAGGAGTGTCATGCTTAAGATCACTGGGTTGCATAGCTTGTTAAGGCAAGAGGCTGAAGGCTGATTTGTGCAATCGCTGCAAATGGTGTTGTCCTGTGACACACTCACTGTCATAGATAACTGCCTCGGAGATTAAAAAAGAAAAAATTAAATACAGTCCTACAAATGCAGTTGTGTAGCCACAGTAAATTAAATGGTGCGTGCACACACACAGAACATGAGCGCTTTTTGAAACTTGATCCAGGCTGCATTTGGAATTGGTTTTATAGCTGTTGATTGTTGTCTGTGGAAAAAAATATCTGCAAGCAACACTTGTTGCGCGTCCCAGAAAATGGGGAAAAAAAAGGCTTAAAGCCAATGCATGCAGCAGAGTCTTGTCTGGAAGTCCCCAGCTTCCAGTCCAGGGCAAAGGAAGAAGGCAGTGCGGGGTTTTCACATTTTCTCGTGTAAAAAGGAGAAGATGCCTGACTCCACAGCTTGCCTGAGATTTGAATAATGAAATAGTTCTAACTAATATTTATATTAAGGTTTGACTTCTGTTGTGCTTTGCATTGCATCCACAGCATGCAAAATGCTTTCCAGCCATCAAGGAGAGGCCTCTGGCTTCACAATCTGGAGGCCCAGTCCTGCAAAGATGCCATCACAGGCTTTTCTTCCCCTGTGTGGGTAGCTGTTCCACATTAAAGTTGTCTGCGGAGTTAAGCATGTGTATAAATGATTGTAGAAATGGGGCTCTGGGATATCTAAGCACTGTGAGTTTTAAGATGGTTTCTTCTGGGTAGTTTGCAGGCAGATGTGCCTGCCCTGCCCATACTCCAGCTGTGGCAACGTGTCCATAGTTAGCTGATACCCAACAGCTCTCACCATGGCTGGACTGGCGTTGTTCCTGCTCAGCTTAGAGCAGAAGGAGAGGTCACATCTGTGTTATTGATCATGGCTGAGCTACCCACACTGGGGTGGGAGTCCCAGCTTGGGTCTCTCTTCAGCAGCAGGGAGGAGGGTGATAGGAGAGTGATGCAGTGCCCCTAAGCTTGCTCCATGCACGGAAATGGTCTATGAAGCCCTCTGCCATGAGAGAGGACCTGAACGTAGTGTTACCAAAGCTATCTTACTACCAAGTGAAGGCAGAGGGCCCCAGATTACCTAATTTTCAGGGGTCTGAACATACTTAACTCTAAGCATTGCAGCCGCAGCTACATGTGCCTCTAAAAATCAAGAGAATCTTAAGGACTCTTCCATATTCAAGGAAAGGTACTGCTGAAACTACCTATGCTCTCACCCCAGTGTGTGTGTGTGGGGTGGTGGAACTATTCCACCTACTCACATGCATAAGAGTTTTTTGTCAAAATCTATCTCCCTTCCCCAAAACATTGTTTAGATTTATTTTTAAACCAAGATTTTAATCAACTTTTGTGTGAAATTTAGGATACTTCCCTGTCAAAAAACATCCATTTAGACCACTTGTAAGAAATTGCATCAAAGTAGTAGCATGAATATGTGGGACTGAGCGAGTCTCTGTAAATACCAGTGGTGTAGGAACACAGTGTTTTACATTAATGGAGGCCCAAGGCTCTTGCCTGTCTCAAAATGATGCATTCTTGGGCAACCTTTGTGCCCAAAGCAATATGAAAATAGGGATGCAGCTCAGAATTGCTTGCAAGATTTTATTCCATTGCTAGCCTAGCTTTTTCCAAATTAATTTGTGCCTAACTCATCTCATGTAAAAGCAGGAGACGAAATGTTCGTTCCACAATAGCTGGAGTAGTCATGCAGGCCAGTGTCTAGATATCACAGGCTCCTCAATATTGCTATTCTTGTGCTGAGAGGAGAAATTTTTCCAATGGGAGATGGTTGATGATTTCTGCTATTACATGTTATTTGCGCACTCGAGGTTTCTTCATACAAGTTAAACAGCCTGCACTGGTGAGAAGGTTAATGCCTTGCTATGTCATCTGACTGACACTGGATATTATCTCCATATTTATCCTCTGGTTTAACTTCTAGGAAGGAGTTATGTCCCGGATAAATATCACTAGCCAATTTCCCCTCAGAAGTCCTTACTGCTGTCTTTGAATTATCAGAATGGCACAAACTGAGGCTAGTTCACCCGTTTCTAGTGAGATACATGTATGTATGTATGTATATTATAGTTTGTCTTGAAACTAGTTTCGGAAAAGAAGGCATCAGCTAGTTCCTTTCAAGGGGTGTCTACAGAGAATGCACTCTTTCATGGTATTTTTTCCTCAAGCAGACATCTGGTAGCTACTTCTGTTTTCTTGGAGGCCATGAATGTTGCTTCCAGTGCATCATGAAATGTCTCATTATTAAGTAATTACAGAATGGGTTTTATAAGCATTTTTACTGTAAAGAGCCCCAATTACTACTACTACTACTACTACTACTACTACTACTACTACTACTACTACTACTACTACTACCTTCTGGCAATGGAGGGGAAGACACTGATGAATCCTCTTTTGATGTCTGTTGAAACAAGCTGAAGAAAAAGGGCAGACCTTTGCACTCTAAATAGTAATACTATCCATAAATAATAAAGTTCTTCAGGGCCCTTAGTA
>NW_009648960.1:1730319-1757716 GCF_000708025.1 Charadrius vociferus
GTGCTTCTCTCTACCAGTGGTTCAGCTGCATTTCATGGCTGTAAATTTCTTACAGAACATATTTCTTATTGTGGTAGTTGTAATGGCATCCAAAAGGACACACATCTGGGGTTTTTTCTAGACAGAAATTTTGTTCGGGCAAGAAAAAAAACACATCACCGCAACAAACATGGTAATTTGTTTGAGATTTCCAGACATCCAGATTACAGAGATGCCTACAATTCTGCCCCAGTTCTGCAACTTGGTAACTGCAAAACCCAGCAAGTCATTTGGGATATCTTGGACTTTGGACTAAGAAGCCCAGAATATAGTCACCAAACAACCTTGCTAACAGTCGGGGGGGTGGGGGGGTGGGGTCTGCCAGGCCTGCCAAACATCCAGAGGTCCTAGTCTAATGGTCTAACAACTTGCTTTTCAGCTTTGCAGTGCACATATAGTAGGACCAGTACAACCAGGACCTGTCTGACCTGCTAAGCGGGTCCTGCATGGTGGATCACTGTATGCCCACCAAGCATGGCTTGTCTTGCATGTGATCGACTATCTTTGGCTATCCAGAAGATGCTGGACTTGCTGTGCCCATAGTGCAAGTCTGCCCAATGGTACTTGAGTTTAACTTCTCCTCTCTGTCTGTTCCATACCCAAGAAAACTTCCATGTGATGGAAGCAAAGTCACAATACCAACTCTAGTCTTTGTCTTGCTGTCATTTCAGTTTGAAAAATAAAACTGCAGCATGGTGTTAGGTGAATCAAGCAGTGAAAACTCTCTGAGGTACAAATCTAGAGTGGGGTCTTGCCCATTTGGTCATCCGGGGTGGGTATATCATAGCTAAAGACCTCTGTGTGTATGGAGGGCAACTCCCAAGATAAGGGCACATCATGCAACCACTAGTGAGAGCGTACTGGTGGCACGCAGATGGGTAATTGCAAACTCTAGGCCTGCAGTTGAGGCCCAGGTACACAGCAGCACATCTTACAGCAACTCTCAGGGAGCCACTGTCTTCCCCAGCACGTGTACCACACCAGCTCCCCAGCTCTCCAAGGTACGCGCCATGTGCCTTGTGCTCAGGCACATACAGATTTTGAAATACGGGCCATAAACTCAGAGTATGCCTTATAACAAGCCCTTCTCATGTGCATTGCACTGCCTTCAGCTCAGTGAATCTGATCAGAAGCCCTCATGAAGGATCAGACTGTTTTTTTCTCAGGAAGTGTGCCGGGGTGCTAGTTATTAGGGAAAGGAGGGGTGAGCACTCTCTCCCAGGCTGATTACTGAGCCTCAGGTTGAGCCACCCTCCCTCACCCGTTCAATGAAGGCTGCTGATCTCCATTGTATGAGTCAGAGAATCAAACCCATTTTTGGGACATCCATCTTTTATCAAAGAGGGAAAAGGGTTCTTTAACCTGTCCTTTGCTATAAACTAAGGAGCTTTCAAAAACAGTCTGTAGGTGAGGAAACCCTTCTCTGCTTCTGTCTGTGCTCCTCCATCACTGCAGTGCTTGTATAAGATTGTTACAACACATATTTTTCTTCTACAGCAAGCAAGTTCCCAGCTATAGGAGGCTGACAGGCCTTGTGTAACTTGCCATTACTCATCAGCACTCCCTATGCTCGTTTAGATCTCAGGGTGTGGCTTTAATTAGCTGATTTTGTAATAACACCCAGGTGACTGTATGATGGAGAGGCACCCTAGAAACCTATTAAATAGGAGTATAGTGACTCTGTGTACTTAGAGTATTCTCTCAGGTTGTTATTTGCTTCTAGAAATGGAGTCTGTGGTGGTGTTTGTCCATCCTTCCCTATAGCTTCCAAAACTGTTGGTTGATTTCAACCAGGTTATAATGGTGGATAAATCCTACAGAAATTATCAGACCTGTACATACTTCATAGAAATGTGCCACCAGGTGGAAGAGAAAGAATAGGTTAAGTGCCTGGACTAAGAATCCTGTGCTTGTTTAGGTAACAGAAAATCCACGTGGGAAGGAACATGTATGAATGCCCCAGCTGGGGGGAAATCATTGCTTGCAATTCAGTTACTATATCTGAGCAACTGGACTATAAGTAGGTGTTTTATTATCCTATAATAACCGTAGTTTATTATAGATAATATTAATAATATTCTAATTAAAAATATATATAATATATATTAATAATATTAAAAATAATTTATTATCGTCTGTTGCTACTTTTAAGTTCTCTTATCTCAGCAGCTTAGTGATGTCTTCCATTCTGCTAGGCTTCTGTGGTCTTCAGCATGCATCAACCAAGACTCATAGGCTTTTGCTGAAGCTGCCTGCTATCAAGGTCTGTGCTTGGCCAAGGACTTTTTAGTATTTGATATCTGATACAGTCAGCCTTTTATATTCAAAGACTCTATATTGTTTGGAATTAAGCAGAGCTTTGCTTTGGTTCATAACACTGAGCAGGTTTTTGGTCTAGTTGGTTGCCTTTTGAATAAATCCATAAAATCAAGTGGTACTCTCTGTACAAGTTGAGCTCTTGCTTTACCTCTGTTTTGGTGAGGTTTCATCAGACTTATTTTTCAGTGGTGTCCTTAGATCTGAGATAACAAGCTCTTTTCTAACCTTATGCAGTCAAGACCATCAACCTAAACCATTCTGTGATCAAATACCTTCCTAAGAATGTCTTGCTCCGTATTCTGCAAGTTAGACAGCTGTTTCATTATCTGCTGTTTCATTATCATCCATATTCGACCTAGACATGCATTTAGGTCTTTCAGCCCGCTATTTCAGGCACTGTGGAAAGACATCTGTCCCTACATAAGCTAGCTGGTCCCATTTTTAGATGGGAGAAGCAACATGAGCTTTGTTTTTTCAGTACTGGTGATCACTGCTCTGTTGATACTGGCTTAATGTTCTGTGTTGCAGTATCTATTAGGATATACACCCTTGGTGTTATTTCTTTCTACTTTTTCAAGTCAACCAGCTGTGAAGCCAATCTTGCATTTATTATGGAACAAAGGAAATAACTTTGTTTCTAAACCCACATTTGAGGGTTTCTCTTTCCATTGTGTGCAAATGACTATAGTTAATTTTTAATTTAATACAGTTCTAATCTTTCAGAAAATGTGTGTTTCCATTGGATTACAGAACAACACACCCATGATACAGCTGTTGTCACAAGTGGATCTTGTCTCTGCTGTTTCCTTATCCTTTGCAGTCAGTCTTTAGGCCTCTTAATTTGGAAGCTGGTTTGCTGGAGTTTTTTGGCAGCCTTGCTGACAGTTTCATTTGGAAAGCATAGCTGTCCCCAGCCTTGGAAATACCCATTGTTCTTTGCAAAGTCAAATCCATTTTTCACAGTGACCTTGCTTTGACCTTGTTATCAGTCTTGCCATAAATAGTGTGATCTCCAATTAGTCCATCTGTCAGCTGTCCAGGTTCACGTGACAGGACACGAGTGTTGCTGCGCAGACTGGAAACTAGCTGAATGCACAAAGAATGATAAATGTCAGATGATTTGGATGCTGGTAGCTGTCTAATGTCTTCTTGTGAGCCTTGGCATTAGATCATTAGATTGGGGGGTTGGACTAGATGATCTCCAGAGGTCCCTTCCAACCCTGACCATTCTGTGATCTGGACTTAATTTTGTAAATAATCTGGAGGAAGGGTTAAAAGACATACTAATGAAACTTGCAATGATACTGTCTGCTTGCTCTTACAAAGCCAGGCTCTTGAGCAAAGTTTGCATTGAAACAGTCATGCCAGTTGTTGCATTGGGTGATGCCCACTTGCAAGGCTTGGGATTCAGTGGGTTTGTGTAGATTGAAAGACCCTGGCCACAAGAATAAGGATTTTGAGAAAGTGTGTTAATTAAGGGAGCCCTACACATAACTGAGCACAACAGACCCCAGGTTGGGCTTGAATATGTACTCTGAAGAGCTATACATTGCTGGGCTTATTTGATGAACAAGAGGGTGAAATAGAAGGGGTGCGTGTCTCTGCTGGTGAACTTTTACTTTACCAGGGAGAGAGTAAACTGGGCTTATTGGTAGCTGTGAGGATCTATCAGGAGTAGCTGCCTTTCACCGTCCATCACTCATGTCCACAACTCTTTTCTGAACTAACTTTTAATCCTGATTCAGCGTTGTATCTGAATGGTATCACAGGATTTTGTAACTGGTGGAAACGGGGCAGCGTGAAGCCTGCAAGCAGCCTGTGGCAAGGTAGGTGTGCATGTGGGAGCCTCACAAATAAAGCCCTCAGCTGCTGGGCGTGGTGGGAAATGATTCATAGACCTGTAGGTTTGCTAAAACCAGATGTAAATGAAGGTGACCTTAGGAGCAAATGAGTAGGGTAAAGGGCTGGCTGGTAAAACCACTTCTGAACAGAGGCATCATGGGTTTAAAGACAAAAGTTGCAATTCCCTACCCTTCCCTCAATTTGCTTCTGCAGAACATTGTTGACATAAGAGGAAAAAAAACAATGATGAGCTCTTCTGAAAATCCTATCCCAAATGTTTTCAGCCTGTGGTGCCTCTAATTCACTTGCAGGAAGATCAGACATTTTGAGGCTTAACTACTCTGATATCAGAGTATCCCAAAACTTGTACTTGATTTGGAAGGTTGTTCCTGGAAACAAGGCTGCTCTGTAGAAATAAGCAGTTAATATCCGATGGCTTTGAGCCAAAAATCAGCACCACATTTCTCCTTGAACTCTTTGGAATGGGTCCTGTGTGACAACATCCTTGTATTTCCAAGCCAAGTGATGACTATGGACCACTGAAGGGAAAACTGCTTCCAGGAGGGGCTGTTTTACACATGCATTTTAATGAGGGGGGAATCACCAATAAATTATGGAAATGTCTTTGCTGGTGGCAGAGTAGTTCTTTGGTGATGCTACATCACCTGCAGTTTCCATAGTGGCTAAAAATATTGCTGCCCATTTTAGGTTTTCTGAGGGCTCTGATTTTTTTCAAAAATGCCGAGTGAGCATCTCTCTAAAAAACCATGCCTTGTTCAGGTGCCTGAAATTAGGCACCCAGTAAGTGTGAAGGAATTTACATTTGTAGGTTCCTGCTGTGCCTTTGGAAGGAATTTGGAGCAACCCAGAGAGTATGCGCAGTCTCTCACTGGGGAATGCCGTGGGCTGCTCAACAAAAGCCTTTTGTATCATTTAGTAAATGGTGTTCCAGTTTGCACAAGTGTCTTATGCCATTTCAGCATCATCCAGCACTGTGCACTGTGTTGCCTAATGCTGTCAAGTCCTCAGGCAACTGCTTCTCTGCCTGTGAGGAAGGCACTGCTTTAAGTTGGCCGTAGACTTTTAACTTTTACCTTCCTTGCTGTTGTAAGGGCATGTGATGTTCTTTGATTCCTACTCATTCTGGTTTCAGAGCATCCTAAAACTCGGACTTGATTTGAGGTCTGCCCTTTGATAGAGGGCTACTCCGTGAAAATGAGCAGCCGAGGGCTTTGAGCTGAAAATCAGTTGTACCTATTGCATGAAGGTTTTTCTTGCTCTGTTCTGCATCTATGTAGAAATGGCGGCACTTGTATTTTGTAGCGCCTTGCTAGTGCCTGCGACGTTAGCCAAGTGCCATCTAACAGCACATGCAAGTGTGCACTTACCTTTAAGCACATAGGTTTGCTCAGCACTGGTCTGCGAGCACCCTGCATCTTGCAGATACAAGTATGGGGCTGAAGACTCCTCACTCAGCAGTCCTTGGCCTGGCTTGGTTTGTGGATAAGAGATCACAGCTAAAGTCTATGCATAGCTTCTCCGAGATCTCCAAGGAGAGAGTGATTCAAACGTTCAGTCAGTATTAGCTTACACAAGCCATGAGGAAAGCTCATCTGTTGCACAGTCTGGACTTGCTCCTGAGCTAAGTTCGGTAACTGAAGACACTGCAAAGTCTGTAAGAGGAAAGTACCAAATTCAGAATCCTGCCTCTTTATGAGTCATGGCATTTCCCCATTGCTCCCTTTGCAGATCTCCTTCGGTTCATTCCGCTTTGCGTGTAGTTCTCTGGCATAGAAGTTAATCTGGTTATGCTTCTTCACTCACTACTGGTGTAATCTCTCCTCCTCCAGGCCCCTGAGGGCACCTAACCACTGTTCACCTATGTGCCTCTGGAAGTCTCTGCTGTGGGTTAGTTGTAGCATGCACAGTCACTGCAAGATTAGCGTTTTATTTTGTTTTTTTTCCTGGTAGCCAGCAGAATAGGTTTTATCTTTCTTGTCTGGCACTGACTTCAAGGGGGTAAATGTTCTGCCCTATCAGATTTGTTCCAGATACCCCTGTGTTTAAAAGCCAAGAGTGTTAATGAGCATGCAGCTGCTTCTGTTTTATGGTGCTGTTAGGTTTCTGGTGTGTGGACCTGTTGTTTTGACCAAGCAACCTGTGAAACATTAACTATAAGGCTGGCCATTTCTTCTCATCCTCCTAGTGCCATCCTCCAGTAGATCTGGAGAGAGCGCCCTGCACCCCTGATGGGTCCCTGTGCAGCAGTTGTTCCATAGGACAATTTTCTCTATTCAGGGATCCCTTCCTTCCATTGCACAGTGTTGCTGCCTGTGGCACACACAGGTGCTGCCCCTGATACAACAGGACCCATAAGGGCATGTTCCCCTGCAAGCATGTT
Source organism: Charadrius vociferus (assembly GCF_000708025.1). Lineage (NCBI taxonomy): Eukaryota > Metazoa > Chordata > Aves > Charadriiformes > Charadriidae > Charadrius > Charadrius vociferus. The sequence goes on from NW_009648960.1 coordinate 1,736,921, forward strand.
TCCATCACTCTTGCAGATCGTTCCACTCATATACTTCATCCTCTTCTCTTACCAATTCTGTCTTGCTTTGCTTCCCTAAGCTTTCATTTCTCATAGAAGTAACTCAGCACACCTGGGAAGCATGAGTGCCTTCATTTTTTACTGAAGTAAAATGTCCTCTACTTGAAAGAACGTCCCAAGGTAAAGGTTTCAGTTTGTGAGTTCTTGGTGCATGGGGAGAGGGTTATATTTTTTGCCCTGGAGGCTACAGCCCCCACTTGGGGTTTTTGTGAGCTACAGCCACCACTGCAGTACATGTGGTAGGTCATGTCTCTAAAGACCTGCACTGAATGAAATCGCAGTTCAGAGCTCCCCTGAGGTTTTCCTCAGCTTCACAGTCACAGAAGCAGGTTCTGCTTTTCTTCCCTGTGATCTGAACCAACAATTTGCCCTTCAGCCCAGAAGAGCCCTAGTTCTTCAACCGGAGGAATAAACCAACTGAGGATTTACTGGAGAAGGACGGGTTTGGCTTTTCCCTCCTCTTCCCCTCTGCCTATACGAACATTTGCATTGTCACTGGGACATCTGTCTGCTCTGGTCACTTTGTCCAGGAGTGGCCACGTAGTTGCACAGCTTCCTGTGCCATCTGCAAGAATTGTTAAGTAAAGGAATTAAAAAGTGAAAAGGTATAATGGCTTTATAAAGTTCTCATCTTGTGTTCTCAAACTGGAACAGTATGGTGTTTAGGGATTTGAGTGCAGGTGCTCTGAGAGCCAACTGACATAGTTATTCTGGTTTTACAGTGGTGAACTCGAACAAATTACCCTTTGGGTACTTCCTAAGGGGAATGTTTGTTGACTCAGTTCATACAGGAAGTAAGGATGTGCATTTGCTTGGGAAAATTATTATCCAAATCACAGTGTTCTTTTGAAACAGTTGTTTGACTGAATACCAAAAAGCAGCAATCAGTCGCTTGCCTTAAAAGACCTTGGCAAAGCAGTGAATGGTGAAACTATAAATTTCTTCTCTCTAACCCCCTCAGAGCAGAATTATCTATATTTGGTTTTCTTTTTTCAGACCCAGAAAGGAAGTGAACCAAGTTTGCAAATCGTGTTTGGACCAAATGCAAAAAAATCTGGCTGTGCCTCTTACACACAGCTGAACTAGAACAGCGTCCTGAGGAGCAGTGTTTGTTCTCAACTTTCAGACCCAAACAAGATCCCTCTTTCTCCTAGGGACATTTGGTAGAAAAAAATGTGAATGTAGAGCTGGGAGGTTAGGCCTTTGGGTTTCTTCCCATCACTATGAAAACTATACCAGGGAAGCCTTTTAGGCTCATTTTATCTCTGCCTCCACTCCCACCATTGGAATGTCCAGTCTATTTAAATTGAAGGTATGCACGGCAGGGACTGCTCCATCTCTGTTGCTATTCCCACCTTTGAAGTATTTCCTAACCAATCCAGAGAAGCTGTTTCTCTTCACTGCGTACCATATCTCTCTCTTACCCTCTTTCTTACTTTCACTCAACCCTTAGATCAAAGCTCCTCTGTTCCAAGATCATACTGGGTGCCAGGGCTGCCGCCTCCGCTTTTGTCCCTGGGTGAAGTTTGGCAAGGACTCATTCAAGATGTTTTTCATTTTTGAGGCACAAAGTTTGTGGCTGAAAGAAATGCCGTGTACAAGAATATTTTTTGATCTCTTTTATGAAATAGGCTGAGAGCAGTGAAGTCTTCCATGGCTTGCCTAGATACTTTGAGGATGACCTCAATGTTAGCAGATGGGATACCTGAGCGTACACGCTACTTTCCTGAGGGGAACCAGAGCTCATCAAACAAGCCCATATCTGGTTTCAGAACTCAGATTTGTTACAGTCCTTGGTGCAATGAGTGGTCCCCTCTGCTGTCATTGCTTCCCTCTGTATCTGCAGTTTACTCTTTCCTTTCATCTCTAGCTGTTTTTTTTAGATACCTTACACTAGCCTGAAAAATTCAGTGATCAGTTGAATAATAAGTGTTCAAGCTATGCTAGTGCTCTGAAATCTTTGTGGAGTCTGATCCTGCAATCCCATTCCCAGTGGATTTGATGTGGTATATTGAATCAGTGAGAATCCCAGGACTGATCTCCCAGAGGAAAGGGAAGATGCAGGAAGCTGAGCAATTAGATCGGTCCGTGGGATTTTCATTTATATATATATATGTATATATTTAACTCTCCCACTTAATTTCCCTGCATGGATGTAGGTTTAATTGAGACATTCAAAAGTATTAAAAAAAACCCAAACTAATTCCAAATCAGCAATGCCAGGAAGATGCATGCTGTGGATACTTTCTTCTTCCTGGCCGTTCCCTGTGAACTCGGGGAAGTCAGACTGGCCTGGCAAGCCGCCTAACTCTTCGCTGTTGATGACACCTCTCCAGCAGAAGCGGTGTGTGGGCAGACAGGTAGTTTCATCACGGGGAGGAGGAGGCATGCATCACCTTTTGTTTAAGCAGAAGCATCTTTTTGGAATGCTATCCATTTTATCGGTTAGGGCTCGAACAACGAGCAGCCAGGAGAGGCTGGATATTGTAATTAACACAAGTGGAGGCAGGCTGTTGCGTCTGCCTGCCTGGAGAAGAATAACCTGTTGAATTTGCTAGGAGCTATTGCTGTGAGGACAAGAGCTACAGTTACTGGGAGTACTGCAGCCACAAGTGGATGAAGTAGCTGCTTCAGAGCTATGCTGTGGGGAAGAGGCAGAGGCTTGGATATTGGACACTGGATGCCCATTTGGGTTAGAGCCTCCGCTTTTGCTTCCTAAGCCTGGGGAGGAAGAATACGCAGCCCGTTCGCTTTTGGTTGGGTCAGCCAAGGATGGCTGCGCTCTCTCAGCACTTGAGGATCCTGCTGTGGAAGAACTGGCTGAGTGTCAAGAGGCAGCCGGTGAGTGTGAAAACAAAGTAGTAGAGGAGTGAGACCTGGAAATCACAGGAGCTGAGGAGCAAGAGGGGCACTGCAGGAGAGGAAGGTCACAGTATTGAAATGGAAGTATTTTGAAGGCTGGTGATAGAGGCAGAGGGAAGGAAGGGAATGGCATGGAAGTGGAGGTGGGTCTTTTTAAGCCGAAGCCATTGGGTCTTGCACTGGAGCTCATGCATGAGGGCTCAGGAGTTCAGACTGAGTACCATGGATGCCACTGTTGTTCCCTCGGGGCAGCGGTCCGCAAAAAAAACCCATGCACAAACTCACGGGCAGACCTGAATTATGACTGCAGTTCTGGATCTACTCCCCTGTGAGCAGACCCCATGGTCAGTGTACAGCCCCCAAGGAGTCCCTGGGGGACCGGGGGGGGTGCTCTTGTATAAAGCCATTTGTAAAAGATGGACAAAGAAAAAAGTAGCTCTGAGAGATGTAGGTAGGAGAGATTTCCAGTGCAGTCCAGTGTGTTGCAAATCAGACACCACAAATGGTCTGTCTTTCCAAAAGATAAAGCATTGCCAGCAATGTCCAGGGAGCAATCTGAACTGCAGCAGCATCAGTGAGCAAACGTTCCTTTGGGTGGCATTGCGTGTCCAGGCAAAGCCTGCTCAGTAGTTTTGTCCCAGGCCGGTTTCAATACAGCTGTACTGTAATTTCAGCAGAAGCACATTGCAGTTCATGGAATTGTATTGCAACTCTTGCTAGTAATCCAAATGTGGTGGTTTTTAAACTCCTTTGTTGAATGGAAGCCTTGGCAGGTACAGAAAATGCTGACAGAAGAGGAATGATCGTGGAGGGTGTGATATGAGGATGGAGTGAAAGGACTCATATCACCGCATGCTTCTGCAAGGTCCGTTCTTGCCTGCCCCATCCTGCCTCTTAGTTTTGGAGCCTGATTCAGAGAGGTGCCAAGTTTGTCTGACTCCCTGTGATCCTCCATAGGACCTGTGGATATGCTCTGCAGCTTACAGCAGTGAATCCTTCACTGGTGCTAAGGATACAGGAGACTTTTTCTGAGATGCAGAGGAATCCCGATAAATTACCTCTAATTTCTCAGGAGAAATTCCAACAGCCTTGTTAAAAGCAGAAGGCTTGGGTCTCTTCCAGCTCTTGTGTACCCAGTGTAAACGGTAACCTAAGCCCTGCCTGTACTTGTGTACATTTGCTTTAATTCTGGTTTCCTGTGGAGCTGAAATATCAATTCTGTAGAATTGAAATGTCAATTAAATTAAAAATCTGGCTGCTAGTGATTATTATGGCAGGCATTCCCTGCAACCCTCCTTCATTTCCCTCTCTTGCTCCAAACTGGGGCGTTTGCTCAGTCTGAAGAGGGTGTGAGGAGATAAACCAGATCTCTGCTCACAAACACATCCTGATTTCTCTGTCCCGCTTGTAGTTTTTCACCTGTGTAATCCAGTTTCACTTATGGACCAGGCATTTAGAAAGCTTTTTTTGAGCGTGCTTGTTTTGTGAGGGAAGCATTCTGGTGTGCGTCTCAGTTTCTGATAACCTGTGAAGGCGGTTCCTGCCACTGCAGCGGTGTTGGCTGCCCTTGCTGGGGCTGATTGGTACGTCACAGAATGGTCTGACACCAGGCAGCCCCAATCCTCCCCCCCTGCAGACTCGAGTGCTTTCCTGCTCTGTTTATCAGCCTCTCCAGGGCTGGTAAACAGATTTGTTTCTGCCTTTTGCTTTACACTTTATTTCCTCTGTGAGCTCTCTGCAGAGCCCCTGGAGAGACCGCCTCTACCTGTGCAGTGTGGGGAGAGCTACAGCTTGCTTGACTGTCAATTTGTTGAAATCAGCTGAAGCTCTGCATCTGTAGCCAGGGAGTGCCTCAATACAGGTTACTCCTGCCAAGAAAGGAATGGTCATGAGTTTAGGTGGCAGCCTTCTTGGGAGCAAGGTTTGGCCTGCATACCAAGGGGAACTGGAGAAAATCAGTGCCTCTTGCACCTGTGTTGCTTTCCATCTGTCACTTCTGTTTTACATCTTTATCAATGATCTGGATGAGGGAATCGAGTGTGCCCTTAGTAAGTTTGCAGAGGACACCAAGCTGCGTGGAAGTGTTGATCTGCCTGAGGGTAGGGAGGCTCTGCAGAGGGATTTAGACAGACTAGATTGATGGGCCAAGGCAAACTGTATGAGTTCCAATAAGCCCAGATGCTGGGTCTTACACTTTGGCCACAACAGCCCCCACCAACGCTACAGGCTTGGGGAGGAGTGGCTGGAAAGCTGCTCAGCAGAGAGGGACCTGAGGGTGTTGATTGACAACTGGCTGAACACGAACCAGCAGTGTGCCCAGGTGGCCAAGAAAGCCAACAGCATCCAGGCCTGCATCAGGAACACTGTAGCCAGTAGGACCAGGGAGGTATTTTTACCCCTGTACTTGGCACTGGTGGGGCCGCATCTTGAGTACTGTGTTCAGTTTTGGGGCCTCTCACCACAAGAAGGACATTGAGGTGCTGGAGTGTGTCCAAAGAAGGGCAACAAAACTGGTGAGGGGTCTGGAGCACATGTCCTACAAGGAGTGGCTGAGGGAACTGGAATTGTTTAGCCTGGAGAAAAGGAGGCTGAGGGGAGACCTTATTGCTCTCTACAACTACTGGAAAGGAGGTTGCAGAGAGGTGGGAGTCGACCTGTTCTGTCAAGTAACAGGTGATAGAACAAGAGGAAATGGCTTCAAGTTCTGCCAAGGGAAGTTTAGATTGGATATTAGGAAGAATTTCTTTACTGAAAGGGTCATCAGGCATTGGAACGCATTACCCAGGGCAGTGGTGGAGTCCCCATCCCTGGAGGTATTTAAGGGTCGTGTAGATATAGTGCTTAGGGATATGGTTTAGTGGTGGGCTTGTCAGTGTTAGGTTAATGATTGGACTAGATGATCTTACAGGTCTTTTCCAGTCTAGGAGATTCTGTGATTCTAGGCAGCTTGGTTATTTAAACAAAGACAGGAGGGAGAGAAAATGTGCCTTAGTATCCGGAGATAATAAGTAAGGTCTGAGCAATTAAATCTACTTTTAGCAGTGAAATAATCCAGCAACCAAAGGATTATGCAACCTACATCACAGTGCTTGATGTCCCAAGAGCCAAATTGAGGTTGGTTGTCAGTCCATTCAAGTCAACATGTTCCACCTGCAATCAGTTTGGCCAGGGTGGTTGTCTTGTTTTTGTTAACTAGAAGTGCCTGGGAGAGTGGGAATGCTGTTATGTTGCAACTGATGTACCCAGCTACAATTAAATCCAATTAAGTCAAAGGACAGAGATACTAAGGGAAAGCGGGGAGTAGAAGCACCATTTTAGACCCAAATGGAGAGCTACAAAAATTTCCCTGAGTAGCGACAATCAGTATTCATTTCTTCCCCAAGAATATGACAGATCTCTTGCCCTTCCTTTAGGCAGCCTCTGACTAATATCAGTTTCTGTGCTGTTACCCCATAATTTCACCTTAGCCTACGTGGTACTAAACAAGGAGGATACGTTAATAATACCGTTTGCATGTGAATTAATCAGAGTTAAATAGCGTGTTTGGGGACTGATTATAGGGAAAGCATGTGATATAAAAAAAATTACAAAAAGGTGTTAGTTTCAGTGATGAATCTTGTTATAAGCTGGCAGTGTATATATAAAAGACAGGAAGAGTACTGTCTGTAAAAGCTAAAATGTTGCTGAATGCTGAAATTATAAGAGTACCCTCTCTGAAGGGATGTGTGGGGAGGTGTCTTGTGGTTTGATGTCTGTCAGTTGCCTATTTTGGGGCATGAATCTTGCTCCTGCTTTCATGGCTGTGTCATCTCATCAGGGATGATGGGGATGGAGTTGCTGTAAAACAACCATCTTTAAGCTGAATTGCTCTCCAGGATTTGTTTGTCTGTCTGTTTGTTTGTTTTTATGTTCCAGTAAGTGTTACAGGAAATGAAAACACTGTTATGGGCTTGGAATTACTTTGGAAAAACAGGTTTGGGTAATATGTGCTGATCTGAAAAAAATAGCAACACAACGATGAAAAATGGGATGATTTTGAAGAAAGACATCTTTGCAGTTTCAAAAATTGGCATGAAGATAGCATAGCAATTTTGCAGCACAGAGTAGTTTGAGCTTAGCTATTGATGGATGGAAAACTCTAATCTAGTAAGCACAGTAGCAAGCTAGCCAGCTGGTGCAAAAGAAGTTGATTATTAGAATAATTGCATTTTCCTGGCTTACAAAACTCCAAGGCTTGTAGTTTTAAGACTGACTTTGGGCCTCCAACCTAAATTGGTTTACTATAGAAGATGATTAGCAGACTATATTTTCTTTATTCTTGTCCATTGAAACAGTCAACCCTCACATCAGAGACAAGAGCTCTATAAATATTCGTTCATGTTTTTTTCCACCATACTAGGCCAGTTTTACATCATCCGTCTTCCATCTCAGCTCATCTACGTGGACTGCTAAAGTCTGGAAATGGAAAGGTGCCAGAGGGTTAGGTTGCTGGGGTCAGAAGCTCATATGGGGGATCCTGGTGACTGGTGTTCAAATGTGACTTCTCCAGCTGACTGGTTTCACAACTCCATAAACCCCTTCCTTCACCATGCTTGAGTTTCACATCATGTAAATGAATGAAAATCCATTCTTTCAGCTCTACTGTGAGGCTGAATTACTGTTTGTGAAGAACAGCAAAACTTTCTGGAGGAAAAAAAAATGCTGTAGACTTGTCAATTCACTTGTCAAACCTTTAATTTTGGGGGATAATTAAATCGAAGTAATCTTTACCCATCGTTTGAGCAGTGCCATTCACTGAAAGTGAAAACAACCTTTTGCACTTCAGCTGTTATCTTGGCATCAGTGTGTCCAGAAGTCTTGTACTTCTCAGCGTGCTTTTATTATTACGTAGCAGTGTCTCAAAGCTGTGTAAACACTGTCCCCCGTAATTATCAGCCAAACTGAAACACAGGAAGGCTTATATTATTTTCAGGCTTGTTATTTGCTCTTAAAATCTTATGTAGTTTTTCTTCCTGCATAGATAATGCTTGGGTTTTAATAGTATGCATACCAAGACAGGTGTGATTTACAATGCATTTATAACTCATTTAGAGTAGTACTTGTACATTCCAGACAGACTCTGGGACACATCACTACGACAAACGTAACCAATATATTTTCATTGCTGTTTTATAGGTATGGTCGTTCATTTTAATTTCCTGGCCTGTGGTTGTTTTCATAATCTTGGCCATTATCCGTCTCAAATTCCCTCCAGAACCACAGCCAAACTGTAAGTAACTGGTTTGTTTTTATGTCTTTGGGGTTTAGTTCTCATTTCAGTGATTGATGTGTTAATTTGATGCATTTTGTTACTTTTACAAATTTGGTTCTTTGTAGTTTCCAGTGGAGATTTCCTGGGATGCAGCATGCTGTAAATAAAATGTCTGTGTTCATCTGAGGTTGTTTCTGCCTATGTTTTTTTTTCAAATTACTTGTATAATTAGAAAACAACTTTAAAGAACTGTCTCATCAAGATGCGCTCAGATACTGCTGTTGTAGGCAGCAGTATAAATTTACATGATAAACTGAGGGACAAGAGAACAGCTGGGGGAGGTATTATTCAGTAAAATGAGTAAGGGCATAGGCTTCAAGTGGGATTATGAAGGTGAGGTAACAAACACGAGATTGGCCAACATGAAAGATTCTGCCTTGTGTGTGCTACAAGAAAAAAAGCACCTGTTCAGGCAGCTACTACTAAGGCTTAGCTGAAGAGTGGTAACTTGTTTGTCTCCTGTGACCTGATGGTGTGTGTGAGCCCCTCCTGGCAAGTCAAAGAGCAGCTCTTTGGGTGGGTGAATATGTGGTGGTGGTTAAATGGGTGAAGAGTTTGCACAAGATGGCGTTCACTTGCAAGCCTTGCTTCCTGGGTCGGGAGAACGTGTCTGCATCTCAGGCATGGGTGTGCTTGAACTTGCTCTAAAAAACTTGCACTGATTTAGTGAGTCCTTTTCACCATCAGAAGAAGCATGCCCCCAGCCTCGGTCATGAAGTTATATGGTAAAAAAGAGCAAGGAGTTTATCCAGTTGGAAGCCTTTTCCCCATTCACAGTGTTGATTCTGAGTTGAATAAAATCCCTGATTCCGCTCTCTGCGGCCTCACAAGTGCAGTCCCAGGGGAGGGGAGCGGGTGAAAGGGCTGGGCCCCTCTTTTCAGTGATAGTCTACCTTTGAGTTGGGAGAAATCATAAAGCTACGCTGTCTTTGTTATCTGCTCATTTAGAGGGGTTCCTTGGCCTTGTTGCAGAGACCCTGAAAGTGTTTGCATTACTCTTGCTTCATGTTGCGCACCTGGTCTGCTGAATTACATCCATGTGCTGCAGCACAAAGCTGTGCAGAGAGCTATTATTGAGGGCCGTAATTTCCCAGCACAGGGTAGGAATAGGGCCTCAAATTACTCAAAGATTTGCAACACCTGATTCATAGGAGAGACACCACCTTGGATGACCTGCATCAGGCTGTCATCGACTTGCCGAGAACAAAGCCCTGGCACAGGCAATGATGGATTTTTGTATTTGAGGTAGGGAGACTGATGCAGAGGGAGAGAAGACAGACTCTGACAGCAGTGAGGACAAGCATTTGGCTTCCAGTGTTTGTAGCTATCAGATGCGTGAAATGTGTCCATGAGGGATCTGTACTTGATGGTGTGTGTGTGCGCTGTAGATGTTCAACCCAGTTAGTGTCGTGTGTGTGATTCTCTGATTAAAAAGTCTTTGTTTCTGTATAATGTGTGAGAAAGGGCCACATTGTGACAAATACTAGATATACAATTAGAAAAGCCCTTGTCACAGAGAGCTTGCAGCGTAATCTGACTAAAGGTTTGTGCACCTCATTTTGTAGACAGGGATGGAAAGCCAGAGTAAGTGACTTTTGGAAAGTATCATAGGAAGTCTTTAATGGAGAAGGACATTCTTGGTGTATTAGGGTGGTCTTTTAACCCCAAGCTCACCTGCTGTCAGCAAAAGGCCTCTTTAGGCATGTTACATATTTTATGTTCTGCCCAAATTCCCTTGAACCTGTTGGAGCAGTCAAGACGGGACATGTTGTACTTTGTGAAAACCCCAGATTTTGCCAAGTGTGGAAATAGCAGGCCTCCCACGCTGCTCTGCAGGTAGTACTTCCTGTCCCTGATAAACCAGATAAGATAAATGTCAAGAGAGCCAGCTGGTTGGTAAAATATTTATTCTTTTACTCTACATGGCATTTAGTTTGAATGTATATTTATTTGGAGCATGTTTGCTTTGGATGGTTGTATCTCTGAATTAATGGATTTGAAGTACTGTGCTTAGGAACAGCAAGAAGCTGCATCAGCTGTGCTTTGCAGGAGAGGGGAAGATTGGGCAGTATCTTTGGACTAGTTCCCTCTTCTTCCACAGATGAATTCTATTTTGGGACAAGTCTCAGTAAGTATGCAAGTAGATGTCTGTCTCTCTTAGAAGCGGATGATAGGAACTCTCTATTGCAAGAGAGGGTTTTATGCTGGAAAATAATGGTTGTGGTGTATTCTTGTGATCCAGAAGTTCAGACACCATCTAAGAAACCCAAGGGGGTGGAGAAGAACATTAACTAGAGCATCAAACAGTCAGTTTCCACTGCTTTTCTAGTTACATAAGAATAGCCACTTGACAATTACCCTCTTTTTTTGACAACTGGAAAAATGTATCAACTTTTTTCTTGAAAAGCAAAAGAGAAATCATTTGGAAACTTCCTTTTCTGATAGGAAAAAAAAAAAAGGGGCGGGTGGACACATCTAGGAAAACTATTGCAGGAGGGATTTTTTTGTTCATTTTGAACAGGAATAAAATCCAATTTATGCTGAGTTCCAGTGCCTGCCTTAAAAGACACAGTTGTTAAGTGGTGACAAGAAGCTGTTTCCAGTTCTGCTGGCAAGAGATTATTGCAGGCAGACAAAAGTCAGGAAGCACAGAATCAATGGCACAGAGATAGAATAAGGTACTTGGATGCTCAGTTTTGAAACCTTAGAGATAACATGCAGACTGAGATCTTCTGTGGGGTTATCTCGTGTATTCAGGGCCACAGAAATGTCATGAAATCTATTATTTGCTCAATTAAAACAGCTCAAATTCGAGACAGTAAGTTCTTCTGAAGGACGTCTAATACACATTCAAGAGATTGAGGATTATGTAGAGGAGTTGCCTAGCAAATATCAGTCAAGAATGAACGAGTGGCAAGAGCTTCCTGCAAGAGCAAGTTGCTGGCTTTGAATTATGTTGTGTAGCACCTAATGCGATGGGAGCTTGTGCCAGACTGAACTCCGAAGGGAAATGACATGCCAGATAAATGTCACCAGTCAAGAGGATGCTCATAGGAAAACTAAAAACTGAGGAAAATAAGGAGCTGAAATTCATCTGATATATAATTTTCTTCACAACTAAAGCATCTAGTATCTAGAATAAAAAAATGCCACCTCTCTCCTTTCTTCCAGGCATCTGTTTGATGATATATTTCCAGGTCAGCAGAGATTATTGTCAGGAGAAATGAAAAAGAGACTTCTTTCTCTGCATACCCAGTTCCTGTGGTGATCTGAGAGTCTAACCACACAAAAATCCCCATCCAACTTACTATGCACATTGCAGTTGTGGCTTTTGACCTTTTTATTACAGCGCTTGTATTTACTAGAAGGTATTGGGATATCTTTTGTGGCATACGTGTGGAATAGCCAACTCTGGATTGGAAGCCTACAGCATGAATGCCAGTGAACTTGGTTTGATAGTGTCTTCCAGTTCTTTATGCCTGTATCATCTGTTTTCTAGAGTGAGTAGGGACAAAAGTCCCTTTCCATCACTGCAGATTTTTGCGAGGTATGGGAATTGTGCATGAGATACAATCTGTCCCTCAGGGCTCAACCCACTCAGTCTACAGAAAAGCCCAATTACACTCCTTGCTTTAACTAGCGCTGTCACACCCTGTCACACCCTCCCCGCCCGCTTTCTTCCTTTTCTGTTCTCCTTCTCTCCCCTCATGTCAGTTTGACCTCATCTTTGTTCTCTGTAGAAGCTCTCTTGGGTGTGGCTAGTTGTCCACTGGCTCAGAAACCCTGCTGTGGAGAAGCTGTGGTAGAAACCTCTCCTGTTAGACCCAGGGCTCTGCTCCCCCTGGCTTTCTGACGGACAGCCAGTGGGCAGCGAAAGCCGTGCCTGATTCACAGATATTTATCCTTCTTCATGGAAGGAAGCTGTGCTTTTGGGTCTGGTCTTAAAATCCACCAAATTCTTTCTGCTAGAGAATTTGTTGCCTGAACTCTTCTCAGTGAAGCACATCTTACCCCTCACCTCTGCCCAGAATTTTCACCAAGATTTCATCACCCCGTGGAGATGCCTGAAGGGTGTGTTGCATTCATGCAGAGATGTTCATGATAGACTCCGCAGCAGAGTGCTCCGCAAGACTGCTTTGCAGTCAATATTCTGGGGGAATATGGTGATGTTTGAGCACTAGATGGTTTGCCAGTACCAGCATAGCTGTTTAGGTCTAGTTTAGAGCCAGAGCTGCGTGGTACAGCACTACATAGGAGCAGATTCTCACACTCTGCTCTCATTCTTGGCTCTAGTGCTCCTGGGAGAGGGTCCAGGATAGGAGGGTGTCTGACCTATGCTCTACTCAATCTTACTGTTGATCGGTAGCTAGGATTTGAATGGGTCCAGAAGTAGTTGGAAATATCGGTATGAATCACAGAGCACAGGTCTGTGATGCCTTAGGAGAGAGGCTGCAGCTCGTTGTACCTGCAGATGGAGCTTTCCTGTGACTTTTGTGCTGAGCACAATTACCGTGTTAGCAGTAACTGAGGCATGAATTACCCTGGTCAGGGCAGTGTGAGAAAAAGAGGCAGGATGCTCTATATAGCTTAGAAGAAAAGGATTAATGCTGGTAGTATCCTCTTTCCCATACCACTGGGAAAGGGGATAAGTCAGCTGCTGGTGATGGGTGCAAGGTGTCTGTTTTGCCAAGCGCACGGCAGGCAGCGCCTGTCGCCCTCCGTCCTTATCACCCGTGTGTGTCCACCCCTCTGGCTCTTGCAGCAGTGTGCCAGTAGATGAGCTCAGGGGGCTCCTGCCCTGTGGGTCTGTGTAACTAAGGACCTCAAACCACTTTTAGCTCTGACAGTTCCCTGCCTCAATCCCAGCATGTTGCTCTGCTGCAGAAACCCTTAAACTAACTTTGTCCCACAGTTAATAGAGAAGGACCTTGATCTGGGTTAATTCTCCATGTGTGTGATGGCTGTGGCTGCCAGGACATGTGTGAGGGCAGATGGCATGGAGCAAGGTGGGCCACAGCTCTGAAAAGATGCTTGCATGTTAAAGGAATTTGCTTCACACTTGGAAGGACCTGAACTCATCTCTTTTCCCAGCAGTGTGGAAAAATTAATAGGTTCCCATGCTAATTACAGGGAGTTGAGATGGTGGCTCAGCTACAGAGGCCACTCTTCATTTGGGTAGGTCATGGGTATTTATGCAAGGCATAATCCACCCCAAGGGTTCAACCTGCTCTGTATACAGACAAGCACACATCAGACTTACAGCTCTCCTTCACCATTTCCCTGTGGAGGAGCAGCCTCACTCCTCTGTTTCCTTCACATTGTTACATTTTCCTCCCCTTCTTTTCTATCAATTTTTGCCCTTTTCTAGACAACCCAACACCAGATTTTTGTCTGTGCTCAGCTGCAGCGTGATTAGCAAAATAACCTCATCAGGTCCCTCCTTGCTTTGGTATGAACTTTGGTTTGTTTCATTTTGTTGTGCTGCTGTTGTGTCAGGGAGCAGATTGCCATATAATGCTGTGTTTCAATGAAACAATGCTGAAGAGGGGCATGAGTTGTATTAATTATGCCCACATTTGCTGGAATAGACATATACATTGATTTCCTTACATACGTAAGCAGTGCCCAGCCATACAGTTCCCTGTGACTTGCCCAAGGTTCCACTTAGCTTGGAGACCTGTAGCCTAAACAGAGCGCTGTGATGTTTATAATGCCTCCCTTTTCATAAATATCCACACCTCCATTTCTTTCTATGGACTCTTCTGCCTTGTGAGGTGTGACTGAAGGATGTTTAGAGTTGGAGATGGGAACTCCTGAGTTACCAGTATTTTTTCCTCCTCACTGAATTACAACAGGGCCTTGAGGCAGTCATTTAATTCTAATTGACTTCCTGAAGCATCTGAATCCAGATGCTGGGACCTAGAAGCGCAGAAGTACTTTTCCAAAGCTACTGAGCAGTTTGGCTTGCACTGAAGTTAACAGTTGTTGATGCCTGTGTTTCTGGAAGGCAGGTCACTTTTGTTTAAAGAATCTAGACCTAGACTCTAGAGGCACGCAGAATTGCAAGACATTGGTTTAGTAAACACAGCTTTTGTGCAGACTTTTTTTTTTCCCCAAAGTCTAGATATGGATTTAGGCTTTTAGGTTCCAGCTTCTACCTGGGAAATGTTCTGACTCTCTTCTTAGGTCCTGTTTGTGCAGTGCCCTGCTGCTCATACATGCAAGTTGGCTGTATTACAAAAAGACCAAGTTAGCCTTGTCTGCATTAAATATTGCTTAAAAAAGCCCTGTAGGAAAAGGGCTACTGTACAGTTCCCACTCTCTCTTGGTGTGTTTGTGCTTCAGGCAGTGACGCATCTCTCCACAACGCAGTCAACCTCTGGTGCGATCCCTCCCCATCAGCTCTGCCCTGTGGTGCAGACATCAGCTCTGTCATTTCCCCATCTTCACCTGAATTTGCAGTACCTCTCAGAAGGTTTCCATCTCCCCTCCTTTGTTCTTTGTGTTTGGTTTGGAGGTTCTTTCTCCTCCCTTTAAACCTGCTTTTGCTCCTGCTCCTTTGCAATTTTTTATGCTCTCTGGCCTTTATGATCTATCTCCCTGATCAGTACGTGAACCCAATGCATTCATATTCAAGTGCTGATTTTTAATTTATTAAATAAGGGGGTGGAAGGTGAAGGTCTGTGGGCGAGCAAAACCAGCTTGCCTAGTCTTAATAAGCATGGAGGTAGTTGCTGTCTGCTCTGGGCTGGTCGTCTTATTTGCAGAGCCTGAAATGTTAGAGGGAAGGATTAGGCAATGAAATGCTCCCTCCATTGAGGCCACCAACACAGGGAGGAGTCTTACAGTGAGCTGTCTGCTGCTTAGATCTCTCTGTCATAGGCAGGCAACTGAGGACATTGTGTTATTGGGACACTCGAGAAAACAAGGATGCTATTCCCGTAAAGATGAAAAATACAAGCTCTTGAATCTCACCCAGCCACACCGGGCTTCTGGGGGGGTTGAATGGAGTTTTCTGGGGTTCTGCTGAGCTTACATTTAGCAAAATAGGAGCTAGGTAATGGGCGCATGACTTGTAAATCAGGGTGAGCTACATGGTACACAGGAGAACTTTGTACATGCAATAGATGCTCACAACATCTTTTTGTTACACAATGATTTGTATAGAGGAAAAAAAAAATAAATTATCAAATTATATTTGAGGGAAACCATATCGTCGTCATTAACGTGTGTGGTGCAGGGCCCAGCTGGCAGGTTTCCCCGTGCTGCATGCCATCCGGACCTGTGCTGGTACACAGCAGTATGTTGTACCGTGTGTATTTGACCTTACTGTGTGCCACCTTGCAGCATGAACCTGTCCTAACATACAGCAGTGATGGAGGCTTGCAGAGGAACAAAAACGGTTCTGGTACAATAGATACTGAGGCTGTTTGGTGTCTTGCAACTTTGAGGTGAGCTCAGGTGAGCTCTTCTTTTGGTGCTCTCTGCTCACCAGGTGAAATTGCAGAGGCAAATGGCAGTTCTGCTGGCCAAAACAAGGTGAAAGAAGTCACCTGCTAACTCCAGAGCGGTTTTAAAAATGGGCTTTGTGATGTGAAAGGCAACAGTGTAGGGGGAGTGCAACACTGAACCATTAGCTCTCATCCAGCACAGCTCTTAAGTATGTGTTTAACCTGAAGTCTGAGTAATCCCATTAAAGTCAGCAGGGCTAATCACTGCTGTGCTATGGGCTTTGGACACACTGAACAAGATTTGGGCCGTATTGCCAGGAACTGTAACACTTACTGTCCTCACCCCCTGTTTTTGCAGCGAGTATGTGGGACTTGTGTAGGCATTGATCTTGCAGGTGTGAAGAAGGTAAAGGAAAGGCTCAGCTGGCATTTGCCTCCTGGTCCTGTTCCCACTAAAGACCTGGGTAGCTAGGAACATGCAGGTACCTTTCTCCAGCTTCAAGGTCAGATGTGAGTTTCAGGGTGCATAAATGTCACAATGTCACAGCAATACATGTGCCATGGCAATTAAATATCAAAAGTCCGGGCATTATTATAAAGCTTTCTACAAAAGATATGCAGTGTAGGCTGTTACTCGTAAACAGATGTGAACAAAGCTGGAAATGGGCAGTTACATGTAGTTGAAGAGAAAGAATGTCGTGATCATGTCATGAAACAGGCATGTTTGTCTTTTTGACTGTTTAAAGGAATAAAGTTTAAAGCAATGCTGTGTGACTATGGAAAAGACTGGAAAGGAAGCAAGAAGGTTGTGTGTACACAATATAGTTAAACATTTTGCTTAGAAAACTGCGAGTAGATCACTGTAGAAGTAAATGTTATCATTAAATCATAGAATGGTTTGGGTCGGAAGGGACCTTAAAGATCATCTAGTTCCCAACCCCCTCGCCATGGGCAGGGACACCTTCCACTAGACCAGGTTGCTCAAAGCCCCATCCAACCTGGCCTTGAACACTTACACAAAACGCTATGTTTTGTGACTTCTTAGATAAATATAAATCACAGCTGATAAACAGTCAGAATTGCCACTCAGGGTTAGACCCCCTGCTGCTGCCTGGGGGTGATTTAGAGAGGGTGTAGGAATACAAAGCACAGTGTACACCCTCCACTAGAAAAAATCTTCAAAGTTTTAAGGGTTCTTCAGCCAGAAGCTGAAGAGGTTGAATCCAAATGTTCATATTTAATAGCCACTGACAAATCTATTTTTGTAAATTTGTCTAATTCTTTTTAAAATGCCTACTTTTCAGCATACACCACCCTGTGGCAGTCAGGTCCACAACATTTTGATATTTGTTAAAAAAGGTACTTTCTGTCCCTTTTGGCTGCTACCTCATGATCTCATTGTGTTTCTTTGTCCCTGTGTTGTGAGGAATGATTGCTTACCCTTTTCATCACTGATCATGATTTTATTTATTACTCTATCAAACCCCTTTTTGGCCATCTTTTTCTTTGCTGAAGAGTCCCAGTTATTAAGTCTCTCTTTAGCAATGATTGAATGCATTTTCAATTAAACACAATACTTCCTAATGAAGTCATTTGCTCATTAATGCCTCTAATTCACCAGTGGGGGAGTTAAGATTTGTATGGATTTTTTATGAACTATGGAAGGAATATGGAAGGACTTAATGCATAAGGTATATGCAGTATTAGAGTGTGAAATCTGAAGCCAAGAGAATTTTTTCATGCCCAAGGAGGGGTAGTGATACAATACTAAACTACGGGTGGATAGAAAACAGAAAAACAGCGTGCCTTTTTAAATTAATGGTAAAGGAGGAAGAAAATACAGTTAATGTACCTAAATGTATTTAAGAAGTAGCCACGCATAATGGAAACCCCGCATCTTTAATATAAATACAATTGAATATAGATTTTGTCTGTTTTTGTAGGATGGATGGCAGAGCAGGGTAGGAAGCCCTGAAACCAGAAATAGGTAGTGGGCAGAAAAGGGAGAAGGAACGCATGGGTGATATTTTGAAAGCAAAAGATATGGTCTGTGTAGCTCCATTATATTTAAGGGGGTTTGTGTGTTCAAATGATGGGGCTGCAGTATAGTTAGCGTCTCTCAGAGCAGCAGAGCTGGGACTGGGGAATTGAGGGAAACGAAGGTACTTAGCAGCATACTGAGTGGACTGGTTGCTAGTTTGCACGAGAGACCGCTGGCTGATATAAACCAGAGTGTAACCTGTACTGAGTGGATAACTTGAAAATACTACTAATTTACTTTCCTTTGGTCTGGTGTGGATAATAATGGCTGTTATCCTCCCAGCACTTGCCTCCTTTGGGGCAGGCAGCCTCACTTCCTCAGGATGAAGGGGGGGACATTGGGGGCTGCATTTATGGAGCAATCCTGCAATCCACTGGAATGCCCAGTTCCTTGAAATGAATGGTTGGACTCAGCTAATGCAAATGCCTGAAACCTCAGTGCAGTGAAAGAAGCAAAATCAATGTGGCAACGTAAAACACGGTCCATTTAGATTTAAACGTTTCAGTCAATTTCAATTAATCTTATAGATTGTAGCGAAATAGTAATTTTCATCTTTCTTCTATGACATTTATTGTTGCTCTGACGTTTTTCATCATTATTATACCAAGCACCTTTACCTGAAGAAAACAAAATGTCCTGCTCGCGTTGAAGGGAAGTATGTTGGAATTTACAATATTCAGGACAGTAAGAGAAGTTAATTTTCTTCATTTTAGTCTGAATGAAAGCAAATGTAGAAATACCAGAATTTCCAGTGGCATGCATGTATTTATTATATGTATCTTGTATTTATTGTTACTGCTGTGCATGCCTCATTTCTTTTGAGCTCTTGGAGATGTGGCTGGCCTAGCTAGATGTTGCTGAGCAGGGAGAACCAGCTAGCCCATGCAGCACTGAGCCCTTGGCCTCTTCTGCCCTTTGGGATGTCTGTCTTGTTTTCTTCAGATTCAGTGCCTTTCTTTCAATGGTGACGGAAAATCAAAGCTCTCAGTGAGAGGGGATGGCAAAAGCCTCCGTGCTTGGGATTCTACTGCTGGCAAGCCCAAAAGTCAGTCTTTACTAGAATGATACAGCTCTGGGCTCAGATTTTGGTTGCAGACAAGTCAATTTGACAAGAAATGTGTTAGTGACCTCTCAGCTCACACATGGGGCAGCAGTGGGTGCAGTGATCTCTCCCTCTTGGTTCACAGGCCGTGTAGTGAGGCCCTCCAAAGGTAACTGTAGTTTTAGGAAATTAAGACATTTAAAGCTAAAGGCGGTAAGGAGAATGAAAAATGATGTCATGTGTTGTGTATCTGTTGTGTTGTGTGACATGGCATCATAAAGTTGGGGACTACAAGGACAGGGAAATCCATGTTCCTTGGATATGGCATTGCCATAGACTTCTGTGGAAGAAGGAGCTGCCTTGTGCAGTGTATGGAGGACTGAAGGGATTCCCAGTGATAGAAATACTGTAAAAGCGGCTGATGGTGATAAATGTTATGTTTCAGATTGTGAGACTATCCCCATCAAAACACTGTCCTTTAAAATTTGCAGATCATTTACAATTTTCCTTCAGTACTGTTTCATAGTTAGTGCTTATGTTGTGTACTAATGTAGTTGACGTGCTGGATAAATCTCAGCCAAGGGAGGGAGAGGTAGTTACGAACGTTTCCTGAAGCATTGCAGGGAGTCGGGAGCCAGCTTCCTCTCTGGCCGTCCTTCCAGTGGTGTACGGGGCCGACACATGCAATGAATTTTTATGTGTGGGCAGAGCAGCCCGTGTGGCTCCATGGAGTCACGTCTCCTTACCACGAGCAAATGGACAGGGGGCAGGAGGATGGAGCAGGAAGGACATTAGTCTCTTGACTCACCTTCTCATCAATAAATTCCACCCTTTGCAGGCTGAGGGGGAGTAACTGGAAGGAGCTCAGAGGCCACACTGTTTGTCCGGGGCTTGGACCCCCAAATCAGCCAAGCTTCCTGCAAGGTGCCTTACACTCTGGCTCGGCTCTGCTCTGATCTCAGGCACGCCGGCCAGAGGCAGCATAGTCAGAAGCTGAGCTTCCTGTGGCTGCGCTGCTCAGTTTCTATTAAATTAAGTTGTTGGCCTCTGTGGCCTCTGAAGGACATGATTTTCAAGTCAGTATGAACAGGGGGACAAGTGCTTGGTGGTTCTGATGGTGGTGATGTTGACTGCTTGTTATCTGGGAGTGGCAGACCTGTGACGGCAGCCTGGCCACCATGTTCTTGGCCTGGTGGGGCCAGTGCATAAAGAAGGCCGTGTGCACAGTGTGGCTCCTTCAGCACCATCAGGTTGCCACACAAGAAAGCAAGGGTGGGATTCATCTCCCAGCCCTGGATGTCTACTGAAGGGGTGCCTGCATCTGAACCAGATCCTTGGAGTAAATGGAGATCTCATCAATGCAGGCAGCAGAGCCAAAATAATGATTCATTTCATCCTGACAGATAAGCCTATGTTATATTTGTGTGCTTGACACACAGCGTGATTGTGCTAGATACTCAGGGTTAAGAACCAGCATAAGTCTAACTTACACCACATGGGAATTTGGGCCAGACATTTCAGATTTTTCTGTGTCATGGTCTGTCTTGAAAAACTTCTTTAGTTCTCTAACTGCTGTCAGAGTCCAGGGCTCTTCCAGAAAAGTCCTCTCTGGCATCGCCACTGCTTTTGTGCCGAGAACATCATGGGATTGCACCAGTTCACATCTGCAGTGACTTAGTCATGGATCAGGTGCCATGGTTGTACCCAGGTGCCAACAAACTGCTCAACATCTGATGCGAGTTGGCAGAGCGTCACCAAGCCAGTGATGTCTTCACAGGCATCATGCAACTACCATGAGTGGCAGCACTTCCAATCTTCAGGTCATGAATTCCTGTCTCTTCATTTTTCAACCTGCTGTTTCAAAAGAAAAGAAAGAGCTGATATCATCAACCATGTTCTTAAGCTGTACACCTCACTTGCGATACAGCAACTCATTGTTTAATTTTCCACTTAGTTCAAAGTGTACTACCTTTGAGTCCAATTTTAAAATTTGCTATTGCTACTTATATCTCAGGGACATGTCTTCCCC
>NW_009648960.1:1757738-1783418 GCF_000708025.1 Charadrius vociferus
CTCCAGAGAAGACTAGTGCTCTCCAGGCTCCCAGCCCCATCCTTGTGTTCCTCACTCTACTGTCCAGCTAGGAGTTACACAGCTTTAGCTGCTCCAGGTCTCCTAGAAGACATGAGCTTAGTTTCTGGCCCTGGTTGTCGTTGGTATATGTGGATGGCAGTGGAGGGTGTAGCCGTTTCCCTCCTAGCTCCTGCCTGTCTCACTTCATTGTGGTTATGCTCTCCATCCTGAACTTCATGGCTTCCCAGGTCTTTGAAGCTGCGTTTTGGTAGAGACACTGATAAAGTGAGGTCTGTGGTGTGCGTTTTTGGATTGAGGTGTGAGTCAATTTCCTGCATGGGAATGAGGGTGCGGGAGATCAGAAGGAAGATGAGAGAAAAATGCCAGTGTGTGCAAAATGCCATTTTGCAGGGTTATAATTGGGGATCTTAAAGGGCAAATATCCCAGACAAGGCAGAGATATTCACACAAGGATGCTTCCAGATTAAAGTGCCCTACTCCAAAGTTTCCCTCATGGGCAGCAGACTTAATTACACTTCAAAACCTGTAGAATGGCATATGTTTGGCCCTTTGACACCAGAAGGGCTGCCTGTAGGGATAAGAGAGATCTTTTACTCTCGTTGGTGCTCTGTGATTACCAGGAACTGGCTCAGCCTGCTCTGTAACTCCTGGTGGCCTGGGGGATGCAGTGAGTGTTGGGGGAGCTTCCCACAGCCGGTAGCCTTCTCCTCTGGCAGGATATCTCCTTTAATTTTCTAGGGCAGTTCTCCACTGAAGCATACAAGAGAATCACAACACCACTCAAAATGGGTGCCTTTGAGTTTGCAGGTCCCAGCAATCCTCTGTGCCAGTTGCTATTTGGCCGGAAGCAGTGGGAACTCCCATGCTAATCCATAAACGTTTGCATTTTGACCCAAAAATCCAGTGCACGCTCATGGGCTGTGACCAACTGCTGTGGAAAGCTCAGGAAAGTCAAGTCTCCTTCAAGGAGACAGACAGCCATGTAACTCTACCTAGCACCGCCATCCCCTGTGGGAACATCTGTTTTTTGACCACTGCTATAATCAATAAATGTAGTACAAATGTAGTATGGTGTCCTCGTTGGGAGGGGTGAGAGATAAAGCTGTGCCTGGGCAAGGGTCACAGGTCGTTTTTGGAGACTAAAGAGCGAGGTAATCAATTATCACAAGCCTGCCTGCGGGCCTTTTGTAAATCTGGCTCCTTTCCATAGTAGAAATAATAGCAATGTCCTTTGCCAGGTAATTTTCCAAATTATTATTTTAAATAATACGTTGCTGTGATCCAGCAGAAGAGTTTCAAGATTTATTGGAGCATTTGTCACTGAGAGGAAAAGCAGCCGGTGAACTCTGCGGGCTGGCAGTAAGCAGTGTGGGGCAAGTGGCGCATAAAATACTGAAGTCTCTAATTTCTCAGGTCCACTCTGTGTTTGCAGAAATAGGAGACAGGGACATACATCTCACCCCTCAGCGCTGGCTGCCTGCATCGCAGGTCACCAAGCAGATGGTACAGGAGCTGCTCTCAGATGGCATAAGACACGGAGGGGGTGGTGGTGATAGATTGCTCCTCTCCCTTCCCTGGGCAGGTCTGCACAAAAAGCAAAGGAGGCTCTATGGTCCTGGATCTGTTGCCCCTTCCTGTGGTAAAAGCTGAGACAGAGCCCTATTTTAACAACCTGGCTTGAAACTGAAGCTTGTGGCATTGCATAGAAACTGATCCAACCAAGTCTTGAAGAACATGCTCTTATGGGTGCTTCAGGTTACTCTGGCCATGTGCCTGCTTATATTTTACATTTTACATTTTACATTTTACATTTTACATTTTACATTTTACATTTCATATTTTATATTTTATTTTATTTCTAAAGGTGGAATTAGGATATCGTAAACCTAGAGTGCTTTTGTAACGTTTCACCTGTTTCTTGCATTTTGGAGAGCAGGGGGAAAATCTGCAGTTGCTTTGGGACTGACAAATAGCTTCAGTTTTTTTCCTATTAAATAGC
This sequence comes from Charadrius vociferus, assembly GCF_000708025.1. Lineage (NCBI taxonomy): Eukaryota > Metazoa > Chordata > Aves > Charadriiformes > Charadriidae > Charadrius > Charadrius vociferus. The sequence continues at coordinate 1,759,759 of NW_009648960.1, forward strand.
CTTTCATGTCTTTGTCAGTGTTGAGGAGGGGCTTTGAGTGGAATTTAGCAGATAGTGCTGCCAGGGTGGAGTAAAAAAGCCTCAGTGAAACTGAGAATCAAGCCCCTGGTTTAGGAAGAGAAAATAGCACATACTAAAAGAAACACATGGCCAAAAGTGCATGTCCGCATCATAGTAATGGCATTTTCATTCTCTTCCTTCTTCCAGGTTATCTCGCACCCCGAAACCTTCCTAGCGCAGGCTTCTTCCCGTTCCTGCAAACCGTGCTGTGTGATTCAGATGCCAGATGTAAAGGCACACCATACACACCAGAAGATCTGCTGCCAAGACTTAATGATATCTCATCTCTCAGACTGTAAGGATGCTTAAATATTATCTGGGTGTTACCAGCTGTGAAGCAAAACGTGCTTTGAGGTAGAGGGAGCAGCCATGCATGTGTGTCTGTGCAAGTGTGTCCACAACAGATATATCTCAGGTATCTGTTATAAAAGATACAGTCTCAGATATCTGGACACTTAAAACTGACAATATGGGCTGCAATGTGGGACACTTTAAAAATGTCCATATTAGGGGCAGCTGTCAGTAACATGTCTGTTGATCCAGGCTTGATAATAGAAGAGAATTTTACTCCCTGAGAAAAATGCTTCTTCTTACCCAGATCAGAGCAAAGAAACTTTTTTTGTGTAATTGTGGGTCAGGTCCTGCAGGGTGTCAGTGGATAAGATGTGTACCAAGAGCAGCTCAGTATGCTGGTTTGCCACTGTGGTGATTGGTTCAGGATGCTTTGGGTGGAAGTGGCAAATGTTCCCCAAGAGCTCTAGTTTGAGGTATAGTTGTTCTGGAGCGATTGCTCTTTCAGTAAATCCTCCACATGCCAACCAGAATGGGTGTTCTCTCTGCAAGCCATCAAACGTATTAGGAAACAAATGAAAATGAAGAAACCATTTTTGCCCACAAAAACATGTAGATTTGCAGTGTGGAGCTGGCTGGGCATGTTGGTTTGTTGAAATTGAAATGTTCAGTGGAGGCATTTCAATTTCATTGATGTTCCAGTTGAAGCCAAGTAGCATTTGCTTTGAGACATGCCAGCCAGGGTTGTTTCTACATCCTGGATGCCCTGTTCTGGCACAACCCTGGGGAACATGCTGCTCTGAGGCCTGGCTGGTTAATGGAGAACTGAAAATCTGGGCATCTCACATACAAGGTCCCTGGTTGCTCATCTTTACTTTCAGATGAGAAGCTGCTCCATAGTGGTTATGTCAGACACTCAGAATCCCCCTTGGCCAGAGCTTGAGATTCTGAAGAGCTAATATGGGGCCCATGCCTTGCACCAGAGAGTCCATCAGGCAGGATGGGGGAACCTGGGCTTGGTGGCTCCTCAAGGGTCCTTCTTAGTCAGTGCAGAGGGACTGGGATTTCCCAGGCCAAGTCAATGGTCAGGATGTCTCCATTGACTGAAGTTACACAAGATGAATCCTAATCAAATTCAAGGTCACACAGCAGAAGAGGGCAGAGCCACACAGAGACTAGATGCTTGGTTTCACAGCTCTTCACTTATTTCCTCAGTGTCATTGTTTTTCCCTGGGCATATTAAACAATGGTTAATTTGGAGCATTGAAATGAAGAAATGGGAACTTCTAGCACCAAAGCTGGAGGTCTTCCATAGGTTTCAACAGCTACACATCCTCCTTGCTTTCTGTTTTTGGTTTCGGTACAGCTGTTTAGGAAATAACTGTGTTTTTCCTGCCAACTGAAAATCAAAGGATTTAGCCGAACTATAGCCCAAGTCACATGAGTCATTAATAAGCATCTCGACCACTATTGATGCTAGAAATTGGCTGTGTGAAGTATCACACAGCTATGTAGGTATACCTACCCTTGTGGGGTCAACGTCAGCCTTAAAAATATATTGTGTTCTACAAGAAAAAACACCAACTATTAAGTAGCCACGGCAAAACTAGCAGGATACAGCAGAGTATAAAACCTCAGCAGAAAGTTGCCTGGGTAGGGGAAAGCTCCAGAAGCCAACATGAATAGATGCAGCTCTGCCTTAGGAGCAGAATCACCATGTGTGTTTGTCATGAAGGCACAGTATTTAATGTGACCCTTCACTGTCTGGGCATATTGTTGTGTAATATTCTAGAGCTTGTAATATTTGGCTAATCCAGACTGTTTTTTTCCCCTCCCATTGTGCAACTCGCTGAAACTCTTATAGAACAATTTAATAACTTGCCCTAAAACTGTGTCTTACCAGTGGCCAGCAGAGAACATGGGCAAGGTTCTCATCTTTGATTCCCTTAATAAAAGGGAACTAAGTACAAAAGCTGAGCTCAACACCAACATCTTCCACCCTTTCTTTCCCCTGTAGTGAAATGTTTGGGAAAGATGAAGTAAGGTCCTGATGTCTTCAAGAATTTCTTGGTAGGGGCACGCAACCTGCTGTTACTGTTTAGAGCTGTTCCAGCTTACATCAAGGCCTCTCTGCTCAATCCGAGTGTCATTAAAAATGCCATGAAATTCTGCACTGTTTCTTCTGCTGAGCTTATGTTGGTGTAGGACAGAGTAGGACTTGATACAATGAGACCTTCTTTCCAGAAGTGGGAATTTGTTTAAGAATAGACCAAAAACATATGCCGAGCCTTCCCTGTCCTTGGTGTTTCCGCAGAGCAGGCATGAATGTGGTCCCCTCTATCTGTTTCATGTCTCAGAGCGCTGCAGTGTACTTCCCCAGAATAGATGCCAGGCCTCTAGAAGGAACCAGACTTTTGCTCAACCCAAATTTCAGCGCACCTGCTATGAAATCCAGCTACAGACCCATTCTGAGTCATGCAGTAGTTAAGCGTAACCTTAATCATAAGAAACTCTGTGAGTTGTTACAGATGTCATCTTTTCTTTTCTTTTTTTTTTTTTTTTCTTCCTTGCCTCAGTAAGCGGAGGAGCTCATCCAGTGTGGCCAAGGACAACCATCCATCACCATGGAGTGCAGAGGTTCCTAAAAGCAGGAACGTTTCACTGGGTAGGTTATTCACTGCTGTGCAAAGTTCTGGTCTTTAACGGCTGATCTTTTGAAGCTCTCTGAACAGAGATGCAATTCTTAGAGCACTGCTAAAATGATTGATGTGTTCTGTACAGGCACGTGACTATGGCCATGACATTAGTGTAAATTCTTGGGAATAATTACAAGTAACTGTCTGTAGAAAATGCTTTTGGAATTTGGCCAAGAAACCAGGATTAAGTTGTTGTGCTTCACAGGAGCAATGCGAGATCACAGACTGTTTGGACATTAATTAAAGACCTGGCCTTTTATGGAATATTGCCCTTTTACTGCCCACAAATTGCCCATAAACAGCTTTTTTTTTTTTTTTTTTTTTTCAAATGTATTTCTTACTCAGAGTTATTCAGCAAATAAGTCTTCTCCTGTGCCACAGTGGATATTTATTGTTGGTGATGTTCTCCTCTGATGTGATTCTCTTTCTTGAAAGAACTTTCAGACTAAAATTTTCCAAAAATGCCTCATGATAGTATGATGCCATTATGGCTAGTACTATCCGCAAGCCATCATGATGGATAGTCCTTTCTCCAGGGAGCTCATGATCAAATGAATGATTACAGATTTGCATTCTGTGACTGTTCTGCTCCAGCCATTCACTGTTGCTATTAGCATCCCTGCCAATGCACTCACCCTTTGGTGTACGGCAGAAAAAGGCAGAATGTAAAAGGGGCTGAATGCAGAGGCGTGGGGAAAAAATAAAATAATCAATGAACAATTATGGGAACTATCAACTCTTGTTGATGGCCACGGACGGTCAGGTAGGAACACAGTTCTACATCTTATTTAAAAATGTAAAATATAAAATTATAGGTCATAGCTTCTGCTGGTGTAAACTGGCATAGATCCTTTTGTTTCAGTGAACTGCGTTGTTTGAGAGTGTGGCTCAGTGCAAGTGTTGGCTTTGTGGTATGTCAGCTGGGTACCTGGCGGTGTGCCACCATGTATCATGGGCAGGAGTGCTCCAAATCTGCGTTGGAGCTGTTTCTGAATAACGAGTACCACCCACTGGTGCCAAAGACACCTGGAGAGTTCTTTCTTACGGGGCTATTGGCTTGAGCTGATGTGGGCTTTCTTGTAAGGCCACCCATCTCTCTTCCTGCATGGGGGAGCTGCAGGACTGGAGAAAAGAGGTGGAAATTGACCTGCAAGAGGATAGTTAAATGAATTTAATTAAAAAAAAAAAAGTTACAGAAGGAAATAATGTAATCCAGGATTTAATTACATAAGAAAAAAAAAAAACCAACAACAACCCTTAAGTAAATAATTACAGGATCTAGATGGCTGTATCTGTGGAAACAGATTAATAGTGATGGCATGCCCAAAGCTGTAATCAGCTATCCTGTGTCATGGTTTGATGTAGCAAAGAGGTTAAAAGACATTAAATAAAATACAGTGTTTCAAACTGTTATTGCAGCATTTGGGGATTTGGTATCTCATGGAGAAAAAACCCTTCGGAACATTTCATCACCATCCAACTTGACTTCCAGCATCAGCGTGTTCAAAAAAATCCTCAGTTTTGGGAAGGTAAGTCTGTATTTGCATAATAGCTGAGTGTGAGCACTTATGTATTAAAGAGTTAGAAGCTCAAAGTACCAACATACAGTTTTTATTGCTTTTGCATCTCCCCTATTATGTGAATGTGCTTTATTCTGGGAAGAGGAAGACAGTTATTGTGAGTGCATTTTTAAGCTCTGTGGTAAATTTATTATTTTCTAAGCAGAAACCAGATAAACCAGACACCTTGAGACATGATAGCATGAATTACCAAATATGGCCACACACAATGCCTTATTTTGCTCAAGACTTGTGTGAGTTAAGGTGTTTAGAGTGTGTTTTCTTTCACATGAAATTAAAAATATGATGTTACAGGCTTTGCTGTTGAATTCCTTATTTGCCCACAATTTTCTTGCAGTGGCATCAGAGGCACTGTGTGTTTATTATGTAGGTATTGACTACGGATAGGAACAACTCCTCTGTAACAGAAACTTGGTACCATGTAATGGACACCAGTATGCTTATGTTTTTGTATTAAGGCCTACAAACACTTACAGACACGTTTCTCTTTATCTATGTGACACTCTTCACCTGTTAGAATTCTAGATGTGTGTAAGTGCTTTTAATGACAATGCTTTTCAGATGTCACTACCACCCCTTAAAAATGTCTCATCACTGCATTTAAAACCATTGCAAATAGAGTATTGCTTTAATACTACCTTTACCATTACATCTTGCTTTTAGAGCCAGACCCAATATTCAACTGCAGCAAATCTCAAAGTCATTCTGTGTGAGGTCTTGTCGCGATACACAGCACATCCCGGTCTCACTGAAGAGAAGATGGCAGCCAATATCCACCGGACATTCTGCTTTACTGACTCATCACTTTTAGAGTCATTTACCCAAGAATTCAGAAGTCAGATCTCTCAGGTGAGTGCCTGGGACCTTTCCTAATATCTGTAGCTAGTAGCTGTGTTAGTTCACACAAGTTTCTGCAGCGTTCTGGAGGTAGAACATGATCCCACCTGGTTAGGAGTTGCTCATCTCTATACCAAAGTGCATATAGTGTATGACGAGGCTGAGCTAATTCTTGTGAATAGGTGTCATGGCTTAACCCCAGCTGGCAGCTAGAACCATCCAGCTGCTTGTGCACTCCCTCCCCCTTTTCCCCATTCCAGAAGGGTGGAGGCATGAGGGGAAGAAAAAAGGGGGGGGGAAGGGAGGAAAAAAAACTATTGGGTTGAGATAAAGAGAGCTTAATAGAAACAGTAACAGAAAAGGAAAATTAACAATAACGACGCGGGTCACTCTTACTACCTGGTGAATTGGTACCATCCTGAGTAGTGATCACAGATTCCTGCCTTCCCCCCCCCCCCCCCCCCCAGCTAACCCCCCTTTTATATGCTGAGCATGATGTCTGGTATGTTATGGAATATTTCATTGGCCATTCCATTGTTCTGTTTATGCTTCTATGGGAAGCTGAAAAACGTCCTGGAATAGTGTAAACATCGCTTAACAACATCTAAAACCAACAGGTATCACTGGCATTCCTTTCACTGGAAAGAAAAATTAACTCTTTCCCTCATGAAACCAGGACAGTAGGATTAGCCCAAAGACCTTAGAGTTGAGTACACAGCTTGGAAAGGCAAGGACATCCAGCTAGTGGCCGCTAAGGGTTCTCACCATGGCTACGTCTTGTTTCTCCTCTTTATTTGCCCTGCTGCAGTGACAGGTAGATAGAGCGGTGTGAGAATATGGTGTAAATAAGAATATTTAAAGCTAGAGGAGGCAATAAATTTAATCCTGTATTACCTCAGCCATATAACTTCATCCAATAACTCCTGCATCTGATCCAACTATTTATGATTGAAGCAGTACTTGTCTTTGGGAAAGCTATATAATTAAAGCAAATGAATTCTTTAAAGGTAATGCCTTCTTTTTTGCCAGGGTGAGGATTGGTATTCATTTTTCTTGTGTTCCTAGCCTTTGGACTCTTTGGGACATTGTGAATCGTAGGGCTTGTCTAAACAGAGAATTTATTGTACAATCTGGGGTGTGAAGGTAACGCACAGTCACTCTCTCAGTTATTGCCTGTCACTAGAGTCCTTTGAATGTATTGTTTGTAGACTTGTGTACAAGTGCAGTGCAAGCTGAAAAACATAAAAAGACTCACTGGCAACAAGGGTTCTTGTTCTTAAATAATTTCTTGCATTGTTATTTGTTAAGGTGCAACACAACCCACAGTACCAGGCAGCATTCGTCAATGAAATGGTCTCGTTTCTAACGCTCATCTCCCAAGTGCAGAATGACACCTCCCTGTGGCATCTCCTTTTGCTGGCTCCAGATGTGTTTCAGGGCAGCATGCAACTGCAGGACATAATTGATTTCCTTCAGAATCCAAGCAGGTACAAATACAGAAAATGCCAGGAGAGGCACTGAAAGTTGGTGTGTTTGTGCATTGAACTCTGTCATCTCTCATCTTGAAGAAAGGGTGTTAGCTTAAAATCATTATTTATTTGGGGGATGATATGGCTCCATGCTGATGCGTGTCTAAAGGTCTGTATGGTCAGTGAGCAGTGTTTTGATTTTCAGTGACTCTTGTGTCACTTTTGAAATGGGAACTTGATATGAACTCTTAGTTTTCTTCCAGCCTGCTTCCAGCACTTTCTTCCAGCACTGACAATTCCATGTGCAGATAGAAAGGGTGGTGGGTAATAGCCACTGCCTTTTTTTGAAGAAAAGCTCTCCTGGCTGGATAGTTGTTCTGCCAAAGACAGCAGCTAACTGCTGCTTTCCAGAAAAGCATAGAGCTAAATTAAAGTTGCTTTGGAACACCTCAAGCATCTCTAGGGGAGCCATAATGGGAGGGAGGGAGCCTGGTTCTTAGCACACGGGGCTTTGAATATGTGTGAATTTAAGAAGAAAGTACCAGTTATTTTCTTGCTCAATGGTTATATGAAAAACAGAGGTGACTTAACTGCATTAATTAACTGTGCTGAAATATTTGATGATCTATGCATCTAGGACAATACAAACTCTTCTAAAATAGGCTTAGCCTTGAAATGCCTTTTGTGGTCCATAGTTGGGCTAAACTCTCACTGTTCTCTAGAAGATTTGAATTACTCAAGAGATTAAGGGATTGTATTCCAAATCATCTACTAGATATATGACTGACGCTGCTATAAATTATTCTGGATATTCCGCTTGTTATAGCATATGGAGGACAGCAAGCAACTCGGTGTCTTTAGACTTTTTCTTTTTTTCTTTTTTTTTTTTTTTCTTGGATACATGAGCAGTTGGGTGAAGATGACAAAAGAGGTTGTAGGGACGTTGCCACTTTGATTACACCCAGGCTTAGAGGGACTCACATTTCATCACTGGCATGTTGCCAAGGCACTTAAAAAACTGTACATTTAATATCTAGGTAATTTGCCATACTGCATTGTGAGAACTATTTGTAAGTCATAATGTCCTTATCCTTAAAGGAGTCAGTGGCAGTGTGGCAAGAATTTTAATTTTATTCAGAGGTGTTTTGTCGATGCTGCTGTTCCAGTCACAGGATTATTGCATTTGTTTGCATTTACTGGCTTGCAGAATCAAGCCTGGGAACCAGCACTGTTTGAGTGCCCAGGAAGAATTAATATTTACTGCACTGCTCTGCTTTGCTCTACAGCTGCAGAGCTGGGCAAAGTTATCACAGGCTCAACAAAGAGGCACAGAGAATTTCATCACCAGAACTGTGCAGTGCTTTTATGCCCAGCATCTGGCAGTCTCAGTGCATGAGTAAAGAATTATTGCAAAGAGATTGCACAAATAGTATTTTTAATGACACTTACAAAAGCACATCTTAGCTAGCCTGACCATGTCTCTTACTCTTTAGGCAGTGCTGATCTCCTAAAGAAATGCTGTACTGGGAATTTTTTTGTAGTATAAATATGAAGATACAGAAGAAAAGAACTTTCGCTCATTGTGGCATCTGTATTAACAACATGATAAACACCATCACTGTGAAAAAGTAACTTCAAAGTCATGAATTCTATAGAAAGTTTAGGAACAAATTTTATTACTCCCACAAACCTGATTTACAGACTGAATTCACAAATGCTCCTGTTGTTGCTTTAAGATAGTTTTTCAGATAAGCACATAAGCTGAACTTTTTCCCTAAAGCCAGTATCTGCAAAAGCCCTGCAAGACTGAAATAAAAGGGCAAAACCACCACCTGTTTTCACGTTTGCTACCTTCTGATCCATGTGATATGAGTCCACTTTTGCGAGCCGATGTCTCCCTCCTCCCTGGCTCTGCCACTGCTCAACTAAATATGTCATTTATAACTGCAGATTCTTCCCCCTTTAAGACTCTTGCTAACAAGCACCTCTGCAGAATGGAAATGGTGAGCACCAAGGCCACGAAACCTGCATGGAGACATTATGTTAAATGAGGAGGAAAGAGATCCCTGGTGCTCTGTTCTCACTAGCAGTATGTTCCCACAAATCAGTATGTATTTATTCATGCCGCTGAAATCAGCTCAGCTAGGTTCTTTGTGTATCACCTGCAGAACTTCAGGCAGGCGAGAGATTGTGCATTTCACGGTGACCCTATGCCTACAGTGAAGAGATACTCTTTAAAGACGAGAAGCAAAAGGGACTAATAATCACCGTGAAGTTTTCAGTAACCTGCACACATTGAACAGAGTGTCTTTTCAATTACTTCCTCTGTGATACAATATGCCTGATTATCAGCTTGTTCTTGTCTAAGACTGAAAAACATTCCTTGCTTCTTCCCTGTCAGCTTGCTTATTACTGTATAAAAGAGGAAAGAAGGAGAATTGGAAATGGTAACTGTTATTTGTGATTGCTTCTTCCATCCACAGATGTTGTCCCTAGGGATCCCTGCTCTCCCTGGAGCCTTGTCTGCTCTCTTCGTGGTTTCTTTTAGGAGAAGATTCACCCATAGCAGTGAATCACTGGGCTGGCATATCACCTCAGTGTTTTCTAAGCCCTATTGTGAGGATTTAAGTGGTCTATAGATTTTGCAAAACACTTTGAATAAGTACATCTAATGAGTGCAGAACACACATTTCTGCTGATATACTGCCATGACTTTCCTATCAAAGCCCTTTGTATTTGTATTTTGTTCATGATCAAACAAATAATTAAAAGTAACGGCAATGTCTTGTCTGTCTGACATTTTAAGAATGATAGGCTGTACTCCAGCTGTTTCCTATTTGAATTCTTGTTTTATTTCTTCTCATAAACCTGTAACCACAATTTATTTTTCTTGTTGGTCCTCCCCGCCCCACCTCTAGTGCTGTGATGGCAGCTCAGAATGCCTCTGCATCGCTTGTGACTGATCATAGATTCAAAACTGTTCAGAATGGGGTTACAGATCCTCCATATTCCCTGAACTGCTTGGAGCAAGGTAAGACTCCTCCATATAGTCATATCTCTGCTGAAAACCTGTGGTGCTGAGGAGAAGCAAACTGCGGGCTAAAAAGTCACCATACAGATTGCATACTGTTCAGGGCTCAGCATAATGAATTCTTCTTTCAGCTGAAAATACCTCATTTCAAACTGAAAAGTAGAAGAGCTTGGTTTTGCTGGTAGATAATGAATTAATTAACGTGAGTTTGCAGTCTCAGTGGAAATGGGGGGCTGTAATATTTTACCTTGGGGTTTTTTTTTTTGGGGGGGGAGGGGGGAGTCAAAATCTGCCTCTGGTTGCGGCCTCCATCAAAGTCACCTCGGGGTATCAGGGTAGGGGCTGGGCTGTGCAACAAGCTGTATATGTCAAGATTAGCCGTTCCTCTAAACCGCTGTGAGCTTAGAGCAGAGGCAGTGTCCTTGACATCCACCTCTAACTGAGGTTATGTGAATGGGCAAGAGAAAGCTACAGCACCTAAATGCTACAAGGGACAGATTGATAAATGCCATCCATTCTCTACTTGTTTGATGGAGATTGTGGAAGTTGGGGTGGATAAGAAGAAAGCAGACTATTGCAGTGCAAGTAGGGAAGACATGGAGATGTGGCTACTGAGAGGCCTGGACACACGGGGACATCAAGATGAGTGTAAATGTCTATAGGAGACATAGATGATGCTGCAGACAAAGCCTATGTGTGGGTAGTAAAAAAGCATTCCGCAACGAAGGGAAAGAAATGATAATAAGTGTTAGACTAGCTTGTGCTGCTTCACTGATGGCAAAGTGCTCCTAAAGCAGGAAGAGGGCTCCGTTAGCACCCAGGTCACAGGGGCACTGAGCTGTTCCTGAGATGGAAAATCATTTCTATGATGACAGGTAGGATGCTGACTTCCTTTGGAAGGCCAGGAAGCGTTACACCCCAAAAGAGCAGTCAAATTTCTAAACAGGATCTCTTGTCTTGTAGGAGCCTAACTTCATATGTACATGTTGTCCTTAACAGATTTACCATTCAGCTCTTCTCAGTTTCCTAACTAATGTGATTGTTACTAATATATTCTTTACATGTTTGTTGTAGATAAAGAAAAAAGTTTGGTGACCAGATATATTTGTAATCACTTTGTTAACTGGGAAGATAATCTGAGTTTAGTATCTGAATTGGAAGAAGTTTTGAGGTAAGACATTAGCTAAAGGGATATTACTAACAGTATAATTCAAATCTATGATCTTTCCTCTAAATCACTTTACATTTCCACTTGCATTGATTTCATATTCACTAAAATGCTTTTTTTCCCCTCCAGAAAAATAAAGTCACCAGAGATTGGTGGAAAAGACTCCAAGAGGTCCATTAATTCAGATGATTTAGAAGCCATACAAAAGTCTCTACATCGTTTAAAAGGCTTTGAGAAAAAAATGAATAGAAGTGAATTAAAAAGCTTAAATCTATTCAGAAATTTGAAGAATGAAACATTACAGAAATTGTATGCAATTCTGGAACTGGGAATGTATCCACATCATGATTATAAATTAAAGGAACCATATAATAAGGAAATAATTGATGAAATCTATAACTTCACATCACTGCAATTACAGAGTGACTTTAATGGGACTTCCATTTTCAATATAATGACCCAGTGGAAAGAAATTCAGAGTGCTTTAAAATTAGCTACAATGATTTGGAATCCAGTTCTGTTAAATAATGCTAATTTTAGTACAGTGCAAACTAAGGATGCTCTCAAAACGTTGCTCTCCACTAGCATGCCATCATCGCTGGAAGACTTCAGAGACCGTTTAAATGGAATGCAAGAAATACCGTCTTTGTTTGCCGATTATCTGCTTAAGCCTGTGTCCTACAGAAACTTTCCAGACCAGCTCCTAGCTCTCCAAAAGATGTTTTTTATAATGACAGACACAAACATAGGTTATCAGTACCTACTGATGCCTGTCTTTGAACTGATGAGGAAAGTAGAAAGTTCCATGGGTGAAGCCTGGTGGGATGAGTTGAATGCCTATTGGCGCATTGGGGAAAAACTGAGATCGATGAAGTGGAATAACACAGGCATCGTAGCCTATGGGCAGTTTTTAGAGGTATTAAGCAGCCATTTACAAAAGCTGAATAATAATTCAGGTAGTGTCTTCAGTGAACAGTTGGATCAACTGTCAGAATTTATAACAGCTGTGTTTAAAGAGTTTGGGGAAAACTCTGAAGTAGCCAATATCTCACTAGTCACTCAAGCTGTACAAAAGACCTTGTACATATTAAAAGACTTACAGATGAATTATAATGTCAGTAAATTAAAATCCATAGATATTTTCTTAAATTTTGACAATAAAACCTTTGAGACCTTGTCTGAACTTCTGAGAACAGGAGTGAAAATCCTTCATTATACAAGTGCCAGTGAAGCTTCCAGTAAAGAAATAATTAACTCTGTCTATAACTTAACACATCTTCTACTGCAGGAGTTCAGTGGGCCTTCCTTACAGCACAACACTTCATTAGAGGCAAATATTTGGGAAGTCTTGCATTTAGCCTTGGGTCCCTTCCTTGAGAACAGTGACAATGGTTATAGGACATCCCAGAACTGCTCCGCTTGGGATGTGCTCCACATAGCACTTGAGATGCTGTTTGAAAATACCACTCTAAGCGAGTCTTTAGCTGGGAGCCCCTGCAAACCCCTCTTTGATTCCATGGGCATGGAGAGTGGAACAATGCACAATGACACCTTTACAAAAATGTTCCAGCTTGCCGTAACGAACCTGAAACTGTCTCCAGAGTTTGGTGTTGTCTACAAGAACAGTAGTGAACGCTTTTCCAAGGAGCTGTCATGCATCATCCAGTCTCTGCAGTTTTCTCTGAGTTTCCTTTCCAAATTAAACTTCATCTCTAAACTGGAAAACTCTTGGGTACAGGAGAAAGCAGGAGCTCTGACTGCTCTGACGGAGGGGCTGCTGCAGAGTAATGCCTCCTGCCCCATCCCAGTCCAAGATGTGGGTGGTGTGCTCCCGTCTCAGCTTTTGAACATGCTTATTCCTTTCATGCTGAATGAAACAGTACTGAACTCCCTAAATTTCTCTGATAGCTCAGCAGACTGGCATAGGCTGCCTGTGTTTTCCCATCTGTTACCAACTGTTTCCATGACGAACAGCAGTATATATGAACTTCTACAGGTGGGCAGAAATGCTTCTGACCGGTCTGAGTGGGGACATTTCTCACAGCTGTGGCACGCCACTGGCAACATGTTGACCACCAAATGGAACCTAACAGAAGTGGATGACTATGTGAAACTCCTGGAAATCATGAAGAAGGCTCTAATTCTTGCAGACTTTGGTGTAGCTCCTGGAAAAACATTAGTACATCAGATCTTTCATAATTCTAGCGGAGGAATTAAATTCTCAGATCGGAACGATTTGTATAGTTCATTAAAACTCTTTTTCAATTCAGCTTCTGCCACAAACAGCACACTCGACTTGGAAAGAATATTTCAAGAAATTCTTCCACTGTATGAAGTTGGCAGGGAAGGATTGTTCTACCCTAGTACCTACGGAAAAGACAATCAAGATGTTCTAAGTATGGCTGCATTGATTTGGAATCAGATAATCTTAAACAGGACTCATTTTAATACAGAGAAAGCATGGGAGGTTATCAAAATGATTGCGCTTCATGCAATCTCGCTTGAAGACATTGAAAATTATCTCAGCACAAATGAAAAAGTGTCATCATTATTTTCCGACTTCTTGTTGACCCCTGTAAATTCTGAAAATTTTGCAGAACAGCTCTTGTCCCTTGAGCAGCTTCTTGCTGCCATGGCAAAGGTGAATACCAGTGATCATTATCTGCTGATCTCTTCTTTGTCTAATCTAATGCAGGAACTACAGAGTTCCCTTCATGGAAGGCAGAGAAATGAACTTCATGCTTTCTGGCAAATTGCTGAAGTACTCCAGTCCATAAACTGGAATAGTACAGGCAGTCTCCCTTCCCAGTCACTTCTAAACATACTGCAAAATCAGTTCAGTACCATGAAAAATTACTCCAGTCCTCATTTCAGTAAGGAACTGAAGCAGCTGATAAACTTTGCATCCTCCATATTTGAGCTGTATGGTGAAGAAGACTCCAGAGGAACCAACATCTCCATATACTCGCAAGCCGTGCAAAGGAGTATCTTCATTTTAAAAAGTCTGCGGAAAAGTTATAATATCAGTGAGCTTGAAATTATCAACCCATTATTTGTTTATTACAGTAACTATACCCAAAGACTGATTGAAATATGGTGCCCTCTCTGGGGTCCCTGAAATGTTACTTCAGATACATTTGAAGAAAAAATGGACATTGTCTATCATTTCTCACATTTGCTGCTGAAGAAGGAGTTCAGTGGGCCTTCCTTACAGCACAACACTTCATTAGAGGCAAATATTTGGGAAGTCTTGCATTTAGCCTTGGGTCCCTTCCTTGAGAACAGTGACAATGGTTATAGGACATCCCAGAACTGCTCCGCTTGGGATGTGCTCCACATAGCACTTGAGATGCTGTTTGAAAATACCACTCTAAGCGAGTCTTTAGCTGGGAGCCCCTGCAAACCCCTCTTTGATTCCATGGGCATGGAGAGTGGAACAATGCACAATGACACCTTTACAAAAATGTTCCAGCTTGCTGTAACGAACCTGAAACTGTCTCCAGAGTTTGGTGTTGTCTACAAGAATAGTAGTGAACGCTTTTCCAAGGAGCTGTCATGCATCATCCAGTCTCTGCAGTTTTCTCTGAGTTTCCTTTCCAAATTAAACTTCATCTCTAAACTGGAAAACTCTTGGGTACAGGAGAAAGCAGGAGCTCTGACTGCTCTGATGGAGGGGCTGCTGCAGAGTAACGCCTCCTGCCCCATCCCAGTCCAAGATGTGGGTGGTGTGCTCCCGTCTCAGCTTTTGAACATGCTTATTCCTTTCATGCTGAATGAAACAGTACTGAACTCCCTAAATATCTCTGACAGCTTAGCAGGCTGGAATAACATGTCCATGCTCTTCAGTGTGGCACAGGATGAGCTCTACGTGAACGACCTGTTGCAGAGACTTCAAGGCGCCTTCAACCTCACCAAATGGAGTTATTACACAAGTGTATGGAATGTGGTTAACAGTTTGCTAAACACCAAAAGGAATCTAACCGATGTGGCTGCCTTTGCAAAGTTATTGGAAGCAGTGGCAAACAACTCTGCCAACAATGTGTCAGCTCTAGAATTCACAGAAGCCAGTCACTACATTCTCAAGAGGCTGAACTTCTCTGATCTGCTAAATGAATTCAATATAAGTTCCATTTCAACT
This sequence comes from Charadrius vociferus, assembly GCF_000708025.1. Classification (NCBI taxonomy): domain Eukaryota; kingdom Metazoa; phylum Chordata; class Aves; order Charadriiformes; family Charadriidae; genus Charadrius; species Charadrius vociferus. The sequence goes on from NW_009648960.1 coordinate 1,775,029, forward strand.
TTTCTCTCCAAGAAAACTAGTTTTGACAATGTGATTGCTATTGTTGCGCATGACTTTGTTGTCATGGCAGAAACCCTGTACAACAAGACCTTACCTTGGACTCAGAGTGACCAAACTCTGTCACCAACCAGTTTGATCACACGGTGAGTTTGCTTTTTGGGTATTATAATTGCATTTATGGGTAGTGACCACTATTCTCATTCCAGCCTGAGAAGTATGTAATTTTCTTCCAGTGGGGAAACTTAAGCCTGAAATCACCATAATTTAGGACACTAGGTGTAACATGGGTTAAATTGAAGAAGAGGAAATTTCTCCTTTAACTGAACATACAGCTAAAAGCGAGACTTTCAAAAATTTTCTGTGTTGGCATGTATCAGTTCACAGTGGTAGCAGAATCCTGTAGGAAGCTTGCCACCAGTGGTAAACTCTTCGGAAACCCTTTCTTTGTGGTGTGACTCTACTTTTTGATTCTCAGTCTCCTTTACGTTGTGCCTTTCCATCTATATCTTGCATCCACAGTGAACCTTTCAAGTGTGTTTTCTTATATATATGTTTTGAGAGTGAATGACAGCTTTGGGAGATAACAGCAAAAAGAATTGATAAAATAAAATTCGGAGGGTACCCACTTAGGAGATGTCACGGGAGACAAATGACTTCATCTGGAATTCTTATTTATGCTGCCAAGGAACAGGATCTACACAGCTGACAGGTTGCTCACTAATATACCTTGTTTCTGAAAAAGAAGCTGATTTAAAATCCTATCTTATTTTTCAGATTTCTGTTTTTAGAATTTGAAAACACCATCTTACAGGTGACAGTGAATAACAGCTATAACCCTTACCTGATGTGTTTAATAAATGCCGCTGAAGTTGAAGACAGCAAATTGACAGGTAATCATGATTTCATTAATGTTGTGGGACCTCAGCTGGAATATGTTGTGCCTGTCTTTTCAAAGTGTTTTCTCTAATGGTGGGGAGGAATGGTGCTACATATTTTCATCCGCTGGCAATTAACTGGAGCTGTGAGACCATGGGAAGCCAGACTCCTTTTTGTTTGAGTTATGTCACATTGTGGATATAAGTTTTCCATCCAACTCTGTCCAAAAGGCATGTCTTCTCTTTGCTATGTGATGACAGGTTGCTGACACTCAGATAAAGAAATTTTACAAATAGAAACCTATATTCCCTTCACAGCTTTATGTTCCTGCAAGATGACAGCAGTTATTTTTGAGAGTTAACATGGTATTTCACATTCATTGTATAAGCCTAATGTAAAACCCGAGGGGTTTATCTGTTCACAGAATAGAGATATTGCGTGTGCTCTGCAGGGCACCGTCAAAAATCCTGTTACCAGTGTGGGGTGGATTTCTTTAGGACCCAAGCACCTACTTGGACTAGATCTGTTATAATCCAGTTTACAACCTAGGTCTTGGTCTGTGATTTCAGAGGTCCTCAGTGATGTGAATTTGGTGGAAAACAGCAATGCCCAGTAGGCGTCAGGATAAAAGTACTGATATTCCCATCTGTGAAGTTTCTGCAAGTCTGGCATTTTTGTCTTGAGTAACGTTTGTTTTCTTCCTTGAACAGAAAACATCACCCTGCTTTTGAAGCAAACTAATCTGAAAAAGAACCCTTTTATGCAAAATAATACCTCTGAGAAACATTCATCCATACCAGAGCTCCTGAAGCTAAAAGTGAGTGTGCTTAAAACGCTAACTTGAAGGACATCCCGCAGTGATACACGAATGTGCAACAGAGGTTTGGAAAAACAGCATGTGGAAAAAAAAAGTTTCTTAAAAGAACAGCTGATAAAAACTAGGGCTGAAACTGTTTCCTGCCTGCTGCATGCATTTAGAAGTTCTCATTAAGCTGAGCGAGAAACTTTTTCTTATAGCCAGTGTACACCCATTTTTCTGAGAAGGTAGAGGTATTCCTATCCTCCCAGTCTGTTGAATAGAATCCCCTCTGTTTTCCACCAGCCATCCCAAAAGGATAAGCACTGTGTAGGTGGCACTGGCAGCATATTCCTCATAAATCAGTGCACCAGTAGTTTTAAAGTTCAGTACACTGAAACTTAGCAAAGCACCTTGCAGAGCTTAGATCATTCTGGGATGCCTCAGCTTCATTTGAGAAGTATGTAGGAAGGAGTTTTCGAAGGCAGAAATAGCAGTTAAATACCTCTGCCCTGCTGAAAATCAGTGGAACTGTGCATACCCAATTGGCAGTTATAAGCACAATTAACTTAGTTGCCACTATGCCTAAGGGGATATATCCACACCAGCGTGGCTGGAGTCCAAGTCCCCATGTGCTCCCCAGCACTAGAAGTCTCATAACACCAAAATGGTTTTTGAGATTAAGCACTTAAGAGATATTAATTCATGGATTTCTCTCACCAGCTTTGGATTTGGCAATGCCTCATTTGGCTAAAATGTTTCTTACACCATACATACATGATTGCACTAAGAGCATGCCTGCACTTTATTCTATTTCTCTGTATGAGAAATACAATTAAAAAGTCTTTTTAAAAAAAGACAACAGTATGCAATGCTGTTGCTGCTTACTATATCTGTAACAATAATGCAATGAGCCTCAGTGTGACAGGTGTACTTGTAGGCACAAAACAGAAAACAGTTCTTGCCATAAGGAACTGATAATGTAAATAGTGATGTCAGAGAAGAGGGAAGCCCATAATAGCAGAGCAGGCAAGGGACTATAATTTTACACTGGTTGGCAGATGTGCAAGTCCTGACTTCTAGCCAACTCCATTTCATATGCTGTAGTAGAGATGACCAGGTGGTATCTGAAAGGCTAAACCTGTTGCACAACGTAGATTTATTTGGTCTCTGGGGAGATTAATTGGTCGACAAGTAAGTCCAAGTGGAGTATTGCTGTGTATGCGTGTTGGGCAGGGGAAATGATATGTTAAGGCTTGCAAGGTTTATTAGATCCTGTTCATTGTTGTGTAGCCAGGTCTGCTACAAACTCATGTAGGAATCTTTGTTATGAAGTGTTCTACTGGAGACCTTTTGAATGACCTAAAAATCTATATTAAAATTTTAATCCTAAAGAAAAATGGAAAGGGACAGCGAGACTATTTAAAACTTGCCTTGTATAATTTTTTCGTCTAACTGTGTTTGTGCGTTTGTCTTTGATTATAATTCCGTTTTCTAACTGTGTTTTTGCATTTGCTTTCCTTTTCAAAATTTCCTTTGAAGATATCTCACCTCCGGGGTTTAACAACACTTCTTTGTGACTATGAGAGCTTTAAGTCAATACAGCATATTTGCCATCTCCCTAACGTTAGCTTTGGAGAACTGTGTGAACAAAGTCAATCTCATGAGCAGCTCCTCCGTGCTATGGAACTGAGCAATCAAGTTGTGACCAATGTACTGAATCACAGAAGAATCTTCCAAGAGCTTCAAAATATACTGATTGGGGATGCCACAAACATCCAGACACAAATGAAGTGGTGAGGCTCTCCCTCTGCTTCAGCGTTCTATTTATGAAATGATGACATGGCTTCTTGCCTTCTTTTCATATTCCCAATTTTGTTGGTTGTTTTGTTTTTCCAATTTAGGTTTCAAGAAAATGTACCAGAACTTGCTTTCTTTCAAGAGATTCCTCAGTATATGGCTACTCTGAATTCCCTGTTGAACATCACTGAGAATTTAACAGATTCTGGGAAGCAAGGTAGTATTCTGTATTTACTTTATGATGTTGGTAAACATCATTACTGGTACCACACTTCCTGCTGGAAATCCCAAGACTTGCTTAGCTGCCAGGATGATGTGATATTAATGAAAAAACCATACACCATATCCCATGTCCTTGAGATCCTTTATCTAGGGTAATTCTAGAGGCTGTTCTAGACCACCCTTTGTTTTCTGTACAGCCCAAATAGTTCTATGTGCTGAAAGTCCCAAGTCTTTGTATTTGAGCAACTTTTGCTATCACAAGACCTGTCAACTTCAGCCCACAAATTGGACTGTAAAACGTAGGAAAGGTGACAGTATTTTGTAATTTTTGTATTTTTAATAAGCAGTGATGTATCACACTTCCGTACTTTATACCTGAAGTCCTCCCTGTGTGCTTGAGATTGCTGTATGTCTGGCGAAAGCTGTTGCATCAATTGTTCTTTGATTGTTCTTTACAGAAAAGTTAAGAGATGTGTTTAAAAATGTGGACCAGCTCAAAGAGGAGCTCAAAAACACAACAGGAATGTCCACAGCCAGTATCGATGCTCTTCTGGAAGCACCTCTCCCGGAAAACGGCAGTCAGGTAAGTTTTGCTGTCATCCCGGTGAGAGATCTTGTTGCTTTCTGCCTCACATATCATTAAAACCAGAATTTGTTAGTGAATGCAGCTAAGCAGGTCACTGCACACGTGACAGCACACAGAGAGGTAAGTGATTCCACAGGGATAGACAGCATAGCATGTTATAGATCAAAATAGCCATCAGAAATGCAGTAGGAGCAGTCATTGACATCAGTTCAGCCATTGGAGACCAAGAGCCATATGGTCTCTTTGGCTGTCACCAGTAGCTGGTAAGCAGCCATGCACTGCCTGGTGAGTGATTCTCTGATTCCGTAGCAAGGGCACAGTTCACTGTAACAGACTAATGAGGGCTGAGTGGGGTCCTCAGTAGGGTCCTCAGGGCTGTGGAGTTGCTGCAGTCCAGATGGAAAAGCATACTTCTAACCACAATTCCTGAGAGCACTCAGGGTCCAAAAATAGCCTCCCACAATGAGAGATGAGCTTGCCTTCCTCAGCCTCCTGCACAAGCAGAGCTCCAGATGCTTTTCCCCTTCCCAACCATCTTGTCTGGACTGAGCCCCAAAAAACATGCTCTCTTCCAAACTTCACATGCATCAGTCAATGGGAAATTGAAGCCACAAAATCTTTTACTACTGTGCAAGCTGGGCAGTAAAACACAATCCTTAGGATTTGTCCCTTGGAGCGGGAGTTATGGGTCGGCATTTTCTGGTTCTCAGGGTTGAAATATGACACGGTGGAAAGAACAGCAAGGCAAGATTAATCCATGCATACCGGAGCGAGCAGTCTACCCCCTAACAAATCTTTTCTTCCTTTGTGCAAACACAGCTCATTTCTCAGATCCTCCAGCTGGAGTCTTGTAGCATCCGTCCTGCTGACCCACACCTGCAAACAGTAGCGGAGGAGTTCTGCAATCTCTCTCTTTCAGAGAGAACTCGTGAGACGTACATCCTGGGGGTCACTCTGTTACGACACTTAGACGTTTACAATTTCTTATACAAGGTTAGCGCTGGATTTGTAGAGTGCTTTCTATAGTCTTTGCTGCATGTAGTGGCTGAAAGGTCATAAAATATCATTGCAGTGGCCAGAAGCTATGCTGATTTACACAAGCCAAAGATCAGGCTTTGCTCATGCAGTAATTTTTACTGCATTTCCATGCTGTGACAGTGTGGATATAAATGAGGATCCCAGCTGGTGTAAACCAGAAAACCTCATTTAAAGGCCCTGGACCTGCTCTAAATGCCTCCCTATCTGCTTGTATTGTTTATATGCTGTCACAACCTCTTGAACATTCCCAGCTGATTTCAGGCTTCCCAAAAATAAGGAACTGGGCTAAATTTTTGTTATTCCTTGAAAAGGGAAGCCCTGGAAAAAGTCTTGTAAAATATATTTTCCCAGTCTAGTTGGCACTGCCAAGTTTTTAAATTATTCAAATATCCCCCCCCCCCCTTCCCCCCCGTAATGTAAAAATATCATTCACGGAAAAGTACGTGTTGAATACATATTTTTAGTTGCACAGAAGTAATCCTGGGGAAAAAAGTAATTGAGAATGCCAATGGATTTGGCTCAGGTCAAAAGTCACTCATAGTGTTTGTGACATCTATATTGTGCAAAATGCTGCCTCTTAGAGGTTTGGGTTATATCCCAGCCAATAACTGACACGCATTTCCCAACAGTAGGTGTTTGGAAACATGCACTGTTCAGAATATGTAATATTCAGGGGAGCAGTTTGCAAAAGTGCTTGGGGACTTAGGAATACAAATCCCATTAATTTCCCATGGGACATCCACTCCCTAAACGTCCTAACAGTTTTGAAAATCCCACGATCTTTTTCATCGAATTAACACAATATGGGCTTGTACCTGCATGTGCGCACAGATTCCTGCTAATCATAATTGATTTCCTTCCTGCCTTCTGCAGATGTTTTTCCCTAAGGAACTTCAGAAATCCGTGGACAAGATGTTAGACCTTCTGACAAAAATGAAATATTTCAGAGACCAGGTTGAGTCTGGCGTTGATCCATTGCTACAAGCTATTCATTCACTGAAAAAGCTCCGGCAGTCTAGAAATGTGCCACTGACTAAGGTACGTGTAGTCTGCACGTGCTATGGAGGCAAAACACCACTGGAAGTTTCCACAGGAACTTCTTACATTAGAAGCCAAAGGTGCATTAAATCATAGATTACTAATTCTCTTTCAAAGCATCAGTGTTCTAAGAAGATTCTCTATCAAACTTATATGTTGCCTTCCTGGGAGAGCTTTGATTTGGAGCAGTGGGACCATCATGTGTTCATGACAGGGAGGACGTTAGGAACATGTGCTGTGGGAGGGGCACTAGGAACGAAAATGCAGGGAATGAACAACTGTCTTGAAGGAGGGCAGGCTTCCAGCAAAATACTGGAAGGAGTCAGCTTGTGAAAGCAATTGGGGAACTGCCCACTAAAGGCTATCCAAAACTGTGTAAGTCAACAGCAAAAATTTGCTCTAGCTTTAGTGTGCACTAGAACACAACCAAAGCGTCAAGACTGCCCAAAACATTCAGTACAAACCCAATCCTGCTCCAACAGCTGCAGTAACTTTGGGTTACACTAACTTACCCGGCACTGGATCCAATCCCTCTCTGATCATGGACTGTCAATGGCAGCATAGATCACAGGAATCATTTCTAGTAATCGCTTTGCCTGCACATTGCAGAACCATGTGCAGCCATGGACTAGATGAGGACAGGGGTTGTGTGCATCTGTGTGACAAATTCCGTCTTGTAACACAGGGTGTATATGTGTCATCAGGCACATGTTATAGGCCATTCCAGTACACATATTATAGGCAATTCCCACACTGGATCTCATACCTGGAAATTTACCTCCTCTGTCATAGCAAAGGTTAGCCAAAAAAACATGATTTCCATGGAAAGTCCTTTTTTTTTTTGTAGCGACAAACTTCTCATAAGAAAGCAGTGTAAACATGTTAAACCTTGCCTTCTAATTCTGTTGTTTCTCTTTTTTTTTCTCTCTCAGAATGGGATGCTTTTAGCATGCAGGATTTAATTGCATTTTGTCTTTTCTGCAGGCATTATTTAAACCAAACAACTTTAGGATAACACGTGGCACATTCAAGTCCATGTCAAAAGTTCTCTGCAACCAGGACATCACACCTCTGTTTTTTGAGTCCTTGCTTCCAGATTTTGGAGACCCTGTAAGCAACAGTTCTTCTGTGGAAGATGTCTATGTCCAAAAGATGATAAGGAAGTATGGGATTCCTCATGACTCCAGTAAGTCTAGCTTTTCCTTAAGGCAAAAACATTTCAGAGCCAAACTTTACTGCTTCCAGAAAGATCCATTTTTGAGCTGTTCCCCCACATGTCTCTGGAGGGCTGTAAAAGCTCATGCTTTATGCTAGCTGAAGATCTGCACTGTCCTGATTATTGGTGGCTTATTTCCATAAATGTTAGAAGGAAAACAGCCTGTGTAGAGAGCAGTGCCTGACACTGGTCTTTTTCCCATTTGTTGATGATCTGATCTTAGGACTTGACAGGTCACTGCTTTTTCTTGATGTGTACTTTTGCCGACGATACTGACATTATTAGCTCCTCTGAGTTCACAAAACTCCATTTAACCTTCAAGCAGAGAATCTTGGCTTGAACACTGAGACTCTTGTTGTCTTGAGTTCAGCAACAGGCGATCTTGGGGGGTGGATTGCTTTGGTCAAGACACATTATATCAATCAGTGAAGAGGGCCCCAAGTCATTCACCAGACACAGCAACAAACTGGGCAGGTGGGAAAAAAATACACTGGTAGCTTTCTCGTGTCTGATCTATTTGTGCTCTGTGCAATTTGTTTGCTTTTCTCCCCTTGCAGCACCATTTTGCTTATCCTTTTACCTGGACCTGGTCAAGACACCAACTGGAGCTTTAATCTGGTCTTTTTTAAAACCAATGGTGCTTGGGAAGATCCTTTATACACCAGATACCATAGAAACTCGAGCAATCATGGAGAAGGTACGGCTCTGTTTACAGTACATCAGAATACGCCCACTCAAAAGGTTTTTAGTTTATCTAGCATGGGCTTGTTTCTTTGAAAAGCAGAAGTCTGTTTTCTGACTGGAGTATTAGTCAAATT
>NW_009648960.1:1783436-1829336 GCF_000708025.1 Charadrius vociferus
TCTTACCTCCAAAAAAATTGCTGTTGGTCTACTATTTATAATACGATTTTTTTTAAGGCCTTCAGTTTATGAAGTTTCACCCTCATGTTTTCAGCCAGTAATAAAGAGATGTCTCCCAGGACAAATGCTATAATCGGTACTTGTTCTCAAGCAGACCAGTGATAGAAGCCAAACTGATACCCAAGGCATACTCCAAATGTCACATATGAGGCCATATTTTTAAGGACTTGCATCCAAATTCAGTGTTTTGAGGTACATCTTGCCAAACAGTGATAGAGTGCTAAGAAAAATCTGAAGGAATCGAAATTTGGTCTTAGCTGTTTTATTGACTTAGTTATTTTTAAAAAGCTTTAAGGTAAGGAATAAACTAATCCTTATATGTTGTGGTTTTATAGTCTAATGCAACCCTGAAGCAGATGGCTGATCTAGCCCTGAAGTCCCAGGAGTGGTTGGACAAGTCTCCTGTCATCATGAATTCACTGGCTAAGTTAAACCAGACAGTTCCAATGATCAAGGTATGAGGTCTTACCTCCCCCGTGTCTCTCATGAGAGGGAATTGGGAGGGTGGATTTCTTCACTGAAATAAACAGGGGTTCCAGGGACCTCCGGGACATCTTAGGTCAGCTGGGAAAACAAGCTTTTGTCAGCCTCTCAGGCTTTTGTCTGGGACTTCACAGTTTCTGTCCCTGCCTGTTCCTGTGACAGAAAGACTCCTGACACACCTTTCCATGCAAATCCTCTTTCTGAAGCGATCTGTTTGTAGTATGCTCCCTGACACTGGCCACACTGAGGCCTGCTGGAGACCTAAAATGAGCAGGGAACGCTCTTCAGTTTGTAAATTAACTTTCTGCTTGATGGAGTGATCCAGCCAGCCAAGACCAGGCAAGAAATGACTTTCTCAGAAAATGAAACAGTATCTATAATAAGCATGTAGCTCTGGGTACACACATAAGAGCTAGAAGATGTCTTTGTACCTCAGTGACTGTAAATAAAATTTCTTTTTCCCCTCCTAAGGAGACTAGCCTTGCTTGGATACAGAAAGCAGTAGGCTGTAACATTTCCCATATTTGCTTCCTGTTCTCTGCTGTAAAAACTGTGTCCTTTTCTTACAAGACTATGAAAACGAGATCTCTGGAACCCTAAAGCATTAGAAGCTAATTTCAGTGGCTGGAATTCATTGTAATTCCCATAGCACTGAGAGAAAATCCGAAGTGGAATATGCAAAAGTGAAATGGAATATTCTCTGCTGACTGCACTCATTAGTGGAATAATGAACTATTCAGGCAAACAAAATCTGTCTGCTGGTCAACTACCCGTTGTGCTCTGGTTGTGTTCACAGGAGGCACAAATGAAATTTACTGCACTTTTAAAATAACAAAGTTTATCCATGATTTTTCCATGGGACTTTAGTGCCTGGTGGAGACTCAATAGGCATCTTCTGTTAATTCCAAGAAACACTGGCTTGGTCTCACAGGGCTCCGTATGATGTCTTCATTGCTAGCATTTCCCCATCCTGATACACAGAGTGAAATGTGGAAGGTCAGGAAAGGAGTAGGAGGGGGTTGTGCAAATGCTCAGTGAAGGCAGCTGGTCTGTTTTATTTTAGAAATACACTGAGTAAGCTCAAGGGGCTTCTGGTCAAACTGACGCTTTTTCTTTTTACTTGTTGATAGAACACGCTTCAGAATCCCTTCGTGCAGGTTTTTATCAAGCTGATGGTGGATTTGGATGCAGCTGAACTGCTGAGTCAAATAAATGAGCTGGGTAAGTTGGTCCACATGTGCTACTCTCTTAAGTGTTCTTCAGGTCTGGGAGCTCCAGAGACACCAAACTGCAGCCATCTTCTGGTACTGCTCTTCTCTGGCCAGTATGGGATGCTTTAGTGCAAGGCAATCTCAGCTGTGATTCAAAAATCTTGTGGTCTATGGGAAAAGACTCTTAGGAAGCAAAGGGCCTGTATGAAGAAATGTTGAGTGTTGAAGGGATAGTAGGATGGGAATCTCTGCAGCTGAGTGTGGCCACTGGAGGACACTGTTTCGCCATAATTATCACTTCAAATCAACTACCTGGGACTCTGCTGGGAAATGTGGAGAGCTCACTTGCATCACATCAGGGTTCAAGTTAAAAGTTTTCCAGAGCAGAAAAGCAAGGGATCAGATAAAGGTACCCAGGCTGATGAAGCCAGAGGCATCAATACAGGAGACGCTGCGCTAGAATTTGTTGTTCTCTGGTGGTCTTGCATGGTTCTTCAAGATGAGAGTTGCTGATCTGCACTGTGGGAATCATCAGTTACGGTGGATACATCCCCTGTTAGTGAATAGCATGGTGATCACAGTCCCTTCCTAGCTGGTCTTACTGTCCCTACCTGCTTTTTCAATCAGTGGCCATACATGTCAACATAAATCTGCATTCTGCTAGCAAAACCCAGCATAAACCAAGGGTGGCTGTAGTCTGTTGCAGTCAGAAGGATATTTACAAACTGTTCACGATGACCCCTTTGTTATTTCACGAGTAGCATCTCGTGTCTTAACTCCCCATAAAATCATTGTGCCTGCAGCAGCTGCTTCATATTAGTTACACTACATTATGCAGTCACCTTTTAAAACAGCCAGCAAACAGCAGTGTCTTTATTAAACTGCATTATCAGGTTTAGTACACACATCAGCAAGACAGACATAACTTTTCCTTGATGCTCTTGGATAAAGCACATTCTCCCCTGAGACAGAGCAGCTCAACAGACAAGCTGATTACATCAAAACCCATAAGATGTGGAATGAATGGTGAGCATCATACGCAAGTCTAAAACCTCAGCAGGTTAGCAGCAACTTCTGATTTGGAATGGCTGTCACATCCCATTGCTGGCATCCTCCCAAAGGCAAACTCACGAGCGTATTACAAATGATTAACATAAAAATTGGGTCAACAACATGCCTTCATTGCACTGCTAAGTGCAGAAATGTATTTCACACTTAATGTTTAGTATGATGGGGTTTTTTCTTCCTTTCTGGTGTCATTGTTAGCACAGAATGATGTCATGGATTTTTTGCTATGTGTAGTGATGCTACTGGTTTTGTTTGTGTTTGGTTTTGTTTTTTTTTTTCAGATGATATTCGGCTGGAATTACAGAACAACGCTGACATTGTCGATCAGCTGAATACATTAGCTACCCTTGCTGTAAATGTGTCCTCCTGTGTCTCATTTAATCGCATTCACGCAGTCAGAAACATAGAGGAAATGGAAATGATGGCTAAAGAGCTCTTTCTGAAGAATGAGCTTTTCGCAAGTATGTGACGTCTGGAGTTCCCCTGTAAATTGAAGTTAGCCTGGTACAGGGTGGGAGTCCAGCATAAGAAGTTTGGCTTTCCGCCAGCAACTGTTGTGGTCACAGCTCCCACCACATAGCAATCGATTTTCACCTGGTGTGTGTGGAACCTGCATACTTAGACCTCCTTATGGCAGTGTTTTATGCTCTCCTTTTTATATCTCCTCTTCTCTTACACCTCCTCTGTCTGTATAGGAAGCCTTTGGTCAACTAGTGTTTTCTCTCGGTTAATTCTCAGTTTGAACAAAATTTCACTGCATTCAGATCTTTGTGACAGCTGCCTTCTTTCAGGCTACCCTGGGAAAAGATGCTTTAATCGAGAAAGACATCATGGACTCATTGAATCATTTAGGTTGGAAAAGACCTTTAAGATCATTGAGTCCAAATATGAGACAGTTCAATTTATTAGAAGGTCATAAAGTGCTTGAGGTGTTCCAGCCAAACCCTGCAATATTATATTGGGTCCGCTCAGTCACATTTTTCACATTTGTGGGATCGGAATGCAGCTTCAGATCAGACTGCAGAGAGGGGCAGGGGGAAGTAGAGAATAGGAACTTATATTAATTTGAATGATACGAATGTGTCTTAATTTTTAAAGAATGCCCAATATCTCCTCAATTAGGATTTATTTATGAGTCCTGTGACCTGTTTGATTTTATACCTTATAACTGAGGGGTAGATAGAAACTTCTTCTTTTCTTGGAACTTCAGACTGATAATATTTGTCTATTCCCATATAAGCAGTTTTCTTCTATGTTTGTCCTCCATTCCATTGTGTGCTTTATATATGGAATAATCAGGAAAAATATTGTGGACAGAAAAACTTCTATGGTATTGCCTCTACTCAAACAGACTTTTTAAAGGAGAAAAAAAAAGTCCTGTCCATCAAACTGTATCTACAGCATGCCATTTCCTAACAGGAACTTGCAAAGCTTTTGTATTCTTAGACATCTCAGCTTTGCAGGAATTTGTGTGGGCACAAAAATATGTGTACAGGTCATGAACAATTTTCAACACCGTGTTTCTAAGGTTTTTATGTTACAGCATTATTATGTGAGCTCTGTTGATGGAGTACCTTTGGGCACATTCGTGAAGTGTGTGTGCTGAGCGACGTACCTAACAGATATGTGACAGTCCGTGTTAACAGCAAGATTTTTCCAAATACAGCTGGTTATTTTGAGAGCCTTTGGTTTTTGAATGCTCAGTGGGAAACGATTTAAGGAGTCTGGGGCATATTTCACACCCAGAATCATTGGTCACATTTGAAATTACGAGTAGCTGCAGTGACCTATAGTTTCCACTTCCAGACCCTTGATAAGCAGCCTACCCATCTGAGCATTATTTGTGCAGCAAAGAAATGAAACTATGGATTGTAATGTAGAAAAGGCTTATAAAAACGAGGAGTTCCTGCGTATCTGTGTGTACTGCTCCCATGCTATTGACTCTGAAGGAAAGCCTTTTCCTTTTCTTTTGCAAGGTATCATTTTCAAGCTGCCTCCAAGCCATAGCAGCCCTGGACGCTCAGTTCGTGGGGACTTGGCCTTTCCTCCTGTGCTCAATTACACCATCCGAATGAGCAGCAGGATCACGCAAACCACCAACAGAATAAGGGAGCGCATCTGGACAGTGGGTCCGCACAATTCCACTTCGCAGAGCCAGATTTACAGCCGGGCGTTTATTTATATCCAGGACAGCATTGAAAGAGCCTATATTGAGTTACAGACTGGCAAGAATCCAGAGGAAATAGCTGTTCAAGTCCAGGCCATGCCTTACCCCTGCTACAATAAGGATATGTAAGTTTGTGTGGCTTTTGTCTTCATGCTTTGCGGAAGCTTGTCTTGTTTGACTGTTGGAGTTCACCAACTGTTCTCGTCTCCTCAGTACCATGTTGACATGGCATAGAAATATTTTCTTTATGTGGGTGGGTTTTTTTTTCAGGGGTCTGAACAAAAGAGGGCATTTTGGACTCTGGTATATTACCTAATCTTTTGTTTTCAGAGCTCTGTATGTACCTGAATTGTCATGGTAACTTTAGGTTTTACAGCAGGTAAAATTCGCTGTCCCTGTTTTACTACACATGGTGGAACTGAGACTGAGGTTGGCAGGACTTGGGTTAAATATGAGTGTTGGCTTGTTCTGCAGGTGTTTACATGCAGACAATGCAGCAGAACTTACAAGATTTATTTCTTTGGAAAAGAAGAGTCCCTAGGTTTATGAGCTTTGTTCCTAGAGATTGCTATCCAGCTATGGTATTTGTTATTCATTCCAGTGATTCTAGCTAACATTCAGTGTATAGTGAACAGTTCCCAAAGCAGGTGCCTCTCAGATGCTTTAAGAAGGACAAAAGGGAAGATGAAATTGTACTATTCATCTCTGCAATAATGATGGAGGACAGAGAAGCATTTGTTGTGCTGAGTTGCCAGGGTTAACAGCCTGTTATACAGAGCAGAGCAGTGTGAACTGTGTGGACCAGAATAAGTTTTGAATGGTGAAGCAGATCAAAAAGTTTTGGGTCATCTTCCTTTCCGCTTGTCTTGAGCCAGATCTGCAGCTAGTATGAACTGCAACTCTGCCAAATGCAATAGAGAGACGTGAATCTCTCACAGCTGATGACCTGCCCCTCTGGCAAGGCAATTTTGGTCTGCGTTGGAAAGCTAGCAACGTGGTACTTACTCAGAGTTATTACCCTGACCGCAGCTGGTGGCCAAACTGAGTGGAAAACACACAGGGAAGGGATTTCAATGTCCATCAGAAAGCACTGAAGGATGTTCAGCAAATAGTATTGGTAGGTTGGATGGTTACTCCGCCCTGACATGAGGGTCTCCCTTGGACCAAAAGTACAGACCAGACCTAGGAGCTCTTTCTATTGAAAAGCCTGCGTGTCTAATGCATGAGCTAAAAGATTATCAGGAAGTTATAGCTATAGGAGCCATAGCAGACCCATTAATCTCCTGTGTCAGCCTGTCACTTAAGCGAGCTGGGGACCTATAATCTCTTCTCAAGGTAACAGCACGCAAAGTGCCTGCAAGTACGCAGGCAGTAAGCATTCAAACCAAGTGTCAACTTCTTGCAGCAAATACGTGGATTATTGCTGTGAGATAGTTTTGTACAATGATTAACTGGCTGCTGGAGGTATTTTACTACAGTGTTATCTGCTTTTCTTGTTCTTGGGCTGCTGAGAAAAACCGCTTACCTTCAGGTTTCCCTCCCCACCCCAGGTTCAGAGGCACATGAGTTTGCTCAATTACTAAAATACCTAAAGGCTTTGAATTTGGATGCAGTAGAAGTCATCATAAAATGGCTGCTTATTGATTGTTATTGCATAGTTACCATCCTGTAGGGGAATGGAAGGAATATATATACCAGTACACAGAAGGTGTTAGGAAATGCTGCATTTTTAATAGTCTAGAGATCGTGCACAAGGTGGTAGCCAAAAAAAACCCCAAACAACAAAGAACTAGAGGAGCTACTGAAATGCCTTTTCATTGTTCTTTATAAATATGGCTTCATTTTCATGGAAGCATTTCCTGAGAGCACTGGTGTATGGGAAATTTTCAGCTTTACGGGTAAAAAAATTAGAAACAAATGTAATCGTATTAATTTCCTATTGCTATTGTACATTAAACTTTTTCCGGGAATAATGTTGATTATTGTTTTTAAGGGAGGAAAGCATAAACCCTGTAGATACAATGAAGTGAATCTCCTGCTATAAAAACTTGCTTTCCATCACAAAAGGAGATATTTACTGTTGGCCGTTGTCTTTTCTCTGTGCACACTTGGCACAGGAAGAGGGTTTTAACTAAACTGAGGAGCCAAGACTTGTGAAGTGCGCATTGTAGACCTGGATCTGCAATACCTATCCCGGGGGGTAATAGGACAGACAGTCTGAGGGGAAACACCTATATTCAAACTCTGGCACCAGGAAATACTACCTGATAACAAAATTTGGCCATTTAGGCTATTAACAGGAATGGGGATTATGGTTGGCTGCTGTGATGTTTCAAAATGGGATGGAACCCATCAGAGAGCCAAGAGATGCCACTGCTCGTGGTGGTCCCTGCTCCTGCTAGTGGTGTTGCTGAGCAAAACTTCCAGAATGCACCTGGAAATTCCTCTGTGATTTGAAAAAAGAAAAAAAGATTTTGAACAGTCAGGAGTTTCATGAATAGAAAATCCAATGCAATGGCAAAATAACCTTTTTTTGTAATTATTAATTATACTCCACGTTTTGAAATATAAGCATGTCTTTTCCTGTGCCAAAGTATTATTCTGAAAAATATATCCTATATAAAGCTTTAATCCCCAGAACATTTTGTATTCAGCTAAAGCCTGCATTTGCCTTTTACAGGTTCTTAACCAGTGTGACCTACTCTCTTCCATTTGCTCTGATGGCTGCCTGGGTGCTGTTTATAGCTGATTTTGTTAAAACACTTGTTCAAGAAAAAGATCTGAGGCTTTATGAGGTACGGTGAAACTTTCTGTGGCGTGCAAAATTATAAACAGATTTTCCTTATTAGTGGGTAGTATGTCTCGTGTAATATTAAATGGAGCAAAACAAGCATTTAGGAAAGTAATATTCCAAATACCTATTGTTTGACCTGCAGTGTTCAAATTCTGACATTGTAACCAAGCTCAAAACCACAGAAATGCAGGGCATTTGCCCTTCAACTGGTGAGAGTATTGCTTTGAAGTTCTGAACACTGGAAACATGGGTACCTCACAAAATTACGAGTTTTGTGAAGATTTAGAGCTCTCTAAAAATTGACTTTGAGTCATACCTACTGGGGACAAAGACATGAAAAGTAACTTATTTCCTATCCTTGAAGTTATTATACTTAATATGTCAGAAGGTGCTACATACTACATCAGCTCCTCTGAAATGAAGTTCTACACTCAGGTTGCCTACTGGAAAAGAAATGACATTGAGACATAGGGAATTCATTAAATTAATTCAGATTTTCAGTGTGAACAGAGTCAACAGAGATAAGCAGCCCAGAACTTTCGTAAAACTAAGCTTTAGTAAGCAACAAAAGCTCAAGCAGATTTGGTTTTATCCAGTAACATGGAGACAAATACTGCTTCACCAGAAAGATTTCCAAGAAAGGGCACTCTATGAACTGTGATGATATTGAAAATGAGTGAACCCCAGTGGCTAGCTGACAGCCCCTTGCTCTAGTTTAGGAAACCAGGATTCACTGTCCTGAAGAACAGGGTGTCAGTAAGCTTTTTAGGCATGGAGTAATCTACAAGAAGACACTAGCACCTGTAGTTTCTTTTGGATTTAGCAATACAAACTTACGGTTTTATACAAGTCTTGTGGATGGAGTTGATCATCAGCTAACATAAATTAATATTGCTTCCTTATAACCGTGGTAATTTATCTATTATTTATTGTCTTAGGGATGTACAAAAAATGGTTTGGTTTCAAATATATTAAGAGTTTTTACACTCAAACCACTGGGCAATTAGCATTATTTTGAAAAATAACCAAAATGCTTTAGAAAAGTTACAAATCTAAGGCCAGAAGGTGCTTTGGAGCTTGTGGGCTGTGATGCTCCATGCCTGCAGATCCTGTCTGTGCTGTTGTTTTGCAATAGACTGCTTTGCAAACCCAGGGCATTCCAGAAATGTGAGTGCATGGTTTCTCCCTGGTTATCAACATGCAGCATGCCAAAGTTTGAAAGAGCATGTTTTGGTTGTATGCCCTGTCCAGAAACTGGAAAAAGAAACAGTTCAATATCAGCAGAAAGTTCTCTTAATTAAAACAGTTGTCATCTGTGATTCTTTTTTTCACCTTTCTCTGTAGTACATGAAAATGATGGGTGTTAATGCCAGCAGCCATTTCATCGCCTGGTTCATAGAGTGTGCCATCTTCCTTCTAATTACCGTCACCTTCCTCATTATTGTTCTAAAAGTGGGTGACATCCTTCCCAAAACAAACACAGCTCTCCTGTTCCTGTACCTTATGGACTACAGCCTGTCCATTATAGCCATGAGCTACTTCATCAGTGTTTTCTTCAATAACACCAACATAGCAGCCTTGGTGGGCAGTCTTGTGTACATCCTCACCTTCTTCCCCTTCATCGTGTTGCTCGTCATCGAGAATCACTTGAGCTTCTCTGTGAAGAGCCTACTGGTAAGTTTTGCTTTTCAGTAACAAGGAAGATGTGTGTGGTAGCAGACACTCACCTTCAGTGAACTTGAGCTCTTATTGTATCTTGTGACGCAAATAGATGTGAGTTGGGGGGCTTTCTAGATTCCATCAGGTATGACAGCGTGACAGGAGAGTTGGCCATGGCCTGTTTTGGAATTAGTTGTGTCCCATGACTGAGAGCAGTATTTGTGGAATTTTAGGGAGTGAGTTCCCACCTGCCAGCTGAATCAGAGTCGTTGGAGCTATGTACTTTGCCCTTTTGCATTGCAAAGCAAAATGGGTTACTTTCAACCACCGTGAAAAACAAGGCTGTCTTGGTAAGGAGTTTAGGTCATGGGGCTGTGAAGGAGGGCTGGCTCTGCTTGTTGCTGGCTCTGCCCATCGTTTAGTTTCATATGTCTCAAATTCCTAGCCACGGAAATAGATGTAAAGTCTTGTTTCTTACCAAGGGTAGGAATAGGTGGGTATTAGGTTCCAGACTCGTTTTCTTTGAGTCACGCAATTCAGGAAAGGACATCTATTAATGCAAGTGGTAAAATTATTAACCACATGGCAGGTAATTCTCCAGCACTGCTGTATTTCAAAAGCCTAAAATAAAGCCCTGTATGAGGAAGGAAGTTGTGACTTGGTTGTGGAAGCAAAAGGAAGGTAGGCTCTAAGGAATCATTGTAGCCCATCACCAGAAGCACTGCCCATCATAAGCCTAGTCCAGTGCTCTTTGTGACTGTTGGAAAAAAAAACAAAACAAAACCCACTCATTTTTCTGGCTATTGGACCAAGCCAATGAGGTACCTGATTGGCTGACTGACTTGATTTCTCTGAGACTAATTCATCAGTTCTCTGTTTTCAATTTTGTTTATTCCACAGAGTCTGTTGTCTCCAACTGCGTTCAGCTATGCAAGTCAATACATTGCTCGATATGAGGCACAGGGCATAGGTATGTTTATTGTAGACAAAACTAGGCTTTGAGCTGCCGTGGTTGCGACATTTTACTAACTAATATGTATTCTATTTGTATTTCTAAATTCCTTTCTGCAGGTCTGCAGTGGGACAACATGTATAAGTCCCCAATGATTGGAGACAACACTTCCTTTGGCTGGATGTGTTGGCTCATTCTGATAGACTCTTTCATTTACTTCATCCTGGGATGGTATATAAGGAATGTTTTCCCAGGTAAGGATATGAAGCATTGAGGCTGGTGCTGTACCATCTCTTTTGGGAAACAACACTGGCTGATTCCATGGTTCAGGCAGTAAGACAGCCTGCACACAGAGGATACCTCTGTTCCTAGATCAAAGGGAGCATGACTTTGTGGATGTCAGAGAATATTAATGAAACTGAGACAGAGCAGAGCAAGGGAGAATTAGGGTTCCTCTGCTTATCAAATGAGTAGGTAGGTCTCCTGAAGAAGCAGAAGCCAAGGACATGGGAGGGTGTGTTTGTGGTCTGGTGGGTGAAAATGAGAACAGAGCATGTTAGCCTGCATTTGTCAGTTGAGTGATTTTGTGCTGTGTTACTTGTGTCATTTGATTTCAAAAAGTAATTCCTGCCTTGGGCAAGAGCCAGTACATTTGTCTTTTTCTTTTCTTCCCCACCTAATGAAGCAGTCCACTGGCATACAGAAATCTACCCAGTGGAAAATGTAGAGTACTCCTGCCCTCCAGCTATGAAGTTACTCAGAATAACAAATTAGTGAATGCTTCCTATTGTGTCAATCAGGCAAATTCTCTACCAAGTATCAGCAGTACATGAGCACATCAAGAGGGGAGAGGTCTCTGTGGAGTTTATTTTTGCTATTTTGATTGCAACCCAGTAGTGATACTTCCTCAGAAACAGATACCTGAATGAAATTCCTCTTCTCCTTGTAGGCAGATACGGCATGGCTGCTCCCTGGTATTTCCCATTGCTCCCGTCTTACTGGGTTGAATACAATGGTTACCTCCCCTTCTGGAATGAGAAACGAAGAGGCTTTCTCTTCACCAAGCTGATGTTAAGGAAAGAAGCAACCCTCAACAATAAGATATGTATGTGAATGCTAGATGGGGTAGCGATATTAACTTACATTTTAGGTAAATGAAGCCAAATTTGTAAAGGGGCACCATACTCAGCACATTTCTCTGTTGATCCTTATTTTGTAGCACAGGAAAAATAGGAAGCTATTACTTATATGAATGGAGATTTGGCTTTTAAATTATATTATATTAATTTTTAATAAATTATATTATATTAATTAAATATAATTAAATTATATTTATTATATTATTTATTAAGCAAATACAGGTTTCCACTTGGCAAAAGGGATGTGTGCTTCTTTGTTCATATTTTTAAATATTTAGCCTAGAAAATATTGTGAGATCACACATAAAAGCTTGCTGATTCTACCTAACTGAAAATAACTCAGTAGTTTTGCTGTGTGTCCGCAAATTTTCTGTGCTTGCTTAGTATAAATTAAGTTAGGTGCTCTGAAACATCTAAATATGATACCTTTTCCAAAGTGATTAATGCTTATTGACAGGAGTTATAAGAAGCTGCAGAAGTAAAAAGGAGAAATCCCAGAGAGCTCCAAATGATACAGAACCTGTGAAATGTTCCCTACATTCCTAGCTGAAAGGCACCTGCTTTTGCTGTATTTCATTTTTAAAAGCCCTGCTTATCTCTGAGGTGAAAAAAGTAGCACAGACCTACTGCAGTGCAGTAACTGTCCTCTGACCCTTCAAAGGTGCCCCCCCTCCTCATCTGGAACCGGAGCCCACTGATCTCACCTTGGGAGTCTCCCTCCGTGGCATAACAAAGATTTATGGATCCAAAGCTGCAGTAGACAACCTCAGCCTCAACTTCTATGAAGGGAACATCACTTCCCTGCTGGGACACAACGGAGCCGGCAAAACTACAACCATGTGCGTACCCTTTAAAGCTGCTTTTTTTTCATACTATGGGGCATGATTGGGTGAACAAGAGACCAAGTGGGGCTGTGAAGTGTTGGGAGACTGAATAAGATGTTTTATTATGCCAGTTCTCTCTTGTAGCTTTATCTTGCTCATGGATGACCTCAGCAGTCCCTTCTTCTATTAGAATTAAAGGTTCTTTTCTGCTTAGGAACAAGCTCTTTAATCTGGTAGGATACCTGTAATACACAGCACAGCAGCTGTTCTAGCATTTTGTTCTATGACACTTTGGTGCCTGGGGTTAGGTTGTTCTGAAAGCTGTGGGTAGCTTGTGCACACACCAAAGCTGAAGCAATATTAGCAAGAAAGCTTAATAAAGGTATGCTTCAGGTGCACAAACTCCTGCGTTGGCTGGGCTGGAATGGCAGTGGGTTAATACATTGGCCTTTCAGCCCTTCCAGCCTTGCCATTTATAAATTATTATTTGAGTTGTTAGAAAACAACACTAAAACAGACCTGTAGAACTTGATTTCTCCACTGATATATACGTGCATCACTCTGAAAGCAACATTAAGCTGATAAATAGAATCCTCAGAAGAGCCCAAAACGATGAGGCAGATGTGGGCTTCCTCTCAGCTTATTATCAGTTCATCTCATATCCTGTTTGCAAAGTATAGGCAACAGCGATATGCAGAAAAGCAAAATAATTTCTTGAAACCTAGCGCAGGCTTCAAATCCCAAGTAAGGTAACAAGTTACTTCTTTCCTTTTAATGATGGCTGAAAGTCCCAGGAGAGAGAGAAGTTCTGGGAAGGTAAAGTGCAGTCTGAGACACATCTTCTCCCTTTAGTCCCTGCAGGACAGCACCAAAAATTACCTATAATGTGCAAGTAGTTATTCTGAGCAGAGGGTGTTTGACTCAGGTCTGTTGGGTATTGCTAGGTGGGTAGTTCTTTGCTTGAACTAGATGAAAGTGCTGCCCTCAGTGAGTTGTCTTGTCTGGAAGTCCTCTCCCATTTCATGTTAATAATGGCAGTGAAATCAGGTTTCCATGCTCTGATGTGGTTAGTAAGATGAAGATGTGGTTTTCAATCTCTGTTGTGGTTAGCAATATGAGACTGTCTGGATACTGTGGAGAGACCTCAAAGAATGAAGAGTAACTGCATTATGTGAATTCCCAGTGATTAAATTGAAAGTCAAGGGCATTCATGAGTATTGATGTATGGGATATGCAATGGTCTGACTTAGGGAGGGGGGAAGGCTGAAGAAGATAAAAGTATATGTGAAAAGCAGCCAGAGTTCAGTGTGTGAGCTTGGTACTTGCCCTCATGTTCCCACAGAGGGGTAGGAGGATGTCCTTTGATATTAATTGGCCACTGCTCTGCCAAAGCATGGACAGACAGCAGAGGCAGCAGTGGTCAGTGATCTTTGGCTGGAAGAGGTGGGGTAGCGATGTAAGGAAACTTTGAAAGTGATGATATGTACAGGACCATGCGAAAAAATTACTTATGGCTTTCTCCTTTTTCTAACTTCCTTTTCTATTTATGTTTCCCTTTCAGATCTATTTTGACTGGGTTGTTCCCCACATCATCAGGTACTATCTTCGTGTATGGCAAAGACATCAGGACTGACCAGGAAGTTATTAGGAAGAACATGGGTGTGTGTATGCAGCACAATGTGCTCTTTAACTACCTCACCACAAAGGAACACCTACTGCTCTACGGGTACATCAAAGTCCCTCACTGGAGTAAACAGGAGCTCTACCAAGAAGTGAAGAGGTATAAAAGTAGCAGGGTTGGAGAAAGGAGAGAGGGGTGTCAAAAATTATTGTGTGGTAGTGACATTGCCACTGCAAAGCTCAAAGGAATAGTTTTGAGGACTGTTGCAGACGCAGTGTAGAGTTCAAATAATACCTTGGTCTGACTAGAGGAATATACTGAGTGTTGATATCTGTGTCTGTAAGAAAACAACTTCTGTTCTCCAGGGCATTTAAAAGCTTCCGTGGCAATTCTTTGGAGATTAATTTATAGGCCTAAGGGTCTAGTCCTTGCTGCTTTACAATTTGCCCCAGAAAGAGATTTCATCAACCAGTCAGAAAGATGATGTCGGCTTTATTGGTTCTGTAGAGAAGTGAAGCAGCCAGAACATCCCAGGAAGTTTGGATCTTGGTGTTCTCAGTTGATGAGGTTGAGCCTTTAACCTTGACTTGTCAGATGGAAACTTTGAAGACATCCTAAAAAAATGTTTTAAATTAAAATCCCAGTGACTGAGCAACAGGGTGAATCATCTCCCTGCACTGTGACCATTCAGTAGAGCAGGCCATACTTGAGCAGTTTTTCATTTGCAGTTATGTTTTTTGGGGCATTTTCAGATTCCCTGCCTGAAGGACAACCTTTGGGGGGTTGTTTTTTCTTTGTTTTCAAGGACTTTGAAGGAGACTGGACTGTACAGCCATCGTCACAAGCTAGCTGGCTCCCTGTCTGGGGGGATGAAGAGGAAGTTATCTATAGCTATTGCTCTCCTGGGTGGATCAAGGGTGGTGATACTAGATGAACCAACCACAGGGGTGGATCCATGCTCTCGGAGAAGTATTTGGGAAATTATCTCCAAGAATAAAAAAGGTACCGTGACGAGATGAGATGCTGCTTAGTGGCAAAGGTGATTCGTATCACCTTTGCAAATATGGTATCAGTGGCTTTGAACTGTGAGTTTTGGAGACTACAGAGAACGAATTGCGGGAGACTGGGATTTTACAGGCCCTCTGGGTGCATCCTGGTTGGTTTCTGTAAATTCACAGTGTCATTTGAAAATTAACTTTACCAGCATATACAATTTACAATACAGTAACTTTCAGCTTCTGTCTAATGTTGCCTTTCATCCAATTTCACTAATAATTACAAAAAAGCACAGTTGATTTTCACCTGATACTCTCTCCCCTCATTTGGCATAGCTTTCACCTGTCTCGTGTGTTTATTCTGTGGTGGCTGATATCAGCTTTGTGTTTTCCAGGCAGAACCATCATTCTCTCAACACATCACTTGGATGAAGCAGAAGTTCTGAGTGACCGAATCGCCTTCCTAGAGCATGGAGGGCTCAAATGTTGTGGTTCACCGTTCTACCTCAAGGAAACATTTGGTGATGGATACCACCTGACACTCACAAAAAAGAAGGTTTGTGTCTGAGTTGGTCCTAAATTTTCAGCATCTTGGATGGGAAAATGAGTCAGTCGTATGACATGAAGGAAGGAGGCAAGCCATAGTGTCCCACAGAAATGAAGCATGTTGCAGAAGGTTCTTCTCAGTCTTAGGTGTCTGCAGTGGAATGGTTGTTTCAGTAGAATTTCATTTTCATGGAATAACTTCTTTATGCGACCACTTTATGCCTGAGTGAAAGTGGGATGTGTTTTGGGTTGAAACCCTTGGTTTTGGCCACACAGGTTCAAGAATATGCTAGACTGTTTCCTTGGTAAGGAAACATTTTTTTCCAGTAAGATCATTTTTTCCTAGGCACCAACCATTGAGATACCTGGGTTACAGTGCACTGTGCTCTCTGGCTCGCTCTGCCTGTCCCATGCTGGTATTCATGTACTTTTTTTTTTTTTTTTTATTCATAAAGAAGTTTCCTTCAGAAAGACAGCCTATGTGGAGAGTTCTCCAAAAGACAGGAGTCCTATCTTCAGTCCCTTTACACAAAGCCTTGCAGCATTAACAGACAAAGCACAGGTCTGAATTTGAGCCTCCTGTATCCCAGGTGCATGATGGAGTCCTTTTTATCCTCCCTTCCCCACTGGACCTTAGCTTCCTTTCGTGTCCCATGATCACGATCTGGCACTGCTGGGGGCAGAGGCAGAGATTTGCCTGTTTGCGAGCCGGCATGGAGCTGAGCTAGAGCTCTCAGCGGCTTCATCTCTGAGAGAGGCCATCAAGGCTTGTTCAGGGACGCAGGCACTTACAGCTATATTGGCAGGAGATGAATGACAGATCCAAGAATGGTAGCGGTACCAAAGAACTATTGAGGATCTGGATGTGAGGACACTGCTAACAGAATGTGTGGCCCCCACTTCCCTCGAAGCAGAGGGAGGCTCTCCAGGGGGGCCACTGGACCAGCCTTTGTGGCCCTTGGAAAAGAGGAATGTCAGTGCTCTGCTTTGTTGAGAAAGAACAGGGTCTCTTTGAGAGTTAAAGGCAAAGCCGAGTGTAGAGTGTGGATTCTGGAGTTCAGAGAAATAAAGCAGATGCGAAGTCTATCGATAGTATCTGGCCTGAGGCAAAATGTTCTGCTTGCAAGGAGGGGGAAACTCTCCTCTTGACAGCATTTATTACAGTGCTGTTGGTAGCCCCAGCACAGAGAATAACTTGCAGATACTGTAAGAGATCAGCCCCTCTTCCAAATTGCTGGCAGTATAGATAGAGAAAATGAAAAAAGACCCATTTGCAAACCCTATTTTTCATGGGAAAAGAGTGTATGTGTGCTGGCAGCCGAGTTCTAAGTCTGCTGACTTGTGGTTAGGCTTTTTTCCTGTTGCACTACAAACCCCCTAACCAGTGGAAAGTGGTCTATTCAGCCCACTACTAGCATCTCTGTAGACAGAAAGGGCCCAGCGAGGTCTTGGATGGACCAAGATGGGCACACCCCTCTCTTCTCAAGAGCCAGACACCCACTTTCATCTACTTCTGATATTTAAACTGAAGTGTTGCATCCCTGGACTGAGATCACCTACTGGTTATTCTATGGGACAGGATTTGGGCTAAATCATGTGATAGGAAGTTTGACCTCACAGCCTTCGGTGACCAGTGTTTTCCTCCTTTTTCAGAACATGATAGAGGAGTGTGACACCACAGCAGTGACCTCCTTGATCCAGTCCCACCTCCCGGAGGCTTATCTCAAGGAGGATATTGGTGGAGAGCTCGTGTATGTGCTTCCCCCCTTCAAGTCCACAGTCTCAGGGGCCTACCAGGCGCTTCTCAGAGCCCTCGATTCCAGCTTGAGTGATCTCAACCTTGGTTGCTACGGGATTTCAAACACAACTGTGGAAGAGGTATGAGCTGTTATGGAGATTAACTTCACAGCACTGCATAGCTCTGCTTTCTGGGCTAGATGGTGGCATGTTTTCAATGTGAGAGTTGGAGGCAGGGGAAGAAGTGGTTTGGTTGTTGTCATGGTTTAGGTTACACTTAGGAACATGAAAGTGTGTAGATCATAGAATCATAGAATGGTTTGGGTTGGAAGGGACCCTCAAGATCATCGAGTTCCAACCCCCCTGCCATGGGCAGGGGCACCTTCCACTAGACCAGGTTGCTCAAAGCCCCATCCAACCTGGCCTTGAACACCTTCAGGGATGGGGCATCCACAGCTTCTCTGGGCAACCTGTTCCAGTGCCTCACCACCCTCAGGTATTCATAAATCTATACATATACTATTGCACAAAGTGTACCACTCTCTTACATTGCTAAGACTTTTTGGCATTTTACCCAGAAAATGAGAGGCTGGAGTTAGACTTAGGAGAGAAGGCAATGATGTGTTTCTCTTTGAACTTTTCTCCTGGTCCCCACAAATCTGGATTTGTCTGCAGATGCAGTCAGCAGGGAGGGCGTTAGCAAACTAAGTGATAAACTTCAGCATGGATGCTGTATTGTACAAATGAGGCACGTGTTGCATCTTGGAGTAACACAGGCACCTTTCTGCCCGTGGGAAATCTCTGGTCAAATAAACACAAACATTTAGTTGCATAAGAAACACAAAATAACTTTAAATGATGAGCAGTGATGATCTGTGTCTTGCAGAAAGGAGGGAGAGAGATTTTTACCTTTCTGCTCAGAAATTCTTGCTTGCTTTTTAAGTGTTTTCCTAAGGCGGCAAGAACGAGTTATGCAGTGTGTACCATGTGCAGCTTGGCTGCCACAACTGTGCACGCTCCCAGCATGGAGGCAGCCGGGATTGTCAGAGGCTACTGGGGAAAACATCCCCGGGAAACAGCCCTCCTTCTTTTTTCACTGGTGCCATGCAGGGAGAGCCGCCTGTGTGCTGCCCACTGCGTGGGCGTGGGGGGAGTAGACTTATGTAGGGCCTGAGCTGAAGCGCAGCTTAATTTACACCTACTCAGTAGTCACGTAGTAGGTGGTATGAGGACGAGGTAAGTCCAGGGGGCGGCTGCAAAAGTTTAAGAATCCACTGGTGCAACAGGAGAGAGACAGGTGGTGACAAGGAGCTGGACAACAATAATTTTATACTGGGAAAAAAAACCAAGTTAATTTCTCTTGCAGAGCACAAAGGGAACTGAAAGAGGATTGTAATTCACAATTGTTGCACCAACTACAGCTACAAAGTAGGAGAGTGAATTCTGATTATATTGGTAAATGGAGTAATTTGGACCAATTTTCCTTCATATTTTCTTGCTCTATAGGTGTTTCTCAATCTGACAAAAGAGCTAGGGAAGGACCAGCAAGAAGTTGCTGAACTGCCCCAACAGCTGCCTGGATCCAGTGGTCAAACTGGTAGTGATGAAACATCTATGAGCACGGATACCTTCACAGAAAGAGACGGTACTAAATTACCTCCAGGTTTTATTCCAGATTTGTCGCAGATGCAGACAGTGACAGATGGACTGATTTGAGCTCCCTGTCCTCTTTCTTTGTTGAAAACCACATTTCACCCAACCAGGAATCACAAAACCAATAAATCACTAGAAGTAAAACACTCAACAGTTGTTTAGACCCACTGGTTTGGAAAAGTCTGAATCACAGAATAAATTACAGAGGCATTCTGTTTGCACCCACCTTCCTTTAAATTGATCCAGATTTTAATCTACTCAAATACAATGTGTGGGTGAAAGAGCAAATGTATACGTCTGGAAGTAATTGCTGTAATTGATGTAGAGGATTATTTCTACATAACTAGTAGGACTGGAGAGAAACTTTGTGGCAACCCCTTAGCCTGTTGCAAAAGCAGCACAGCTCTGAGCTGGGTCCTCCTCTGCTTTTTGCTGTGTCCCAGCTGTTGCAGTATGGTGAAACAGCTCAAAGGGCCAGTCAGTGGGATAAACTCGGTCAGAAGACAATCCAGCTACACCAGTATCCCT
This sequence comes from Charadrius vociferus, assembly GCF_000708025.1. Taxonomy (NCBI): domain Eukaryota; kingdom Metazoa; phylum Chordata; class Aves; order Charadriiformes; family Charadriidae; genus Charadrius; species Charadrius vociferus. The sequence continues at coordinate 1,802,874 of NW_009648960.1, forward strand.
GAGGGTTTGTGAGCTGCAAAAGGTGGCATGGCCCAAAAATGAGCAAATACCTGGCTGAACAACCTTTCGCACAGAGTAGAAACAAATTTTTACTTATGAATCCACCATTTATAGTTAAGGAAGCAGATAAGGGACAACACAGAGGTATTTTCATACTCGTTTCTCAAAGCTGACCTGTACTGTAAATGTTATTGTAAACAGTAACTCATGCATGTAGAGAAGTGGTTTGTGTCATCCCTAATGAGAGCACTGAAAAGGATTTGCTTCGTGTTGTGTTATATAGGTTAATATTTCATAAAGAGGGATAGGTTACACAAGGTTTGGCTCTGCTTTTAGTATACCACAATCCTGTCCATGCAAATCACTTTGTGTGCCTTGTTTCCTTGTTTCAGAATTAATTCTCTTATTGATTTGCCTGAGGACCTGCTTTCTAAATTATGAACATTTTCAGTTTGCAAATATAAAAGAATAATACGTTTTCCCTGTAAGTTGCAGCTGGGTAGGTAGGATGTAGATAACTTGTTGCATCTGGAAGCCTGTGTTCTTCTCGCAAGATCTCAAAATGAATTCACTACATGTACGCGTTTGAAATTAAACAAAAAGATGGTGTTATATGAGCTTATGACTCAAGAGCCAAAATCTGACTCCTGTCCCATGCGTCTGTTCCAATTTAGTAGTTTTGATTTGCCATCTGTAAAGGAGTACAGGAAGCTAAATATATTCCCAGGGTACTATAGCCATCAGTTCCCTGCATCTCACAAATACTGATCCATGACAAAATTCATTCTTCTTTTGTACCCAGATCAGCTCCTGATTAGATCAAAAAGCCTGCAGGGTTTGCCGTTGCTGCTTAAGAAGACATCAGCTTTGTTCATTAAGAGGTTCCACCACACCCGGCGGGATGTCAGAGGCTTCATTGCTCAGGTCATCCTTCCGGTCCTCTTTGTGATGGCTGCGATGGGACTTGGGACGCTGAGAACTAAGGAGACTGAATATCCCGAGCTGATTCTTTCCCCCTCTCTGTACGGCACATCCGACCAGGCAGACTTCTTTGGGTGAGTGGTGTTCTTTGTGATCCTTAAACCTGTTTGTTTATAAAGAGCCAGTTTACTATCAGGAGTATTTCTAAGCAGACCCAGTGGAAAAGTGTTACGCAGATAATAGGTAGCTATTTTATCTGTGTAGTTGTTACACAGACAACGTACAGAAATCCTGTTCCTAAGGGGTCTCTCAAGGAGACGCTTTGGCTCAGACCAGCAATCAGAAAGCTTTAGAAAAACAGCCTCTCGGTTGGAATTAACTGTGAAATGTGAGGAATATTCTGTGTTTGCCATTGGAGTCCTCCGGCTTCTGACAGCCATACCATCTCAGGGGGATTTTCTTAATATATTTACTCTTCCCCCAATGTGAAGTGGAGGTCCCCACATCAGTTGTCTCCAACATTACAACTCTGGGATCACATTCTATCCATCTGGTGAACTGTCGGCATTGCCCTCTCCTGCCCAGGCCCCACTAGTCCAAGGCAGGCGGTCATTTGAAGGTCGTGCGGTTTTCAGTGTGATTAAGATGTCACCACTGAATTATTTCATTGTGCTTAAAAATTCTATTACCAAAATTATCATAGAATGGTTTAGGCTGGAAGGGACCTTAAATATCATCCAGTTCCAAACCCCCTGCCGTGGGCAGGGACACCTTCCGCTAGACCAGGTTGCTCAAAGGCCCATCAAACCTGGCCTTGAACTTATAATTTGTATCATTCTGATTTCATGATGTGACCTGCTCTCTTTCTCCAGTGGTTCTCAGCTTTAAGTCAGAAATATAAAATTTAGCTCTAAAGCAAGCATGGCTGCTCTTAGGTGTTCTTTCCCAGGACTGCTCATGCCTTTCCAATTCAGTCCTGCTAGATGAGGGAATGAGCCAGAACTGCATGTCTGAGTCCTCTGTTCCTAATGTTCTCTGCTTCTCCTGACGGATCATTGCTAGAGAGCTGGGTCAGAAGCAAGAAGCATCTTCTTGAATCACCAAAACCAAATGGACTTCACAAATGAGAGAGCAGACTGAGTCAAGGCTGGAAATAGTGCCTGAAAATTGCAATAGATGCCTTTTCCCTGAAAACAGAATCCTGATTGTCCAAAAGTTCATCAGTATCTTGCTTAGATCTAGAGGCAGCAAATCGCTGGAGTAGCTGTGCAGGTCTAAGTGATGAGCAGTCCTTTTAAACCTGTGTGACTGCCCTCATGTACTGCATGTACTCAAGTGGTTTGCAGGGCTAGCACCATGATTAACCATTTATTTAGCATCTTAAATAAATCCTGTTTCATTCAGACACAGTTTTTCTCTGCTCAGTGGCAGTGGAAGTACCTTGAACATTTTTTCTTTTTTCTTTTTTTTTTTTTTCCTTTCTTTGTTAAATCTTAGGAATTTTAATGAAACCACAGATGCTTTAGTCTCTTCGATGCTTGCTTTCCCTGGAACGGATAATACATGCATGAATGAAAGCAATTCGTAAGTAGTTCTTGGTTTTCTTCCACTTGAATTCTGAATCTGCAAGAGAATTGACATAGCGGTATTAGCCATTAGATCTTAATAACCATCTTTGATCATCTGCAGAATTTTCATACATTGGTGCCACATCCAGAGGGGGAAAAAAAAATCTTCTGCCTCTCTTCAGCTTGACTTGCAGGCTCTTTCAGCTCATTAGGACATGTCTAACTGGCCTTCTGCAGGCAGGCACAAGCTCGTGCTGCTTGCAGACTTGAACTGGCGGGGTGCAAGTCAGTTCTGAGCAGGGAGCTGTGTAGTCATGATTGGTGTGAAGCAGACCTCAGCCCTGCTGTGAGAGCCTGCGTGGTTCCTATGCGGCTTGGAGTGAAGGCTTGCATCTGCCAGCACAGAACTGTAGATGTTCTTGAAGACAGGAAACTATACTGTGCTTTAAGGCTGAGACTGGGACTTCCACACGGTCCCAGGACATTGACACTGGTGTTCTCTGCTTGCCTCAAGAGGTACTCACCACCATAAGTGGACTCCTGTATTAGTATGAGTAGTAAGGGAGCAGCTTTGGTGGTGGCAGGATGCCAGGATGAGAGCAAACTATTCTCAAACCTGGGAAGTAGTCCCTGCCTCCCCAGTAATCCCAGTTATAACACTGAGCCCACCCAGAAAGTTCTCAGTGTAGCTTTTGTTATCTATATCTAAAAGCTGCGCCATGAGGGTTGGTTTGGTTTGGGGCTCTGCAGATAATTTTTCAAGGAATTGGTAGTATAATCCTGGGCAGACTTGCATGCTCATGCATGCCACATATCTGCAGGCAAATATTTATACTGAGTATTTACAGTGACTGCCTAGTCAATGCAGTCCATCACAGGACTCCCCAGTTATTGCAATGACAATAGCCCTTATTTCTGCACTGTAAAATGATTTGGGCCTTCGCGTGCTAACTCCTTACACTGTCTGCTGTGGGAATGAAGCGGTGTCTGGGTTCCTTCTAATCAGCTGAACAAATCCAGGCACAGAGAGCAGTAGCAAAGGCTCTCTGCCGAGAGGCACCGAAGGCAGCACAAGGATGGATATTCCCTGAAGCACCCAGAGCTGACAAGAAGGTCTGCTTTTCTGCTGAAGCTGCTCACTGCCATCCTTGCTGTCATTAAACATGACAGCAATTAGCATCGTTTGCACACCTGAGCATAGAGAACCTCAAAGGAAAATGTGTTCATTTTCAGGCAGTGTTTAAAGGAGGACATGCTTGGGCAGTGGATTATCAGTGGAAACCAGAGAACTAAGTATTCTGACTGCAACTGCACAAATGGCATCCAGGTAATTTGAATAAACCCAAAAAAGAGGGAGTTTGGGGGGGATATTTGGGGGGCCTTGTATGTTGGGAGTGGTTTTGTGGACAGGCATGATACTGTGGGGAACTCAGTGTTCGGATTCCTCCTGTCTCTTTTTGGCCTTGTTGATTTTGTACACTGGTTAACCACTGTCTGCACCAGTTTGGGGGACAGGAAAGGAAAGAGCATTCTCAGAAGATTCGCTTGCTAATATATCTGCCTTCTTCCCCGTGGTGGGAAAAGGCTTAATGGTGTTTTTGAATGTTGTATGATTGTCCCATTTAGCAGAGGTGAAACATGTATTCAAGAGGAAAATTGCGTTTTATACAAGCACCGTCATTATATGAATGCACAGCTGTTATTGCTGTTTGCTCTTCAGAATTTAACTTTATGCAAAGTCTAGATCCATCTGCTTTTACTCTGCTCCTTCTTATAAATAGTAATGATTAATAACATTCGTTATTTGCATTATGGTGCTACATACAGAACTAGATATGGACACTGCTGGGCTTAGTGTCTTTATATGCACATGGGGAAAAGGCAGATTCTGCCCCAATGATGTTACGATTTTACAGTCCAGTTTGAAGTTGAGCTCTCCTCCCTCCAGTGGTCTTCAACTATCTTCAGCTTTTTTCCAGTAGGAAATCAGACTTAAGGTGCAATGTGATGCCATTTGTAAGATTAAAGCAGGTACTTAGTTGAATGTTCCTAGTCATTCCCTAAAATGCAGCTATTTTATGCCGTTTTCTGGACATACGCTTAATTTCACTTCATTAAAAGCATTGCCATAATTTCTTCGGTAGGTCAGGGTAATGTTCAAAGCTGATTCTCACCTCTAGCAGACACAGGCAAGTGTTCCTCAGCATGAAGGAAGCTATTTTGTGTATTCTGAGGCAAAGTTATGAACAGATACACAATGGGGGAGGCCAGGGGTTTTGTTACGGATGAACTGAAAGAAGTAGCCAGCATACTGTCTGGTAGGACACTTCAACCTTACAAAACAGTTGATGTGACTTTGACCCTCAGCATCTAAATTATATATTCAGGAGTAATCCCAGGTTTCTCTGAAGGTCTGGAAAATATTCCCAATGACTGACAGTAAAGCAAAAATGTAGAGTGTAGCTGCTGTGAAATGCAAGATGAGAGTTTGAGGTTACCACGAAGTTTTCTGCTCCGTGAGTTGTTTTGCCCTCTGCTGTTGTCTGTGCAGTCACTCTGATGATCTGCGAAGTAGGATCAGCCTTAATTCAGCGAAAATCTTCCCACGTAGCATGAAGCACATGTAAGGTCTCACTGATGTCAGTAGAACTGAAGTGTAGATTTAAGCAAAGGTTGTGCTTAAGCACCTCGCTAAACACGTTCAGCGCAGCATGCAGGGATGTATGCCATGTGTCTTTGCACCCTGATTTGCAAATCATCAGCTTCTGTAGGAATCAGTCCCAGGACCAGAATGTTGCCATTGCCTGCTCTCAATCTGGTCCTGATATGCTAGTTTTTAGTTAAAAGACAGACACTAACATTTTTGTTCATTTGTCTCTGCTCAGACATGTCCTCAGACAAACTACACTCCCCCTCACAGAAGAACCTTCTCCACACGGACACTTTATAACCTTACAGGGCACAATGTGGAGACCTACATTCTGGCAACTACCAAAGACTTCCTGCAAAAACGGTACAGCATAAATCTCCGGTCCTTCTCTGAATTGTACTGGGAGCAGCCTTTTATACATGTCATATCCATTGGGCTTGAAAAGGTGACAGTGCAGGAGGGGTTTAGAAGGCCCTGTCTGCTGATGGTGTCTGTGAATCTGGTGAAAGGAGGTGAAATGTGCTGCAATCATGGAGTTAAAGATAATGGTCTGTGCAAGTGCTCTGCTTGATCATAGCAGAGATAGCCTAGGGATAACGTATCAATCACCTCATAGGCTGATGGCTGGATCCACAGACAAACCTTTGTCTGACTCAGAAATGCTTAAAAAGAGGAAAATCTGACACAGCCTGTCACGAAGTAAACCCTGGGGAGAGACTTTCCTCCAAGTTTGATTCTCTGAAGAGTCTCAGTGTGTGCTTCACTTAAACAAGTGCATCTATTCCAGTGAAATTAGAGGCTGAACATTTTCTTGCACCATGGGGTTGTTAGAGCTATTAGTGTGTCTGGACTCTGCAATACAGCTTTGTCTTGGGGCAAAAATAGCCTGCCATTAAGGTTGTCAAGGGATATGTTCATCTGCCACTGATTTAAAATGAGCTGCTTGTCTTCTGGCTAAGAAGCAGTCATCGTATTCTGATGTGGTAGGCAAGCGGGTTTGGAGTCCACGTGGCTCCAAAATGTTTCTCAAATGGAGGCTTTCAGCACAGTTTTGTGATAGTGCTGCCAAGTTTGTTTCCCTTTTTTCCCCCCAAATAAGGAGCCCTGCAGCAGCATTGCCTTGGCCATGCACTATGTACTGGGTTAAGTTCTTTTAAGTCAAGCTAGAATTAACTGGGGTGACGGTGGCATGCTAACGTGCACCAACCAAAGGTATTAAAGCTTTTGAATGAGGGTAGCAACGCATTTCCCTCTGGTTTTCACTCAGGTATGGTGGCTGGAGCTTCGGGCTGCCTTTGACAACAGATCTCCAGTTTGATATCAGACCGGTGCCCCCCAACAGAACATTGACTAAGGTAACTAACCTCCCCCTGCTCATCCTAGCATGGGAAGCATGAGACCCAAGAGAAGTGATGTTGAGTTCAGAGCTATTTCAGAAAATAAAGCAAAACCTTCTGAAATCTGCAGCTTGGCGTGGGAGAGATGACTTGCAGTTCATTTTCTTTCTTCTCCCCATTCTTTTTTATTGGTCTGACTTCTCTTGCTAGCAGGAGACAATTTTTCTGCTGTCATAATTTTATTCTACAGAGGTGGAAAGATCAATTAGTAGCACCTTTATCTCATGAGAGAATGTATGTACCTTAACTAGGGCTGGCTGGTGTATTCTGATATATCCGTTTCTCTGTTTCTGCTCAGTGAAAATGTTGTAACGCATCCATGTTAAAAGCACCAAGGCTGAAATCTGAGGTAGCAGGGAAATGCAAAAGAATTAACAAGATCCTGTATCTTATTGCAAAACGTAGCTACCAGGAGAGTGTTCCTGCAAGAGCAGAGCTCTTTTCAGAGGTGGCTCCAATAAAAGAGAATCACAGGGTTTATTGTTTCACTAACACTCAGAGCTCATGTAATGAATTTGCAGATACTTTCACCCCTCCAATCTTGCAGCTTCATCTTAGATCTGAAAGCATTGCTGTTTGCTTATCACATGTCAGGTTTAATACCTGGAAACCTTGATAGTGTTGGAAGCAGGGCAGGCTCCAGTCCTTGCTCTGCTTGGGCAAGGAGAATGAAATCACTGAGCACGCAGGACGTGGGGATATACAGAGGTGGATGCTGTGGGCTGTGTTTCAGCCTCTAACTTTAATAACCTAAGCTCTCTGTCCTTCAGTAGGTAACTTACACCTCGAACCTGGGTGCTGTGGGTTGTGCTTAAAGTAGGTGATGGTAAATTCCCCCCAGCGTGCATGTCCTGTGATCTGATTTTTTCCCCTCAGTCCTCAGGGTTTATCATGGTATAGGTAATAAAAGTTATGGGGAGGGGAAGGCTGCTGCTGAATGAGAAAGTGACAACTGGCTATTTTCTGCCCAAAAGCAACCTTTTTCCCCCAGCTTTCAAGGGATGTTAGGCATTTGACCACTTAGCCGCCTTTGGAAAGTCTCCACTGCTGGTGTTCATCAGATCTGACTAACTTATTACAGAGAAGAAAACAAGTGTTTGTATCCGTTATGTCACATATCCAGCCAGTGCTTCTTTCTTCTCTCCCAGAAGGCAAATGAAGCTGATGGGACTGCTTATGCTGAAAGTGAAATGTGCTTTTGTACTCATTTGGTACTTGATGTGGTTTAATCATTGGACTTTAACTTGTAGAGCTTATGACTTTAGCTAACAGCCATGGAATGTTTCACTTGTGCAAGCAGAACAAACCAAAATGTTATCAGTAACAATTTCTCTCCCAAATCTTTTCAATTTCTCAATTGTGTGCAGGTGTGGTATAATCCCGAAGGTTATCACAGCCTTCCAGCCTATCTCAACAGCTTGAACAACTTCATTCTGCGAGCTAACTTGCCAAAAAATGAGACTTCCAGATATGGTAAGTGTCCCTTTACACGAGCAGATAATCTCTCCCCTTTGGGGAGAATATCCTGGTTCTGCTGAAAGGGATGTCAACACTTACCTTGACTTCAATGAGGCCATGTCTTTATTCCCAATGATGCAATTCCTTTAAAAAAGGAATTGAAAAACACGAATAAATCACATATTTCATTTGATTTGTCAAAGACTCAGGGGAGCTGGACAGGGAAGACCCCAGCTCCTATGTAAAACAATTCTTTCATCCAGAAAATGCCAATGGTTGCTATTTGATTTATTGCCTGTCATCAAGGCACTGAAATAGCTGTCTTTTGATAGATGCCCATTAGTTACGCATAGAAAGGCTACTTTAGCTCATCTCCGGGGGTGGTTTAGATTAGTAAATTTTAATATGTCACCCTTCTGCTGAGAGCAAGTCAGGATGTGTGGGTTTGTGTATGTTTGTGTTTGAGAGAGAGTGAGATTAAGTGAGAAACATAATTTTCAGCTATATTTTTCCTCTGACACACAACTTACGCAGATTCCAAGGAGTGTTAGTAGCCCATTTGGGGTTATCAGTTCTCATAGCTTCTCCTCAGTAATGTAATGCAGCAACCCAAATTCCTGACCAGGGCACCCTATCTTTACCATTTACAGTTTAGGCTACATTAAGGGTGCAGCATGGGCACAAATATGTGCATATATGTATGCCTGTCTCTAGAGATGGAGGGCGTGCAGGGAGAAGAGAAAGATTTATGTTGATACCATTTGGAGACATCTTATACAGAGATTTATGGGATCTGACAAGAGTAGCAATTGTGTGCAGAAATGCCCTACCGATTGATTTTCTTTGAAAAATAGTGCCCTTCCAGCCACGTCCTGGTCATGCCTATCCCCCCTCACCTCAGAAGCCTGCTGCTCTCGGTGACAGCGAAATAGGTGACAGTGTCTCTTTGCTCATAAGGCTATTCCTCACTTATGCGTCTGAATTTAACTGTAATGGAAAAGGCATCTGGTCTGGAGCTTTGAGTGCCATGCCATGAATTAAAGAAAGAGCAGAATGCTGATTACAAGTCAAAACAGCGTGTCTTTCTTCCCACCTCCACATACTGATACGCTGAAACTCCCCTCACAACAAGCTCAGCTCACAACAAGCGAAATCAGTGCCTCGTCCCCACCGCCATCCTAAAATACCCGCTGGCTCATGCCTTTGAGATTTGCAGCGTGCCCTTCTGGTCAGAAGGGTCAAGCTTTTTGTCGTGCACTGCACGAGCATATCACAAAGCTGCAGCCCCTGCCCGGGTGCAGAGAGAGGAGACCTGAGCCAGGCACTTCCAGCAGCAGGAACATCCCAGAGCAGCTGAATTATTAAGCAGTGAAGCTTCTTGCTCTGTCTCTGTAATCCCAACACATGCTGTAGCGAGAGCAAAGGTAGGAAGCTTATGTGAACAGTCAGAAAGTTTTCACAGGGAAAGTTTGATTACTAGCAAAATAACATTTTTCAGTGGGAAAGAATCGCAGCAGTTTTTATTCCATCTGCCTCGCTGCTTATGCATTTTTGGAAAGAAATGCTTAGTAGTAAATGACCAGACAGATAATTCTCTGCTTCCCACTAATAATCCAAGCCATAGAATGGGGGAAATAGAATGAATGGACCAGGATAGCTCCCCCGGGGTAGTGTAAATCCAGTTTGAAATACAATTGAACAGACGTTCTGCGTGGTATGTTCCTGGCAGCTAAATCTATTTGTTGTTGTGACAAATAAATGACAGTTTAAGAACCACTGAAATGGCCAGATAAAAGTGTGTTGTCATTTCAGCAGTTTGAAAGAGGTGCCAGTCCTGCTTTAGAGGTTTGACTTAGACTGCGTATATTTTTTAAAAATACATAAAAAGCTTTTTACCCTGTCACTAAGCAAGTCATAATAGCTTTTGACTTATGTATATTGTGCTTTCTCTTCTCTCAATCCCAACCAACAAAAAAGAGAAAGCATTGAAATGGAAATTTTGACTTCTAGCCTAAGCTTCAGTAAAGGAAAATGGCTTTATAGTGAAGTATTAACAGATTAGGCAGACGGTATCTTTCTTTCTCTCTCTCTTTTAGAGAAGGGAAACATTTCCTGGCTGTTTGTGTGGCTTTATCAGCAGCCCAAGATTTTAATTCCATTTCTCTCACTGATGACAAGGATGAGTTTTTCTTCCCCATATGAAATGAATTTCCTATGAAATCTTCCCTTTCAAATTTATTTGCTCAGTATGGCATTTGGTCAGCTAAACCCACAAGCCATCTTCTTTCTGGCCCCCATGTCGGAGTGCTCGTTCTTAGGGAAAATAGCCCAGAATGGTTCTTCCTCATATAACTGCTGAAAGTCAAGCACCTGGCTGTAAGGAGCTTAAATTTCAGAGGTGGCATGTTCTAGCAAATCTCTCTGGATTTAATAGCAGCTAGAGGTCCTCCAGCACTCCCTGAGAACTGAGGCATTTACTTAGTTGCCTAAATACAGATTGAGAACATCGTTTTTAAGCACATAAACATCTTAGCCTAAACCCTTTCTTGGGTCCTACAGTTTTAGAGACTGGGCTGTCATCGGGGTGGGACCAAGGCAGAGACCTTCAATAGAGGTTGGAACTGACCCACCAGAGCCCTCCAAGTTCCTCCCTTTATTAGACAACTCTGGTTTTATAGGCGCAAATTGCCTCCAAACAGCAAATGCACTGTGATGAGCAATAGTAGTATATTTTGGACTAGGTGTTCTCCTTGGTGAAAAAGTACTTAAACCAAATCTTCTGATCATAATGCATGTGAGCAGAAAATTTCTGTCTTGCAGCTTATGCCTGACACAAACCCGTTTTTAAGGGATCTTTTTGGAAAGCGTCACACAGGGCCTACCGACACAGTAATTAGATTTTTTTGCTAGTTCCTTTGGACAAAATGATCTTTTTTTTTTTTTCCCCCTAGCTGCATAAGACAGAATAGTTCAGAATTAACCCAATGCCAAACTGGGAACAAAAGTGTCTGTAGCTTACTCAGGTTTATGGTAGCATCTCAACAGATGCCTGTATTGAGAAAGACATATATCATAGAAAGATAATAGTTGTAGAGAAAGCCAATAGGGAATGATTTGTTTCTGATGATAAAAGAACAAATGAGATGCAGTGAGATCATTAAGCAGCAACTTTAAAATGAAACATATTCACCCATTTTGAATGTGTCTGTGTTGAGGAATCCAACTGAAAGTACATGGACCCACAAGCGTGTGCCTCATTTTAGGTGTGGGAGTGCTCTTACTGAAGTGAATACTATCCCGTCTATCTGGCATCTATCAGCCAGACATATGCAGAAACAAGGCCTAAGGTTTATATTTCAGATCTGCTGTGCATTGAAGTGAAATCATAGAAAGAATGGGGATGCTCAAAATTCTGCCCAAGATTACACCAAGATGACAGAGCAAAAACCAGCTTTTGATCTGTTTTTCTTCTCTGCTCACAGTTTTCTGTATTACTGTTAATCTCAGGAACTGGTGAAGGAAGCTTTAAGTTAGCCACATTTTCAATTTCTTTTCTTTTTGTTTTTGTAGGTATTTTCTTATCAGCTCACCCATATCCTGGAGGACAGAGTCAAGAACAAGTAATGTAAGAAGATTCATTTGGCTGATGCCTGAATTGTTTAGCTTCAAAAGGAGCAAACCAGCTTATTGGAAACCATAAAGCAGCCTAAATTACTGAATATCTTTCTCTAAATGATGAAACTCCTCTCTTCTTTGTCTTCATTTGCTCTATGCATGAATAGCATCCTGCTTGCCACAGAGCTGCAGATTCCTGTTAGGTTTTCTTTTTGGAATCCCATATAGATCTGGAGGTCACATTTACAGCATTGCTTTGGCACTATAATAATGATTACATAACTTTCCCTTTGACCTTTCCAATCAATGCTATGGTACAGTATTATGACTCAGTGCTGTGAGTTCTTTTTGCTAGGTGTAATTGCCATCAGCAAAAGATGCTGGCACAGAATCAGGACTTCTTTGCTTCTGAGCTCTAAACAATGCCTCTGCAATGAGGGAAATCTGCCACTTTGACTCACCAAAACCATCTTTCTCCACTTTCTCCCCAGGCTCAACAGCTTACTTGACATCATAGTTTCAATGTCTGTTTTGGTTGGCTACTCTATCACGACGGCAAGCTTTGTGCTCTATGTGGTGAAAGAACATCAAACCAAAGCCAAACAACTGCAGCATATCTCAGGCATTGGGATGACAAGCTATTGGGTGACTAACTTCGTTTATGATCTGGTAAATAATTCATATTCTTAAATGCACCGAGAGTAGCAATACACAGCAGAGGGGAAAAAAGTTCTTTATTTAAAGTTGGTTGCCTAGACTTCTTAATATTATTACTACCAAGAGTGTTATGTAGTAATTGTTCTCCAAGACATTGAAGACTATTAAATGTGAACCGCAACACTGGATTTTGCTAAGCAAAGGCATTCCGTCTCTCTTGAGTATATGCAAAACACTCGGCACATTTCTACGAGAGCAACACAGAACAGGCCAGAGCTTGATTTCAGTTTTAACATGCAAGCAGCAAGCTGCTTTTCTGTTAGCTTGCAGGGCTAGATTAGTTGTCATGCAAGCTTTACGCGTCTGGGGTAAGGCTTTGGGGTTTGAGGCTACAGGCGTTTTGGAAACCCTGGGAGTACAGGGTATGACATTAGCAGACATCTCACAGCTGACAGTCCCCCGTTGGGCAAAAATCCATTGCTGGGTTGAATGCTCTCTCTAAGATTATATATTATAAAGGTTTTTAAGCCAAGGAAAGCTACTAATGCAGCTATGTGCCTCCCAGGACCTAAGCAAGTTCCTTTCTACAGTGCTGCACTGCGCTGTATAGATTTACCACCTTGTTCCTATGGATAGCTGAGCTCCCCAGCACTGTGCTGCATTACGTGGCGTAGGCATTGCCCTTGTTCTGCCTGAAGTTAAGTTTCTTCATGGTAAAGAGGGTTAATAGCACTGCTGGAATGCATCACTGGGCACAGAGGATAAATATGCACGGTGTCTGTAGACTAAAGTGCTTTGTGTCTTATGAATTACCTGCAGTGCACGATGTCAAACCCTCACGTAGTTAGAGACCTGCGAGTACAGACTATCTCTGCTTGTGAGCTTTGGCATTGCCAGCTATGCTGTAATGGTGATGAGCTCTACGTATCCGACAAATTTCTATTGATGAAGTTCTGCCAGTGCCTAAAATCCCAGTGATATCATCAATTCCTGAAAATATGAAATCTTCAAGGGCATTTGGGTGGCCAGTCCCCTTTGATGCAGTGGGGGCTGAAATCCCTTGGGGAATGTGAGCCTCACTCTTTCCGCAGAGCACAGCCGGAGCTTCTAGCTGTTTTGCTAACACTGATGCGCACTTACAAAGCAGTCCTAACAATACAGTGCTCACCACCAAACAGCCTAAACTGCCTGCTTATAGGGGCTGGTGTGCTTAGGCAACAGCACAAGTATCTCCTGCCTTGCACACGGGGCTTGAAAGGGGTCTGAAGGCAGCGTAGCTGCAGCCTGGCTTGGCAGAGCAGCCCCGAGTCGCAGTGCAGGGGTGAGGATGGGGCAGTCCAGTCCTGTGGTTGTTTCTCCGACCCAGGCCCTTGCTCCAGCACTGCATATTTGTAAATCAGCCTGTGGAAAAAACCCCAGAGTCCTTGCCACAATCAGTATTCAGTGGGCTGAAACTAATCCAGCGCTCTCGGCAACTTGATATTTCTCAGCGAATCCCTGCCAATAAATTCTGTTAAATCCCAAAGCTGGGGAAGAGAGGAACCTCTCAAAGCAGACGTTTGGTAGGTCCCTGGCTTGGCTCAACATTATAAAGACCAGATTTACAGGCCACAATGAAGTGGTCTGACTGCAAGCCTAACAGAAAACCCAAAGGGGTATTTTTCATTCACAACCTTTTTTTAAGGCACTTACTTCCCGCAGTCCTGAATGTTGAGGCTTAGCTTATCCAAAGCGGCTTTGCGGGACCTCATTTGCAAGACTTCCAAAACTCTCAGGAGGACTGAGACCCCACCTCTATTTGGTTTCCCTTAGAAAACCCAAACTGCGCCTGTGGGACCAAATTCAGACCTGGCGTCGTTGCTTCTGCATAGTTCTAGAAAAATCTTTAAGAATTATCGTCCTAATAACATCTTTTTAATATCATTTTGCAGGTACTTTTTATGGTCCCTATTGGACTCTCAATAGGAGTTATTTCATCCTTCCAGATACCAGCTTTCTGCAACAACAATAACTTACTGGCAGTATTTCTTCTGCTGTTACTGTTTGGGTAAGTGTGGAGCTTGGTTATTTAAATATCATTGCACAGAGTGAGGAACTGGATATTGCAGGCTGCTGCAATTTGAGATCCAAGGGAGGAATATGTGGGCTTTTTTCTTCAATGTGCACTTTACAAATGGTGACTAGTTGCTCCTTCCAGGAGCAGTGAGCTAAACTACTGTTGTCATGCTTGCTTTATTCAAAGCAAACTCTACGTGAGGGTATGAAATATTCAAGGTCACAGTGACAGCCCAAGCTGTAAGCAGATGCTTACTGAACTATTGCAAATTTCAAGATATAGAAGCATTTCGAAATCAGAGAGGAAAAAAAAAAAACACCCAGTAGCACAATTCGGGAAAACTTAGCAGAACTGTCTCTCTGGCTTTGAATCCTCCAGGCCCAGTCTGCCGTTTTTCAGCTGGGGCTCCATCTTCAAAGTATGTATCATCAACTTTTTCATCAAATTCTGACAGATACAAAGTCATTTTTCCTCCTTTAAGCTTCTGTAATATGGAAATCTAGTCACATGCCAAAACAGAACTGTTATGTTGTTGGAGTTCTTTAGTTGTTTGTTTTCAATTGCTCTTTGAGTTACTGTAGTATTCTCTGCACTGTTGACAATTTATAGATATGCAACGTTTTCATGGATGTACCTGCTGGCTGGGTTTTTCAAAGAAACAGGAATGGCCTTCATCGTTTATGTCTGCGTCAACTTGTTCTTTGGCATCAATACCATCATTACTCACTCGGTTGTATTTCTGCTCTCCCAGGAAAAGGCCACAGATCAGGTAGGAATCCTACTACTACTAAATCCTTGGTGAAACAACAGGAGGCTTCTTGTTGAGTTTGGTGGGTTCGATCAGGTCCTTAGCAGCTGGCTGGCTTCAAGGTATTTGAGGTAGACCAAGCAGAGGACGCTAGTGCCAGGACTTATGGGGTTCCCTACAGACAGGACATGAGTCAAATATGAATCTTACTTGTCCATAAATCTGCACCCCCACCAAAGAAGGAGATGATGGTGACAGAGGGGAGAATACAAAAAGAGAGGTAGGAAACTACCTGTGCAGAGAAAGGCAGGAGGTGGGTGTAGATGTTTGCTTGGTAAAAAGTTGATGGAAACTTTGAACCATTGCTAAGTTCTTGCAGCACAAACTGTGGAGAGTGACAACTAGATGTCATTGCCCTGAGTCTGACATGTGCTGCACTAAGCCCAGCACTGCTGTCTGTCATCTAGATCTGTAATGCAATCATCTTCTCCCTGCAAGGATGAAAAATGACTCAGAGGGCGATGATTCCCAAAGTAAAGCCTTCTCTTAAACGGAGATATACTTGGGAATAACTGGGATAAAATGTACACCTTACATTTAGTTTTCTTTCTGTCAGTGCTTGTTTAGCAAGTCCCTGGATTTTAGGGATGTGGAATTATGATCGTCATCTATCCCTCTGTGCCCCAGTGGCAGGGAGTCAGTCTCTTTCCATGCTAATTTACTGCCTCTCCACTTTGCTGTGTGCACTAATCCTTTCTTCTGCTAGAAATGTACCAAATCTCTACCTCCGAGAATTCATAAGTGTGAGACGGTGCACTGGGCTCTTTTGCCATGAATTAACTGAAAAAGCCCTTCTATGTCTATTAAAGCAAAATCTTATGTTTTATGGAGGTGTTTGTCCAAGGAAAACAGAGAGGGCAGTGCCCCAGGGGAGCGGGCTGTGCTCCACAGCGGGCTGGTACCGCAGCTGTGTAGTTTTGGGAGGCATAGTGCAGCTCAGTGGCAAGATTCAGCTCTGGCTTGCAGGTGGGTGTCTGGCTGCTGCGTGCACCGGGTGAGGGGGCTGGAGCAGCAGTGAGGGACTGCGTTGGGAACTGGCTGCTGTTTACTATGGGTGATCACAACCTCGGAGCTGCCTGTTGACTTTTATGACCTTGTGCCTTTGAAACGAGCTGTCTCCAGAGCTCTTTGCTCTCAATTTATCTGTGCTCTGAGACACAAGCAAATCCCAATGTAATTGTTACACTTCAGTCCCACATCAAACCTATGAATTTATTCTATGAATAAAAACAGTGACTGACTGTGCTGCTTTTTGTTTTTTTTTTCAGGGCTTGCATGATCTTGCTGAAAACTTAAGGCATGTGTTCCTTCTGTTCCCACAATTTTGCTTTGGCTATGGCTTGATTGAACTGTCGCAGGATCAGGCGCTGCTGGGCTTCTTAAAAGCTTATGGAGTGGACTACCCTGACAAAACCTTTGAGCTGGACAAGACCACATCCAAGCTGTTTGCCATGTTTATCCAGGGCACCGTGTTTTTTGCCATTCGTCTTACAGTTCACGACAGGATGATTCAGAGAGTCTGGAACAACATACTAGAGTAAGTAATATCTGGAGTGTCGCAATGAAAATGGACCAAGCCAGCACTCAGTGGTTTAATTCTGGGCTCTCGCACCATCATTGTCAATTATGAAGCCCATAAATTTCCAAGGCACTTTGCAAACATGGAGTAAGTTTTCTCTGGCAGCAGTCCCAGTACCTACTAGAGTATTAACTAATAGTGGTATAGGTTACCAGAGTCCCTTGGTAGTCCTTGCTGGGTGAGACTATGGCCATCGTTTCAGGGCTCTGGGTTTGGTGGGCTGATGTTCAGCCAGCTGGTAAGAGGAGTCACTCCATTGACAGCCTCCTGTGTCTCAATCTACCCATCTCCTCTGGCTTGGGTGTACACAGGGAGGAGCGACAACAGTCCTGTCGCTTGTGTTACAAGTGTGTCCACAAGGCAGGGCCTTCTCCAGCTCAGAATATTTGCTGAAAAAGAAAAAAAAAAAAATAGCCAGAAAGAGAACATTAGTTTTTTTAATTCCCTAGATGGTGCAAATATCAGGAGAGAATAGAAACTGTGTGTTTATCTGTGTATGTTCGCACGCCCCGGGATCTCACAGGAAGGCTCGTTAGTATCTCAAGCACACGGGCCCACTGCTGTCTGCTTGCCAGAGGGTAAGGTCCCTTCTCTGCCCTCCCTGTAGGTTCCTGTTTGACAGAGTACATGGCAAAGCATTGCTTCTATCACCTGCGTCTGAAGAGGATGGGGATGTCCAGGCAGAGAGGAACCGGGTGGAGTCTGGCAAAGCTGACTTCGATGTGGTGCAGCTGCAGAATCTCACAAAGATCTACCACCTTCCTCACAAACGCATCATGGCTGTGAAAAATATTAGTCTTGGAGAGGTAAGCGAGAGAAAAAGGCTGCGGGCACGTTCCGCCCTGGGGAGGGAAACTGGAACAGATCCATAGTCCCACTGTCATCTTCTCTCCCAGTCCTTGCCACTGTGCCAGCATGACTGTAATGGCTTGTTCCTCCTTCCTTCCTTTGCATATCTCCAACCTTAGCAATAAAACATAGATTTATTTTTTTTTAATTTATTGATTCTTGGGGTTACAGTAGTGACTAAAGGCTCCTTGTGGATTTGGGACACCAAGTGACAGTTTGAAGGCCCTAGAAAGAGTGATGGGACAGTGATGGGGCTGTATTCAGAGCCAAATGTCTGCATGTTGTGGTTGTACAGCACCTAGCACAGTGCAGTCTTGGGAGGTCACTGTGGATTACCATATGGTAAATGAAGACAGCAGAATTTGTCCAGTTGCAATTATTCACCTAAACTGCATGGGAGACAGTGAGTCAGGCTTATCTGCTTGTATTTTCCCATCAGGGAAAGACAAATCACTTCAGCTGAGCACACATTTTTATGAATCAGGACTTAATCTAACTCTAAAGGAAAAAAAGACATTATTTGGTCATGTCAGTGCAGTTACCTGCAAAAACACTGACTCATGAGAAGAGAAAAGACAGGAGAACACGGAGCACCTCTGAGACCCAGAGGAAAGTTCATGGAGCCTCTGGAGACCAGATCCTACCTCAGGCTGAGCACCTGATTGGTGGGGAAGCTTGGAAGTAATCCTTGGCAACTGATTTTTTTTTAATTGCCTGGGTCCCACTGAGATACTGGGTGCATGAAAGGATGTAGGGTGCTGGGCATGAGGACAACAGCTTCACATTGAGGCTGTGGGGCTGATCTTTCTGGCAGAGGATTTTTTCCAAGCCACAACTGGCATTAAGGTTTCTAACTTCTGCCAAAAGTCAGCCCGATGCTGGTGTCAGCAGAGGCCATAACCCTGTACAACAGACTGCACAGATACTGTCCCTGCATGGACCTCAAGGTGGGGAAGAGCCTTGGATTGATGCTGTGCATCTGCAGTGGGCCCAACACCTGAGGATTTTCACATCAGCTGGTCTGTACGAACGATATCAAAATAATAGTAATTATCAGCCCAATGGTGATTGCTTATGCAACACACAACTGCATATCTCCAACCTTAGCAATAAAACATGGATTTTTAGCATGAGATACTGAACTGCACTACAGGGAGCCAGTTCTTAATCTTATTAATGTAGTGCATTAGTGAGATTATTTGACAAAAATCTTGTGTCGCATTAAGGTTTTACCAATGACAGCACAAACCTCACTCACCTCATTCCTATGAATAGCTCTGTTCCTGTCAACGGGAGGCTTTGCGCAAATTAGATGATCGGGATTTGGCCTGTCAGACGAGCTCGCTGCAAAAATGCACCTTGCAGTAAAAGGAATGACTCTATTAGAGACACATCCTTGATTCTTCACCATATTAAACAAACGGTCCTAATATAAGATGCAGTATATTGCACCATAAACAATCTCCATTATAAAGTTCGTATACTCTGAGTACCTCTGCCTCTCTTGCAATTAATCTTGCTCAAAGGTCCAAAGAAAAGAAGAGACAAGATGCACTGAGCACTCATCTCAGAGCAATATTTCTGCATTATAAATACAGCATGGTTACATTTTTACTTTTCTTTCCCACAACCCAGTGCTTTGGCTTGCTTGGTGTGAACGGAGCTGGAAAGACGACCATCTTTAAGATGTTGACGGGTGATATCGGAGCATCCAGCGGAAGGTTACGCGTCCAGGATCATTCTGGGTATGGAGGATGTGATTTCTGGGGAAGGCGCATGAGCAAATCAGTCTGGGAGCAGTTTTTAAGGCTGGAGGGCAAAGGAAAAGAAAAGTAAAATTCTGAAACAAAACAAAACATTCAAAACAGAGTAAAAATAAATAAGGCAGGGAATTTCATCCTTTGAAGATTGTATGCGTGCTTCCCTAGGGGTCTGCATTTTGCTGTTGTACCTCTGCTGTTCTCAGTGGTGTTTCTTCCACTTCATTCCATTACAAATGGGATCAGACTCATATCCTCAGCTAAGTGTGATCCCACTTCTGAGCTAGTATCTGGAGACCAGCAGGACTCATCTCAAAGCGCTGTTTAACAGGAGAAGGTTTGGTGGCAGCTGTGCCATCTGAAGTGCTGGCGGTAATTGGAGAGCTATGTACTAGACATCACGGTTAACAGACGTCTCAATTCCTCCTTTGCAGAAGTGAGGGCCTAAAAGCTGAAGGTCTGCAAATTCATAGAATTTTCCTTCAAGGGTTGGGGAAGGGGGTAGGAAGCAAGAGAAAGGGTTTGTCTCTCTCCTGTCTGATTCCAAAGTGCATTGGCAATTCAGTGGGTTTAAAATGACTTGCCAACTTCCTTACACAGGTCCTTGAATGATATCAGTGAGGCCCACTGGTCTCTCTTTGGCTACTGTCCTCAAGAAGATGCCTTGGATGACTTGCTGACTGTGGAAGAGCACATGTATTACTATGCTAGGCTCCACGGCATCCCAGAGAGAGAGATCAAAGGAGTGAGTAATGCTGGGGCTTGACTTAAAGCATTTTGCAGTTATTGAGTTCCTTTACATTGATTTAATTAGTCTTTCAATAAATAGATATGTGCATGGTAATTTATGGCTGGACATTGTTGTGACAGCAGTACTCCTGCTCCCATAGGTTGTACTCCAGCTTCTCCATCGGCTGAATCTGATGGCCT
This sequence comes from Charadrius vociferus, assembly GCF_000708025.1. Lineage (NCBI taxonomy): Eukaryota > Metazoa > Chordata > Aves > Charadriiformes > Charadriidae > Charadrius > Charadrius vociferus. The sequence continues at coordinate 1,823,122 of NW_009648960.1, forward strand.
ACAAAGACAGGGTCACCTCTATGTGCAGTTATGGCACCAACAGAAAATTGTCGACTGCCCTGGCTCTCATTGGGAATCCATCAATTCTGCTGCTGGTGAGACATGAGGGCCTTGCTGGGGGAAAGACGAGCAGATCTTTGGGCTGGAAAGGGGTGCTTTGATGGTCTGGCAAAACCTCCTCAGGCACAGCTTACAGGACGCTCCCCAAATGCCCATACTTAGTATATGCATCAGAGGAAAGTTTAGATTCCAGCAAGCACCCAAATGTTCTTTGAGGGCACAAGAGAGTGGTGAGTCTGCCGGTTTCTCTGTTAGCATCTTTCAGAGGTCAAAACCAGATCCTACATTTGCCAATTAAACTCTCCTTGTTCCCAGCTCTTTCTCGGGTTTTTTGGGTTTGTTTTTATTTTTTGTGACAACTGACCTACTGAGTCTTGCAAGAAAAGCGGCATCCAAGGCTCCAAACCTGTAGGAGAGCAAATGAGCAACTCCCCTCAGGATTAGAACATAAAACTGTTTTTCTAAGTTTGGCTTCCCCTTTTGTCTTTCACTTTGAATTTTTCAGTTCTTCCATGAGATATGCCGTTGCTAAAATACACCTTTTTGTGCAGTTTTTCCACTTGCTGTGTTTTGAATGTGTGTAGTGGTCTGCAAGCAGGTTTCCCAATATTAAATTTGATACCTAGTGGACATAAATCTCCCTTGCCCCAACTTATACCAAGCCCAGCACTGCTGCCTTTACTCCTGACCACAAACACCAGCGCTTTAGCGGCTTTTGTGGGATAAAAAAATCTCAATAAAAATAGATGGTGGGGAAATTTCCTCCATACTGACTGCTGCCTAAACCCAAGCTGGTTTACTTCTGCCTTGTATAAGGCATTGTACTTAACAATAATAATTTGTCAATTGGAAATCGGCTAACAATTTTATCAGGAATGCATAAGATAGGAGATAGTATACCAACTTTCATCTTTGGCTTACTGTCTTTCTCTAAATGGAGAAATGCAACACTTGCTTTGTCAGCATATGAGAAGAAGGCAAAATGCAGGTGCATGTGGGAACCAAGTGGCAGCTGATAGCTTCTTGTCTGAGATTGTGCCTGCGGTGTTTATGGATATTTAAAACACCATGGTATAAAATGCACAGTAGGGTTGATCTTAGATAGTGCTATCACAGCCAGTCAGTTCCTCTAGAGTCCAATGGAGGTTGAGAATTTCCACTAGTCACCAGGAGAGCTGTGCAGTTCCAAAGGGCAGCGAGGATGGAGCTCTTAGTCAACCTGACTTGCTTCTGCTTGAAGGGAGCATAGTATGTCTCAGTCAAATCCATAATGCAATTGAAGATAATCCTTCTCCCTGATCTCTACTAGTGTAAGCTCTCCTGTGGGTCCTTAGTAGCAAACATAACACTAATGATGAACCTAAAAAGAGCACAAGTGTTAGGAAGATCAGATTTGGGGTGCAAATTTACATTCAGTCCTGTCTTTCCCAATAGGATGAACCAAGCTCTGGAATGGATCCAAATGCCAAACGCCACCTTTGGAAAATCATCAGTGAAGAAGTGCAGAACAAATGCTCGGTGATACTCACATCCCACAGGTAGGGCTGGTTTGGCTCTGTCTCCAGTTTCAGGGTCTTCAGGAAGTATGGAGAAGCCTGTCCTTCACGCTCCTCTTTGGTCCTCGCAGAATTTCAGGGTACCGAGCTATGACAGGTTGGGGGCTTGTTGTGACTGAATGTGGGTGCTCCCAGAGACCCACAACACTTTAGTACTATAGGGAAGGTAATAGTTTCTGATCACTAAAATAACTATTTTTTTTTTTTTTATATATACCTTCTCAATGACACATCAGAGTTACTTGGTTGTTTTTTCAGCATGGAAGAATGTGAAGCCCTCTGTACCAGGCTGGCTATTATGGTGAACGGGAGTTTTCAGTGCATTGGCTCTTTGCAGCATATCAAGAGCAGGTCAGTAAAATGTACCTATTCACTTTTACTGAACAGCATATGGAGTTACTAACCTACAGCTTTGAGGGCTCAGAACACGAGACCTTTGTTAACAGGGCATCAAAATAACGTCATTTTCTGGTTTGTTTCTTACTACACCATTGAAATTCTGCATTAACTAATGCAGTTTCTACTCTCTCACAGCTTTTTTTCCCAGAGATGTGTTCCCCAAAGTAATCCGTTCACTGCTGAAAATGTGAAATGCATGTCAGTGTTGAGCTTCGATTTTATTAGTTATCACAATAGCACGCCTGCTTATTAAGATTCACTCCAGGTTAACAACCCTGACCCCATTCAAGCTGCACTCTGCCTGGGTTAGATTTCCCCAAAGAGGCTGTGCAGCACTCGCAAAGGATTTTCTTTGGCTGTTTCTCTTTCCTACTGTGTTAATTGTGATTTTCTTTTCCCCCTAGGTTTGGAAGAGGATTCACTGTGAAGATGCACTTAAATAGCAACACAGTTAACACTGAGATGCTGACAGAGTTCATGAAGTCACACTTTCCAAATACATGCCTGAAGGTAAGCGGGACAAATGCTTTCAGGAGAGGTCCTCTCAATCCCTTCAAATTAACCAAGAGGATCTTGGAAGATAGACATCTTGTAACACACTGTGCACGTAGATCCATGCTCTCAGTGTGTAAGGCACACTTGTCAGTGCTATCAGCAATGTTGTCCAAGGGTTGGAGCACCCAAGTTCCTTGGTGGCTTAAATAACTTTGGCCAAACAGCTGCAGTGATCCTACAAGGCCGCTGTTTGGTGACCCTCTGCCTCTGTGAATGGTCCCACTGAAGCCTGGACTTCATGGAGACGCACTTCATATTCAGAGGGTAATGAGATGGTCGGGTCCTTCTAGTAACCGAATAACTGTAAAACCAGAGTAACTGAGTCATGAATTCTACCCGTGGTCCGTAACCCAATCTCTGCATTAATCAAACCAGCAGGCTTGGAGCTGAAAAATGCTATGTTCTGCCCTCAAGCTTCCAGCTCTGGGGCTTAGTTATCTCCCAGTCACAAAAACCACAAAAACTTCCAATGGGGAAACACCAGTCAATACTGGACAATAATATTCCTCATCTTTGGCAGCCAGAAGGAGAGAACACGCCCTCTGCCCTTTCGTTCTCCCATGGCTCAGTTCTTTGCTTTCGTTCTCACCCAAACACCCATCAGATCTGTTGTCTCTTTACAGGCAGCAACCTCTTAACTTTACCCCATCATTCCTGTTCCCACAGGATCGGCATTTCAACATGGTGGAGTATCACGTTCCAGTCTCTGCAGGAGGGGTAGCAAATATATTTGATCTCCTGGAAGTCAGCAAAGCAGCCTTCAATATCAGGCACTTCTCAGTGAGTCAGACAACGTTAGAGGAGGTAAGGAATGGAAGATGTGTGGCCATCCATTTAAAACTGTTAACAGGGGAGCAGACTGATGGTTACATATAATGGACTGCTGCACACAATAGACTACATTTTGAAAGGGATTTCCATCTATGTTCCTCCCGGGGTTACTTTATCAGTACGACTGCCTCCAGATACCTGTGATGGCGCTTGGAAAATGCACATAGAAAGCTGCCTGTAGCATAAAGGATCTGTTCTTCCCTCTGTGACTGCTGATTTCAGCAGCCTCATGAGTGTGGATGAAGGGCAGGATTATGTGAATCACCCCTGAGTCCAGTGCTAGGCTTCCTAGTGGTGGACTTTTCCCACCAATCCTGGAAATTTGCTTGATTTTGCTCTTTCTTGTACTGCATTTGGGTTGTAAATTCATTTAGTGTTACTCCAAACCTAGCTTCATGGTTAAGTTCCTTCCATTTTCCCTTGGAAGAACATTCTCACTGGCATTAAAGTCTTGTAGGAAGCACATCAGCTGAAGGCATGCCGCAAGGACTATCCGGAAGAAATCATCCTGTTTAAGCATCAGCATCTGATGTATTAGGTCTGTCCCAAAGACAGGAGCAAAAACTGCAGCCCTGTAAATCCTACGAATTGTTAAACAGAGATCTGGGGGAGAAGGTCCTCAATATTGTTTTAATAAGGGGCAGTGGTGAGAGAAACAGGCAGACAAACCACAGGAAGCCCCAAGTCATGTTTTGTGGGAGGACAGCTTGCATTTGTGCATATGCAAATGTGATTGCAAGTAGTGTTCTAGTAAGAGTATTTTATGTATTCATTAGATACTGTTCAAACAAAGACTGTTACGTGTGATTATATATACCTATCTATATAATATGCAGTTGTGCGTGCACGTATGTCAATTACATATAGACAGATGGGTTTATAAAGTAATAATATGGCTGTATTACACTGTGATCAAAATGAGCTACTGCACGGGCACTACCTCACTAGTAATTTGAAACATGAGCAGCAGGACAATTAGGTTTTGTACAGGAATGTCTACCTTTGCATCCCAGGTGTCGATTCAGCAGTACAGGAGTGTGCATCCATTTATTTACATTAGCCCAACATTTGCAATTCTCAAATCCCATGTGAATCCATTCCTGAGCACTCTCTCCAAGCTCACAGTCAAACAAACAGCCATTCCTTTTATATATTAATTCATATTATAAATTCTTTATGCTGTCACATACTGAATGTTTTCCTTTAAACTTCTAGGTTTTCATCAACTTTGCTAAAGACCAAGCAGATCCTGATGGCGCGGATGCAGATCCTGATGTGACACTGGACAGCTCTGACACAAGTAGCCAAGATAGCACCATAAGCTCCATCTATTGAAGGGACCCAACCACAGGGATCATAGGAGCTGGTGAAAAGACCTGATGACCCCTCGGGGTTCTTCCAGCCCTGTTTTCTATGATTCTGGGATGGTGGGGATAAAAAGTCACATTTTCTTAAAGTACTTTTTTTTTTTTTTGATATGCACTTACTTTGTTACTAGGAACATGGTAAGCATTTAAGATTGGCATTTGGTTACAAATCAGATTAGTCTTTCCACAGGTTCTTTTTGTTTTCTCCCCAGTTCTTGTTTTATGATCGCTTTAATGCCTGTGAGGACTTAGTTGACATTGCCTGCTGCTCGTGGCAATTTGCTTACAGAAGAAATGGCCATGATGGAGCAGAGGAGCTGTGGGCAGCGCAGGGCGTTTGACAAAAAAGCTGCCCTCTCTGAAAGCCCACACTCCACTCCTTGCTCAGCAACAGACTTTCTGGGTGACCATGAGAAAGTCACTCAGTTTTGACAGGTTCTCCTCAGTGAAATGGGGTTCAGGGCCTTTTCCTCCCTCACAGGAGTGTTGTGAGGACGTAGGTGTTATGTACTGAGAGTCACATATGCCGTTGGTGGGGGCCATCTTTGGTGATGACATAAAGCTTATCTGTATGTGTGGGTTATGTCAGTACAAATATTATTATTTTAAAAGTCAGCACTTGCAGTGGTTTCGGTTTGTTCCTGTAGTTTATCCCAGCTCTATTGAACTCCTTGAGTAAGTCCTCCAGGCCCAGGCAGTACCTGGCTCTTGGTACCCAATGGAAGATCGTTCCAACCAGCCCCTTCCTTCTTCAGGTCTTCTCCATTACAGCAGAAGAATTGCATGAGGCAGGTATATTGGTTGAATCCTCTGATACGAAGTTTGCTTCATAAGGTTGTATTTTCACTGCGCAGAGTAAAAGCAACGAGCTTCTCCCTTGCTCAGAAATCTCTACATCTGCCTCTGCCAACCTCCCTCCCCCAGGCAGCTCTGCTTCTGCTTCGTTTTCAGTGACCTTCCTCCTCAACATCCATGTGGTGGCTGCCCCTGTAATTCTAGAGCTGTGTTTTCCCACGTAATGAGGCATAATTAACTTCTCCTTCAAAGACTCTGCCCACTGGCTTTAAATGAGACCTCTCCTACCTTTGAGCAGCAGCCCCCCAGTAGCTGAGTTCAGCACACCAGCACGCACATCCTGCTTTTTTCCCCCCAGAATCATTAATCGGTAGGATAGTTTAATATTACTCTTTGTTACACCTATCAGTATAAGGCCTCAAAGACTCAGTTTTGGGTCAGGGCATTGATGTACGTGGTGCTATTCAAGTGCATAATGAACTTAAACTCTTTGAGCTCAATAAACTTACTGTTGCTGGTAAAAGAGATTGCCGATAAAGCCAGGTGGGACTTACCTTGCAAGACCTGGGAAGGCCCATCCAGCACTTGCTTTTGGGTTCACACACACAATTCCAGCCAAAGGTTGTTTTTTTTTTTCTTCCCCCCCCCCCCC
>NW_009648960.1:1829361-1843615 GCF_000708025.1 Charadrius vociferus
CAAAGGAAACTTTAGATGAGAGCTTCAATGACACATCTTTCTCACCCTGATCATCAGAAGAGTTTTACTAGTTTCATTCCCATTTGATGCTAAGGCTTGCTGAGATACAGTCATGCACGGAATAGGTACTTTAAATATCAAGGGTATTCGGGATTTTGCAGTGGGATTCTGAAGTTCAGAGTTTAGCTACTGCAAGGAGGTCACATTTTCTCCTTGATCTTGGTGTAAACTTCTTATTGATAGCAGGAGGAGTTTGGTTAGGGATTGAAGGTATTATCAAGCCCTGAATTATGCCTCAACCTGCTGACTGTAATTAAAACTGGAATTCAGCTTCTTTCCAGAATGCATTTGACACCTGCAGTTTATAAGTAACTGAAAAAGCTGCCCAGACATTCATTGTAGCTTCTATTATTATGTCTCCAGCTCTGCAAAAGCTCCTTTTTTCTCATTTTCATTGCATATCTTATACAGATCACAGTGTAAAATTAAGCTTTTCTCTAATGGAGGGCTTGCGCTCCCTGCAAAGGACTCAGAGCATGAATGCCAATGATTTAAATGCAGCCTTGTAATACCAATCAGAGTATTATTTTATTATGTCGATGGCTTTGCAACTGCCAGTGAAAGATGGATCTTCAGACTCTGTCCAGATGTACTTTACATTTAATTGAGGGAGACTGATACAAAGCTATTCTTTTGTCCCTTTAGAGCCTACTAATCAAAAAAAAAGGAAGTGATTCATTGGAATACTTCAGTAAGTTGCAGTTTAATTGGGTAAAATAGAGTTTTCAAAAAAAAGCAAAAAGCGTCCTTTGAATTTCCACCCAATTCTGGCATTAATAGGAACATCTGCTTCATGCAAAATGTGTCATGGCCATGATATACGCTCCCCATTTTCACTTGCAGGTAAAAATAAAACATCTGCTGTCGCCATCAAGTCTGTAGGTATTGGTCCAAACAAGCCAAAGTTTACATACTTAAGGGAATTTAATTGAAACCTGTGGGGAAGCAGTTACAGCTGTTTAGGGGCTGAAGCACCTGGCAAGGAGGTTGTATATAACATCACCAGGGGCTCAATTACCTCTTGAGCTCCATTACAAATATCCCTACTCCCAGGCAGAGCCTCACAGATTGAACCTGTCCCTTTCAGAGGTAGGACACACCCCAGGCTCGATTTGGGGACAGTAAATGTGGAAGCTAATACTATCCCGCCTCCGAACACCAGCTCCAGGTTTCTCGTTGCCCCTTCATCTCTCTGAAGAGGGGTGGTTCTGGTTCCAGGGGTGACCAGAAATACAGAGCCCTGCCTAAGAAAACAACTGATAAAATCTGTCTTAAGGATCATGAGCAGGCTGTACGTGTCAGGGGAAGGATGGGGACACCTCCCTCTTTGGTGCTTGTGGTAATCTTCACCCTGCTGATGTGCGGGTCTAAAAGCAGGTGCCCTCTGTTGTCACCTCTCCCTGCATCCCCTCAGAAATTTTTCCTTTACATGACTCTGCTTTCAAAAAAGCCAGGCTGCTGACAAGCTCGGTCCTTTCTTTGGTCTGAGCAGAGAAGTAAGATCATTGAAAACATTGACCCTGGTGTCCCTGGAAGGGACAGAGGAGCGCTCTGCGTACCACTGCGTATCACCTCTCCGGGAACGAGAGATGAATGCTGCAGTCTGGGGGGAAAACAAGCTTTTCATCTCACTTTAATGCAATCTCACTTCAGCCACCCTAATAACCCTTGTTCGAGGCAACGAGGAGCAACAGGGCCGGGCAAGCCCCGCTGGAGTGATCATGCAGCCCGTATGTGTTAATTGGAACTGTGTGGGCCTCAACTGAGCTTCATTTAAAAATGCTCTGAAATATTACAGACACAAGGTATATACAGGGCAATTGCTAAACAAGTCTGGGGCCAGAGAGTCAAGGAGGAATTTCATAATTGGTTATGGGGATTGTGAGACTGATTCAAATCAGTTTTGTAATTGGAGCTGTGGACTTGGAGACAACAATTCAAATCTCCATCCTGCCTCTCCTTCATTTATCATTTTGTGCTGCTGATGAAAGCACGCTGCTTCTCCAGCCTGATCCTTGCTTAGCTTCCATCTCGATGCAAATGGCTACTGAGGGCTAAACTTGCAGGTCCAGCAAATGTCTGGCAGCAGCCAAGGAAAGCTGTCCAGAAGGGCCAACGTTAAGCAACAGTTCTCTCAGCCCTGAACACTACTGGAAGTATAAATTCAGGCTCTAGTAGGGCGTTTTTTGTCCTTTCATGAGAACTGCGGGAGTGGTTTTGCCACTGGATTGGATCAGAAAAAATGTTTATAGGTCAAATGAACACGTCCACGGAAACATAACTCAGTGACTAGTGAAGCGCAGGAGTGGGTGATGCCCACAGACCTCCTGCCCATGTGGACTCACTCCAGGGATCCAGGATTTGCAGGATCCAACCTCATAACAGGCTCATGATGGGGCCTCAGCCTGTCATAGGGGCTTCGGCTTCCTTACATTGCTGCATCTTCACTGAAGCTTCTGTGAGGTTTTTTGGCTTTTTACAAGCCAAGAAAAATGTATGCTCCTGCACTTAATAGGGGAAGGAGGTTTTTTTGTGAGCTGGTGGAGGAAGAAAAATAGTTGTTGGATGGCAACAGCACATAGCATGATTTTACTCTCTCTTATATTTTTTTTTTTTGCAGACAACAGCTGTGATCTTGCATAGCTATAACAAAATATCAACAGTGTATTAAAAGACTGCGCAACAGAGAAAAGAAGCAGTGGGGAATGGCAAAAAAAAAAAAAAATCACCAGAATTATAATTCCATGACAGTATTTAAATAAAAAAAAAATCACTCTAATTAATTTAGTTGTTCAGGGAGAGGGTGGAAATAAGGAAGATGGCACTGAAATAGTAAGAACAACATTAGTATGGGACACAGCCAGCGCTAACTTACTGTTGGCTCTGCTCCTCACGCTACTCGCATACGCGGGGCTGGTAATGAGGTAGGACGATTGGTCCCACAGTGTTGGGGTGCAGCTCCTGCTCAGAGCAGTGTAGGGAGCATGGCCCATTTTGGACCAGTCCAGGGGTCCCCCCAAAATATCTATAGAGTGGGGAGAGCTGCACAAGGGCACCCCAAGGGGTATCGATATTTTGGGATCGGGGCCTGACCCATGTCATGGTACAATCCTACAGCACCTGAAAGCTGGCACGTGCCAAAACAAGGGACAATGACAGTGGCCACATTCAGCCCAGGATGAAGAGAACATATAGCCTGTGTTTGCAACCCATGGAGCAAAGCTGAAATCCAGGTGCCTCTCCACAGCGCTCGGTTCCTGGGGGGTGCAGCCCCCCACTTCATTGCTAATTGCTGCTAGAAGAGACTTTTGGAAATAGGTCATCGCCAGGGAGAGCAATTCTGAGGGCCCCGTGCTGGGAGATAAGAGAAATAAATGGCGGTGATCCTGCAAGCTTTAAGGCTCAAAGCAACAATCTGATCTTCTACCCCAACCTCCAGTTTAATGGAGGCTCTTGAATTTTAAGCAGTGGGTCTTTCACTACAGACAAGTGTTTTGGGTAGAAATGAAGCATCTCTTAGAAAAAGCTCAGAACTTCACTGACTCCAAAGAAAGAAACAAAAGAATGCATCTTCAGGGTGTGACAAAATTTATGATAACACATATGAGATAAAATCCAAGTGAAGACAGGGTAATAATTGAGGTTTTTACCTCCATTAACAGGTCAAGGTGAACTCTCAGCCCTCTACTGTCTATGTCCTAGTTACCAGCTAAAGGGGTTTTATGCAGCCCTCTGCTTTAATGTGCAGTGGCTTTTTCACAGCCAGAGCCGAACAAATTGAAGTGCATCCAGTGTGTGATGGGGAGGAGGAAGCAGGATGATGTGCCTCTCCATAACCAGACCCAACTGGCTTATTCCTGCGCAAGACAGCAATAAATTTAAGTTAAAATGATACCAACCAGATTGAAATGCAATTAAACGAGTTCCCTTAAGGTTGCACATCCAATTAGTAGAGTACCTTTAATTACACCAATGCAGTTTCAAATAGATACGTGCTGAGAGGACCATCAGCTCAGAGCTGAAGTCTGCCTGGTGACCCATATCCATGAGGGCTCCAGAGAAGTTACGCGGGGGTTTGCATCACTAAGTGGTGGTCTGCTCCTCTACTGGGGGAAAAGCTCCTGGGGTGGCCCAGCCTGGCCTAGGAGCAGGGTGACATTTGCACAGGGCTCTCAGTGCTCCTCAGGGTGTCAGCCCAGCTGTGAGCACCTCTGGGCGAGGGCTTTTCCCCTTCTCGCTCCTGCAGCCTCAGCATACAAGGGCCAGCAGTGGAAAGTCTTTGTGGACAGATCTGCTTTGGCATGGATCACAAGGGATGGAGCTTGATAGCAAGAGCCCTGAATGACCTTCTCCAGGATCCTCTCTTTGCTGGGTGGCTGCAGTGGGAGCCTGGAGAAGCTCCTAGGCTGAGTCAGGGCCCTTACCTGAGCTGGGTAACTTAACCCCAAAGGGCTGCCTCTTATTTATCTTCAGCCAGCCCTAGGAGCAAGGCAGAGGAAAAACACAGAAACCATTTTTGCTTTTTTACCAGCAATTTTCTCTAAGAAATGATTGCTGGAAAGCAATTAAGATCCAGGTGCTTCTGAAAGGTAAGGGATTTTTTTACCCTTTTTGGTACATAGGGCTTTCCCTCTTGCAGTGACTGAACATACCCCGCTCCCAGGAACTGCGGAAGCTGAAGCATTTGAGTTGAGTTTGATAAGAAAACTCATTAAAAAAATAACAATGCAAACATTAAGAAATGCTAGAAACACCACAGTATTTCCTGGTGTTCCTCAACCATCTCTGGGGAGTTATGTGAGGTATAGGAACTCAAAGGACTTTTCTACCTCTACTCTTGAGCATAACAAGACCCTCAAAGCAGCCAGATGCGGCAGGTGAAAATCAGAAGTGCGGCCCTTGGCTTCAAGCCTTAGTTGAAGTCCCTATCAAAGCCTATAGTCAGGCTGCTCTGGACTGCAGCAGGCTATTGGACCACATCTTGGTCCCCCAAAATTCCTATTTAAAATCTTGTCAGAGAAAGCAAAGCTGAAGGAGACTCTTCTTTGCCCATTGTACTATCGCGCCTGAGGGCTGGTGTGCGTTGATAACCCAGGGAACCAATTTTAATGCAAAATCACATCACCTTGTACCAGCTTGTGCCCTACGATCAATACTGAGATAGGAGCACAGAAGCACGTGCTTCAGACATCTTCATATGCTCCTCCCCAAGCGTTTCTCTAAGTACCTTCAATGTCAGTAAGACGAGCAAAATTTGAGACCACAGGCTTAATGAGATTAACAATTATAATCATTCCCATCCATCACCACAAAGCAGGCTGCGGTGCCGCTGAATCTGTTCTGCTTCAGGAACCTGGGAAATCAGAGCTGCACCTGATCAGCCAGACAAGGGCAGCTCGAGGCTTGCCGTGAAAGAGGAAGAGAGCGATTGCTCAGGCTGACTTCTTTATTCATGTTTTTTTATTAGCCTTCAGAGCCTCCCTAGAAATTATTAGAGCTTCTCCAGGGAGTGCAGCGCCGCAAAGGGAGCGTTTACTCATGGGCTGGTGCTTCACGCTGTGATAACCCTCTGTGTGAATGTGCTGGAGTGGCCGTACAGGTTTCCTCCCTCGCATGGGAAGCGAGGCCTCTCCTTTAACCTGCTTTCTTCATCTTCAGCATTTGACCATCCTCGTTATAGACTCAGCAAGCAGCTTTTTTTTTTTTTTTTTTTTTTACCCATAAACAGCTCTTTGCCACGCATCGGTGGATGGCAGCAAAGGCAAAGCTTGTATGTTTGTTATAAACGACCCTGGTTGTCACTCTGAGGTTCTCTGGGTTAATTGGAGCCTCTGCTCCTCAGGGCTGGGTTATAAACTGGGATTTGTGAAATTGGGCAGGATTAAGGAATACCACAGAGTTGCAGCAACGCGGTCCTTCACTGGTAGGTTTGGAGCTGAAAACTAGGCAGCATATGCACACCTAAGGTACGAGCGTGTGTTTGGGGAGGCTACTTGAGAACTGTCAAGCTTCAGTTTTAAATTGGGAAAAGGTCTTTTAAAAAACAACAGCAACAACAACAACAAAAGCCCCAAACACAAACAACAACAAAAAAAGCCCAAACCTTCAAAGGTCCTTTAATATGCCAGAGCTGGGCCCCCAGATGTCTGCAGGGATGGAGACGTTGGAAAAGGTTCAGCCATGGCTGTGTGGAGGAGGGCCGGGATGGTTTGCTCCACGCGTGTTACCCTGCTTTTTCTGATGGTGGAGGCAGCAGAGCCGAGAGACGCAGTTTCAAACAGCATTCATATTGCAACCATTACAGAAATCCCACATGCCACAACAACATAACTCTGCCAGCGTGCAGAAAAATGTAATTACTGGGTGAGCATTAGTGGGGCTTCAGCCCTGACCCGTGGGAGCAAGAAACCTCCACAGTTCCCTTGGAGAGTCTTAGTGTTATAGGCGTTATTTTTCCACTGTGAATATCCTACACGGGGTAATTTCAGTGCTTGAACTCAGCTCGTATATGACATGTTAACATAGTGCCCCTTTGCACAATATACCACCACTTCTCACGCTAAGCTAAATGGGAGAGATAGGCATCATCCCAGGACTGCTAAGTTTCTGTGTTACTCATCAGCCTCATGACGACAAATCACAGCTGCTGTGTCATGTTTCCCTCCCACCCCCTTTGGCCTTTTTGAGCTCTGGCTCAAGCAGGAATTACCCGGGAAGATCGCTTGGCCCATGTAACAGAGCATGCCAACCTACATGGTTATACAAGTCCTTGAAATCATCTTAAAAAATGGGAAGCTGTTCTTCCATCCACCCAGGCTGTGACACTGAGGTGCTCAGCAGTGATCTAATGAAAATGTGAGGGTCTGTGCCACTGGGCTTTCCATCCCCGGGAGCCTGTTTTTGGGGTGGAGCAGGAGAAAGGAGCCTTTTGGGCTTGGATGGCTCAGGGCAGGGGGCTCCCAGCAGCGGGATGGAGCAGCGTGGGCGCAGGGCTGGGGATGTGCACAGGCTCTGGGAGGGGAAGTTTTCTGCAGAGGAGCTCACAAAGCATCTCACTTGCCTCAGAAGTGACCCGAGAGGAGAGATTGTAAGAAAATCAGAGCACAAAAATAGGGGTTGGTGCTTGGTACCTTCAACTGACAGACCCTGATAAGTCAGAGGAGAGGGTGCAATGGTTTTGGCTGCCACCACGTTTTCGGCACTCTTCCCTGCAGAGGCTGGTGAAGCCGGCTGTGCCCCCCAGGCCAAAGGGAAACAGCTCCCGTGGCTCTCGGGTCAGACTGGCGTTTCTTCTGGCAGTTTATAGCAATCCTGTTTGTGGATTAAAATGCAGCCATCAAGGCTGCCCCTACAGGATTTACGACGTGGCTTCAAAATAAAGGAGAAAAGGAAAGCTGAACTCTCCTTTGATGTTTGCAAGTGTAAACTGCAGACCTGAGCTGAACACACTGTAAATAAGGATCATTAATCATCAGCTAAGCGGCATGCAGTTGCTGTTATTTATTATAACAACATAAATCATCAGGAACTGCTATTGTGTTAATTTGGATTTAGTATAGATTAGTATAGAAAAAAGAATATCCTTGCCTATTTAAATAATATATTCCCTTACTTGTAAACACATACAGATGTGCTGGGCATTTGTTCTTTAGTTTCCTCCTGCTAGGAAGCGAGTTGGGAAAACACTGTGTGAGCTCTGCGTGTGAAGGTGTGCAATGGGTCACAAATCTGTCTTGTGACTACCCGCTAACTCAGTCCCTAGAGAAAACACCAGACCAGGAGCTCTCCGACACGTTTCGGAGGGGCAGCTTTCTGTGCCACTCCCCAGCCCTTCCTCCAGCCCCTGTGCAGGGCACGGCGCTGGAGTTTCCCAGGTGCTGCATTGCATCCATGTATTGCTGTAGTAACCGCTTGGTTTTCCTGGGTTTTTCATTTGCAGCTCAGCTCTGGCTTTTAGATTTAAAAAGCATAAGGCATGGGTTTTGTGCGATGCTGAAGCCCTCTGCTCCTGCCTTTGGAAGGAAGGCTTAGCAGGGAAGGAGCATTTTAATTTAAATTAAGGGAGCATTACCCACGCATTGCATATTCTCCAGAAATGCCAGCCATACTCCTTGATGCTATATTATTTTTTTCCCCTGATTGACTTTATTCAAGCTAGAAGGTGGAGCTGAGCTGCTCATGCACCACAGCAAGGCCAGCAGAGGCACCGGTATGGCCGTACCTGGTGTTCTGGGTGTGGAGCTCATGCCAGGGCTGGAGAGGTGGCCCCATCCCTCCCCACAGAGCATTTCTGAATTCGGTGGGGATGGAGCTTCACCCCGCAGGGATCCCCATCTTGGTGCTCAGACACAGCGTCTGTCCCTGCCCTTGAACACTTGGGTGTAGCCATGGGGTCTACTCAACCGCACCCCCCACCCCCAAATGACTTGAATTCTTCAAAGTGAGGCAGGTTTGTAGTTAACAAGTCATGGCAAATTTCCACACGAAATAAGCCCAGCACCCACAGTCACGGTCACCTGTTTCATCCTGATGAAACCGGAGGTGCTGAGCCCTGACCGACAGTGTGGAGATCCCTGACCGACCTCATGGAGCACACGGCAACCAAAAGTTAAGTTTAAAAGCAAGGACTTCAAAGTGACATTTGGCTGTATGTCTTCAAAAGGAGACATACAAGGGGGAAGGGAGTTAAATCCTAACAAAGGCACCTTGATAGGAAGAAAATGTTCTTGCTTTCTCCGTTTAAAAAAAAACACCAAACAACACCCAAAAAAGCAACATTTGCAGTGGAGCATGTGCTGCCCTTGGCATTTTCCCTTGGGATCTGATGGACACAGAGACTCCAAACAGGCACAGGGTCCCATCGTGGTGCATGTATCACAGCCCCATCGCAGCTCTGGGCCTGTGGTCCACTGCCCCATTGCCCCCTTGGCACAGCCAGGAAACCTCCCCGAAACTGTTAATGTCACCAGCGTTGTCTTAGCTGGGGGTTAGTTCTGATTAAGAAATGGGCCTTGATATTTTGGAAACAGAAATCAGAAAAATTAGGGTTTGGGTTTTTAAAATTTAACTAAAAGGGAAATAAAAAGGATTGTATGTTTTAGGGTGGCCCAAAGATTTCTCACAGGCTTGGTGCTGCACCGATACATTTAACAACAGGCTCGTAAATCACAGGTAACTGGAATGAAAGCGATGCTGTACCCGCACCTTGACTCCACCGTGGCCGAACGCGCAAGCAATTGCCTTTAATTGCCTCTGTCACTTTTAACCTGCGTTTTGCGTGTGCCAAATGAACAATCATCGAACCAGGGAGAATTTCGCCAAGCATCAAGCCAAAGCCGAGGCTCGCATTAATTAAAATGGGGTTAATTATAATAACTCTAGTACAATAGGGATAGTATAATAGGACTAATTAGAGTGGTGCTAATAATGATGGTTCAAGCCACAGCAGCCACTGTACAAAACCTGCACCCAAGTTCTTCAAAGGTTTCCTTGGACTTGTACCCCACTCAACTCAGGGACAATCCAACATCTAAAAGCCGCTGCAAAGCTTTGACTGCATTTTCCCAAGCATCCAGGCTTGCGTCGCACCGACCATATGTCTGCCTCTGCCTGCTAGCAGATTGCACCAAATATTTTCCTTTTTTATTGTGGCTGAGCAAACAAACACCATCTGTGGGGCTCGTCCAGGGAAATCCTGGCCCCCTCCGCACCAACGGGAAGGCAGGCAAGCGTGTCTGTGGGGCCTGACGATTCTGCCATCCATACCCTGAGAAGAGAGCTTTTCTCCGCTCCCCATCTCTGCCCATCCGCCGAGCTGAGTTAGGACCTGGCATTTTGCAAACAGATTTAAAAGTCAGATTTTATTACAGCAGTGCTGAGTCCCATCAAAGGAGACTGCCTACCCATGACCCAGGCTTGTGGGACTGCCTTGGGGTGCTGGCAGGTGAAAGAGGGCAAGAAGGGGGTTTTTTTCAGTTGGCTCTATCCACACAGGTATTTCACAGATGTATCTGCGCTGCCGGGGGCTTTGAGATTTTTCCAGCCATGCTCGAATCCCTGGCCCAGGTCTGATGGTGACTTTTGGCCCTGCTTGACCTGCTGAGAGGCAGGGGGCTAGGTGGGTGGCTGATAGCGGGTGCAAATTATTCCCTGTTCAAACCTTTATTCCTTTGGAAGGTAAAACTCCTGGGGGGGGGACGACACGACACTGTGTGGTATGGAGGGTCTGTGCTATTCATTCATACACCCCAGCACAAGCGGGGAGCCCTGGGAGCAGGGGAGTATCAGCAGCTTCTGAAGCAAAGGTGCGCACGTAGTCCCCAGCTGCATCGCTGTGCGCAGGGCTTCCTCCTGCTCTGTTTTTCCCTGTCACTTGCCTTTCTGTCAGAAACCCCTCTTCTCTCTGTTCTGGAAAAAACAGAATGGTAATGTCAATTTTGTAAAATCCCCCACAGTTTTGACCCAGCCAGGGATTCACAGAAAGCTCTCACTGAGCGAAGGGCCTCATGGATGCAGGTGTAAATTACCTGTCACCTCAGTTGCTTTTCCGCTCGTGCTTCTGCAGCGCTGGGTCCAGAGCATGTGTTCTGACCAAATCTTTTGTACAACTGCCCTTTGGATTTAGCAATTTGCATGGTGAAAGCAGAACCGATGAACCACAGGCTTTTCTGCTGCTGCCTTTAATTAAAAATGCCATGTCTAACACCAGCAGATGTTCCTGCTATCGAGACTTGACTAATAATTTAATGCTGTGTAATGCAATGCTGACTGTGCTGCTTAGTCCGAAAGCGTGATAGACTTTTTTTAATTTATTATTATTATTTCCTTTTGGGGATCAAATCCCTCAATATTTGAAATCTTAAAACTTGTTAGTCTAATGGCCTTAACCAATTACTGCTCCGAGTGATCTTAGCAGCCCCACGTCTTTCAAGTTGGTGCTGCAGCCCACGATGCCTCTGAGACCATGGTGGGCTCGCAGGGCTTTGGGCATGCAGCAAAATTGGCCCCAGAGGGGCTGCCCGAGGAGCAAACTAAGCCTGTTAAAGGCTTTGATTCAGACATTTGGGGAAAGAGGGAATTTGAAGCATGAGGCAGCTCCTCCTCCCAGTTTTTTTTTCAGTTTTCTGCTTAAGTGGATCCATCCTGTCTCTCGCTGTGGGCACTGAGCATGTAGGAGCTGAGCACCCTTTCCTGTCAGGACGCATTGGTTTCGGGATGTGCCCGGTACTTGAGTGGACAAGAGGAGAGGGACCCCCTCCTCGCAGACGCTTTGGCTCTTTTAACCCCTGGGAAAACAGCTGACTTGTGAGACTTGAGGGAACTGCCTCCCTCTGCACGCTCCTTGATGTTACACGATGAATCACATAATAATTGTATATTTATTGAAACACAGCAGGGGAGCTTTGCTAATGAATAAAATATGAGGTACCGGTGTATTTACATAAAAGGGTCTTTACCAGATGGGCAACACTTTGAAATGAAGCAGGAGGTAGACAAGGATTTTTTACCTTCCTCGTCAGCCGGGAAGCCCCGTGCCATCCTTCAGCGCGGGTTTTGCTCTGAAACCCTGCATTGTTTGAAAATCACCTTATCAGTTTAGCATGGCAAAGATGATCGTTGCCTCGGTGGGGTATGGAGCGGCTGATTAACGCATGTACCGAGTGTGACTGTCACACTATATCACACCACTGCTGAAACCGTTTTACTGGGTTTCTGTCATGCAACAAATTTATTTTAAAGTGTGTGGGCCTTATACTGCCTGGAATGGTTTTACTTGTAGTTTAAATACTGCATAAACCAAATTTAGAGATATATTTCTCGCTTCCCTCTGTTCTCTGCATCATTTTTTTTGCTTCTGACTGTCCAATTGGTTGCAGTAATTCACTGCTGAGGAAGACGTTTCTTAGATTTCCAAGAGCACCAACTCCTTAACCTTTATAAAATTAGGGAGAATGAATCACTCGTGACTTTTACATCTTTCTCAAACACAAGTATTTGTTAGATGCTGGCTGCCCAGAGCAGCGCTTTGCCTCAGTTTAACTTAGTTGTAAATGTTTGTAAATTTGCACATAATGTCTCCACACAATGGAGACTACACGTGGATTTATTGAGAGGGACACTAAACATATTTCAGCCAGAGGAAAGGAAGACGAGGTACTTATCTGTTTTATTGTCCTATACAGTATATATCGGCATCTCATATTTTGTGAACATAAATGCCAGCTTGACTCAAGAGATCTATGGATCAAGTGTTGTTTGTAACCTGCGCTGAATGCTTCAAATTGTGTTAAAGTTTCATCTCAGCAGCAAAACCTTTTGCCATCTTCCAGTAACCTTGCCGCACTGGGAGACGCCAGGGGCTGTTTTTTTGGAACATAGGACAAGCGCACAATGGCCACGTAAGAGACAGTTGGACATTAAGGTTGCATCTAGCAACTGTTCACGTTTAAGGGACAAATGACTGTTTTAGCTTATTTGACAGTTTATCCTGGTTTCGGCGGTGTGAGGGAGTAGGTCCCTGTCCCAGCTCCATCCCCTGCAGCCCAAGGAAAGGAGTGAGGATGCCCTGTCCAGCTGTGTCCCTTGCTGTCATCCCTCTCCTGCAACCAGTTGTTTTGGTGCATGCACACAGCATGGGAAGAGACGCCATGGGATGGGCTGGTCCATGACCTCACTGGGCTTGGGAACCAGCTCCTCACTGGGCAGGACAGTGCCTGGGACAGCTCTCCCTGCTCCCTTCCTTCCCCAAGATAGGCAAGGAAAACGCTGAAGCAGCTCACCACAGTCAGCTCCTGACAGAAACATGGTGGATCCTGCCTGCCGCCCAGGAGCATCTCACGCCTACGTGTGTCTCTTAACAAGGTACGGTTTGCATTTGGTTTTTACTTCCACACTCACCTCTGAGGCTGTTGCTTCTTTCCCCAGAGCTGCTTCCCTCTGCAGCAGAGGGCTTGCCGATCCCCACCACCGTGGACGACAGGCCGTTAGCAAAGGGGACACCGCTCTGTGTTATTAACGCAGCGGGGGGTTTCCTGAGCACCAGAAAACAACAGGCTATTACAGAGATACAACCGCACTTTTCACAGCTGGATCCAAGCACACAGGTGCAGCTGCTGTGCTGTCAATGACAACAAACAGCTCTCCTTTCTGCGCCAGTGAAACCGAGACCTGTGTGGATGGGGTGTGTGGATGGGGATGACTACATCCATCCCTCTTCCTCAGGGCTCAGGCCCCGATGCTGCAAGGACAGAGTCACCTGCAAAGAACAGGCTGTTGTTTAACCCTTCGGACTCTCCAAATACCTCCACAGTCTTCTTTCTCATGGATAAAGATCAAGAGTTATCATGAAGACAGAGAAAGCCAAGATGGTGTTTGCTGGGGTCAAGCAGGTTAGGACATGCGACAACACTGATGTAATAAAGGCTGAATATGCCACCATTCAAATCAGTGTGACGGTGTTTCACCCTGTGACACGTGAGACATCTGCTTGCCCCAGATGACAGTACCAAATTTCTCGGATCAAGGGAGCTGAGAGATTTCACAATTCCCCATCCTGTGTGGTGCTGACCTTCCATAAATAAAGAAAAAAAAATAAAAATCCCAATTTAAATCATCCCAGGTGTTCAAGAGCTACAGAGGGAATGACCTACCGAAGCAGAGGAGTGTGAAACCTGAAAACTGAAGATTTTCCTTCTTGGAAGACATGGATAACTTATTAAGCAACGTTTTCAGCCCCGATTTAACACTTATCTGAGTAGAAGTCCTTTTCTCTAGATGAAGTAAGAGCTGTGGAAAATGCCCATGTTGCCACTAGTGGTGAAAACAGTCCCTCCTGTCAGGCTGCCATCGCTCAGCTGAGCAGCACCAACAGCTCAGTGCTTTTACTTCACCCAGGGAGCAGGGATGAGGGGAAACCATCCACCTCCAGGAAGCAAACGGAGGGAGACCTGGGACAAGAAATGCCGCCAAAATTTCAGATGGGCTGTTGGGTCGCCGCTCTGATGGCTGTCCGTTATGACAGTCGCCAACCAAATTTTGCGGCTTTGCGCCACCACGTCCTTTTATGATGAAGTTCCCTCAAAGAATAACTCGCTCGCTTTAATCATGTTTGCTCCGAGATTTATGGCTTGATGCTTATTCACCGGCGGAGCTTCTCGATGCGAAATGTCAGTAAGCCTGTTATAAATCGCTCCTG
>NW_009648960.1:1843774-1846735 GCF_000708025.1 Charadrius vociferus
TCCTGCTCTATCTTTTATTTGGCCAGGAGTATTTCTACCTGAAAGTGATAAATTCCTGCTATAACTGCTTTATGTGCTTCAGTAATTACACTGTACGGGAAAGGCGGGGGCTGCGTCTATGGAGGTACCACCTCAAAAACAGCAACCTGTAAAAAGTGGGAGATTGGGCTGAACCCTGAGGTGCTACTGGACACACAGGCTGAGGAAAAAAACACCCTTGAAACCAAAAGTAACAGCGACTGGTGAAGTATCTCCATGAGACTGAAGCTGATGAACAGGTGGAAGAGAGGGAAGAAAAGCAAATTTTTAAAGTCAGGGTGGAAAGGCATTGGCACGAGGTGGGTGCTCTTCCTGGGCTAAGGGCCGGGTGTGAAGGGAGGAGGCCCTTAGGACCGCGACACCGTGCCTGCCCACCCATGTCTGGCCTTGTTTTGGTAGGAGATGTTTGTGCTGCCTTAGACATGTTGATTATACATAGACAGATACTGGAGAGATGTATATACACACCTTGGGTTTGAGTATTTGATTGATTTCATAGAATCAAAGAATCATAGAATGGTTTCAGTTGGAAGGGAACCTTTAAAGGCCATCTAGCCCAACCCCGCTGCAATGAGCAGGGATATCTTCAACTAGATCAGGTTGCTCAGAGGCCCATCCAACCTGGCCTTGAATGTGTCCAGGGATGGCGCGTTTACCTCCTCTCTGGGCAACCTGTTCCAGTGTTTCACCACCCTCATTGTAAAACATTTCTTCCTTTTATCTAGTCTAAATCTACCCTCTTGTAGTTTAAAACCATTACCCTTTGTCTTATCGCAACAAGCCCTGTTAAAAAGTTTGTCCCCATCTTTCCTGTAGAACTGTCCCTTCCAGTTCCTTTAAGACCTGGAAGGCTGCTATAAGGTCTCCCTGGAGACTTCTCCAGTCTGAACAACCCCAACTCTCTCAGCCTGTATGCAGAGGAGATGTGCTCCAGCCCTCTGGTCATCTTTGTGGCCCTCCTCTGGACTCACTTCATCAGGTCCATGTCCTTCTTATGTTGGGGACCCCAGAGCTGGGTACAGTATTCCAGGTGGGGTCTCACAAGAGTGGAGTAGAGGGGCAGAATCACCTCCCTCGACCTGCTGGCCATGATGCTTCTGATGCAGCCCAGGATATGGTTGGCTTTCTGGGCTGGAAGCACACATTGCCAGCTCATGTCCAGCTTTTCATCCACCAGTACCCCCATGTCCTTCTTGGCAGGGCTACTCTCAATTCCTTCATGCCCCAGCCTTTATTGATACTGGTGGTTGCTCCAACCCAGTGGCATGACCCTGGACTTGGCCTTGTCGAATCTCATGAGGTTCACATGGGCCCACCTCAACAGCCTGTCCAGGTCCCTCTGGATGGCATCTCGTACCTCCAGCATGTGAACCATACCACTCAGCTGGGTGTTGTTGGCAAACTTGCTGAGGGTGCCCTTGATCACAGTGTTCATGTCATTGATGAAGACATTGAACAGTACTGGTCCCAATATGGAACCCTGAAGGATGCCACTTGTCACAGATCTCCATCTAGACATTGAGCCATTGACCACTACGCTCTGGATGTGACCATCCAACCAATTCCTCATCCACCAAACAGTCCACCCATCAAATCCATAACTCTCCAATTTAGAAAGAAGGATGTTGTGGGGGACCATGTCAAAGGCCTTAGAGAAGTCCACGTAGATGACATCTATAGCTCTTCCCTTGTCCACTGATGTAGTCACTCCATCACAGAAAGCCACAAAGTGGGTCAGGCAGGACTTGCCCTTGGTGAAGCCATGCTGGCTGTCTCAAATCACCTCCCTGTCCTCCACATGCCTTAGCATAGCTTCTAAGAGGATCTGTTCCATGGCCTTCCCAGACACAGAGCTGAGGCTGACAGGTCTGTAGTTCCCAGGGTCCTCCTCTCTAAAAATGGGTGCAATGTTTCCGTTTCTCCAGTCACTGGGTACTTCACCTGACAGCCACATGGAAAGTGGCTTGGCAACTACATCAGCCAGTTCCCTCAGGACTCTGAGCTGCATCTCATCAGGTCCCATAGACTTCTGTATGTTCAGGTTCCTCAGGTGCTCACGAACATGGTCTTCTCTTACTGTGGCAGGGACTTTTCTCACCCAGTTCCTGCCTTACACTCCATCCACTTGAGAGGTGTGGTGAGAAAGGTTGCCAGGTATGCCACTGAGGCAAAAAAGTTGTTGAGTACCTCAGCCTTCTCCTTGTCCCTTGTTACCAATTTGCCAGTCTTGCTCATCGGGGCGGGGGGGTGTGTGGGTACACATTCATTGACCTTCCTTTTCTGGGTGACATACCTGTTGAAGCCCTTCTTATTATTCTCTGTGTCCCTTCCCAAGTTCAGCTCCAGCCACAGCCTTGGCCTTCCTGACCCCATCCCTACACAACTGGGCAGCGTCCCTACCCTCTTTCCAGGACACCTGTCCCTGCTGCCACTGCCTGTGCATCTCTTCCTTGACCTTTAGTTTGACCAGCAGGTCTTGACTCAGCCGTGCTGGTCTCTTGCCTTCCTTTCCTGATTTCTTACACCTGGGGATCGAGAGCTCTTGCACACTCAGATAAGCTTCCTTAAAGATCTGCCAGCTCTGTTCTGCTCCCTTGTCCCTGAGGGCACTTTCCCAGAGGGTCCTATTGACCAGCTCCTCAAAGAGCTGGAAGTTTGCTTTCCTAAAATTTAGGGTCCTGACTTTACTCTTCCCCGGACCCATGTCTGTCAGGACTGCGCACTCTGCTAGTGCATGATCACCGCAGCCTAGGCTGCCTCCAGTCTTCATCTCACCAATTAGCTCATTTGCCTTGGTGACCCTCAGGGCCAGTATTGCATCCCCTCTGCTGGGCTGCCTATTACCTGGCTTAAGAAGTTAACTTCAATGCACTCCAGGAGCCTCCTGGATTGCCTACAGCTTGCTGTGCTACTCTTCCAGCA
>NW_009648960.1:1849430-1954831 GCF_000708025.1 Charadrius vociferus
TGCCGGCAGGCGAGCGGAGCTGCCGCTGGCGCCGTGGCCGTAAGGCCGCGTGTGTTAAAACTGCCGCGTTTCTCCTTCCTCTGCCCACAGCGCCGGCGTCCTGCGGGAGCCCGTGTCCCTGGGGCAGTGCGAGCACGTCTTCTGCCTGTAAGTAGCGTGGTGCCGCGGGGCTCGGCCGCCCCGCCGCCCTCGCCGGGCCACCGGCGCTGTGATGGGCCCTCCGAGGTCGCCGTCCTCCTTGCTGCCGCGCTTTGGAGCAAGGGCTGGCGCCTTAGGGAGGTGGGCACCGGTGGTGCTTTCCGGCTGGGGAGAGGAAAGCGGGTGCTGCTGTCCCCCAGTAGGTCCAGCTCACTGCTCTGGGGCGGGTGTGTGGCTTGCTAGAGCGAAGGCCTGGCTTTGTGAGTGCTGGGTAGACTTCAGGGTGTTGGCCAGGTGTAAAATGAACACTCAGTCTGATGGGGGGTGGTGGTGGTGTCCAGTTGTGGGGTTGGAGAAGAAAACAGTTTCCAGTTCTTACTGTCGTCTCCCAACTCTTTCCTCTTCCTTCAAAACAAACTAAGAGCAGCCTGGAAAGATGCATCCTATTTCCAAGGGGGCTTTGCTCTGCTTGAGAGGGTTGGGTGCTGCTTGTCATCGTTTTGGCTTTCTGCTATGCTAATGCATTTGCTCCTTCAGATCTGCCACTGTATCTGTTCCTGTATTCGTGTCCATCCGAACGTGTTGGGATAGCATGAGCGCCTCTGTTTATAGCTTGTCAAATAATCTGTGTTAAGTTAGAAACATCCTACTAATGAAGCTGGTCTGAGGCGGTGTTAGTTACTTGGCCTGTCTTAGGACAACTCACTGCACTGTTGGTACAGGCAGAGTCTTAAATGTTCCTGCCCTAGAACCTGATTTGTGGAAGGTGGTGGAGGCTGTCCTGTATGTCACTGCTCTTCATGGCATACAAATGCAAACACAGGCAGTTAAAGTCGGTCATATATCTTAAAGAGTTTATCTGCACAGCACAGATGTGAGCTGTCTAGGAAAATCCTGTGCTTGTTACAGTGGAGAGGATAGGCACTTTCTAGCCTCTGCTTGTAAGCCAGTCTAGATATTCAGCTTCACCTCTTGTTAGTACTGCAGTCACTATGTCAATAAAAGCAGAGGAAAACCCTCCGTCCCTCCTGGGTGTGTATTTAATTCCTGTCTTCAGCTGCACCTTTCTAATGGGAGCTTAAAGTGTTGAAGGCCTGAAGAGTAAAATACCAGCTAAAAGATTTCCTTGCTTTTTAAGAAGTAACGGATTATGGGACAGATGCCCTCAGCATCTCTTCCACCCAGTATGGATGTATTAAAAGATGTACATGTGACTTATTATCCAGACATGTTTGTTTTTTTTTCCCAGCTTTGACCATGAATTGCTGTATCCTGAATTGCTGAATTCTGCTGTCTGAAGCAAATTTTTTGTTACTTGTTCTATTTTTATTACATGTGCACAGATTACTTCGTAAAATAACCCCCAGAAGCTTGTAGGAGTTATTTGTAAATATCATAGAATAGTTAGAGTTGGAAGGGATCTTAAAGATCATCTGCCATGGGCAGGGACACCTCCCACCAGACCAGGTTGCTCAAAGCCCCATCCAGCCTGGCCTTGAACACCTCCAGGGATGGGGCATCCATGACGTCTCTGGGCAACCTGTTCCAGTGCCTCACCACCCTCGTAGTAAAAAATTTCTTCCTAATATTTAACCTAAATCTACCCTCTTTCAGTTTAAAACCATTACCCCTAATCCTATTGCTACACTCCCTGGTAAAAAGTCCCTCTCCACCTTTCCTGTAGGCCCCCTTTATGTAAGGTCTCCCCGGAGCCTTCTCCTCTCCGGGCTGAATATGTTTGTACCTATCTAATAAAATGTTGGGGGTTTTTTTTGTTTTGTTTCAGGGTTGTTTTTTTTTTTCTTCTCAGGTGTAGTGTAGATTGCTGAAGGCTAGCGTAAGGGTGACTTAATAAACATAATTGTTTAGTTGTCAGGCATCTAAGACTTTGTGGTTTTATTTTGGATAAATGTAGTGTATTCTAGGTGGTAGATTTCAAATGTACTGTTTGTTGAAGTGTTGTTTTTTTTAAGAAACATTTTCAAGACATAAGGATATGGTGCGTTTTGCATTGATGAGGCTGGAAAGAATAGTCAATAGGAGTCTTAAGCATTCATTAGCAGCTACTTCTTACTCCAGAAAAAGAGTTTATTTGCTATTACCCAACTTATTGTTATATCTGATCTTTTCTCCTTTGTGTGCCTGGACTTTTAGTCGTCAATTTAATGTGTACTTTGATGACTGAGTCTTGGATAGTGGCTATTTTTTTTAATAAAACTAAGGAAATTTAGATTAAGTTGTTTACATGCAAATTTGGTGGGGCATGGATTGAATCTGCAGTATTCTGACATGAACTGATTCTCATCCATTGCCAAGACGGACATTTATTAATATACCTGGGAAGGAGTGAGGTGAATGGCTGGAGCTGGCTGCAATGTACTGCAATAATCAGGTCACACATAATGTCATGGGTCCTCCCTCAGCATGGGTTTTATTAGGGCAGGGACATTTACTAAGATCAGTTTCTGCAGTTTTGCCTGAGTAACTCTACTAAGTTAGTTATAGTTAATAGATAATGACTGTAAAAACCCAACAGCTAGAAGTAATTCAGAAATGTCATGGTATAAAAGTCATTCTGCATTTCCTTTGCACTACCTTTTACAGATGTGGGAGACCTGAGGCCAACTTTCCGAGAGAACAAGACCTGATGGTTCTTATCTTTGCTCCAAGTGATTTGTCACTGTCATCGAGAATATGTCAGAGCCAAGAACTGTAGTTCAGTCTCCCGATCATAGCAGTGTCTCAACTGTGAGGTCCTTTACTCGCTCAGAGCAGGCTGTTAAAAGCACAAAACACACCTAGCAGCAATTTTTACATACCAAATTTCGTGCCTTGGAACTACCTGAAGGCATGATACTTGTGTGGTGTTTGAGGGAGAGATGCCAGTGCAGAGAACAGATCTGAAAATAACTCTCCTCTTCAGGAAGGTGGTGGTAGCTATTCTTCTGGTATTGTTAACTAATGTGCTGCTAGTTTTGGGGTGTATGACTGCAGCTTCCAAGCTGAATATACGTTTAGAGTATAGGTGCATAGACTTTGATCTTCCTCTCCAGGTAGTGCTGCCTTGGTATTACTGACATTCTGTTCCTCTGAATGTTTAACATGATCTGCTCGCATTTAATTTTATACCTTTGGCTAGAATTGTGTGTGCTACGTGGTTGTAAGGTAACAAAGAATTTTTAAATTAATTCAGTCGTGAATATGTGAAATTCTAACATATATTTAATAGGATAGGTTGTAATTTGAGAAGTAACAATGTCCCTTGAATGTTGCAGTTCAGATAGCAAATCATAAGGTCATCTCACTGGACTAATCAAATGAAGAAAGATTTTAGGCTCGTATAGGGAAAGTAGAAGTACTAAGAAGTTACAAGTCTTAAATGACCTTTACTAAGTAAATCTGTTCCCACGTCACACCCCACCTTGATCATCTCCTGACATAAGTGCTCTGAAAGAGAAAAGTGATGGAATACTCTGAATACCTGCAGATCCTCATGGGAATTCTGACAGAAAAAGTGTTCAGACAGGTGAAACTTCACAATATCAAGAACATTTTAAGTAGGAAAAACTGAAAATGATAGTTTACTATGGGGTGGCTTTCTGTCATCTTTAAAAATGAAGGCTGCAGAAGAATAGCCCTATCTTTAGCTGAGGTGTAAAAGAACATGGAGTTTTAACTGTTTGAGCCTAATTGTTATCTGGAGACAAACAGCAACGGAGCTTTAGCATACCTTGGAAGTTTGGATCAGCTTGTGAGTCTGTGGGAGTCCCAAGATACCCCGTCTTTCATGACTGTCCTGACAAGGCTTTGGTCTTGGCTTGCTTAATTATGGCTTCTCACTTTCCATGATAAATATGTCCTCTCCTGCATTTGTGACTAACTCATGTGAGCTTTGCAATAGCTGTTTGTCAGTGCTGAAATAAGAGATTCTTGCTGAACATTTGACTCTGAAAAGGTTGATAGCGAGCACAGTAGATAACTTATGCTGGATAATGGATTTTTACATTTGACTTTTCCAGATCTTGCGTGAGTGACTGTGTTGGCACAGAATGCCCAGTTTGCCACGTGCCAGCCTGGGTGCAAGATGCTCAGATAAACCGGCAACTAGATAACATGATTCAGCTTTGCAGCAAACTGCGGCATCTGCTGGGTGCGGACACCTCAGGTAAGAGCAAACCTGGGTCTCTGACAGCCATTGAATCCAGACCGCTCCGTTTCATTTCATGGGCTTTATAGACAATGAGCCGTGCAGCCCTGTTTAAGATTCTGAAAGGCTGTTCCGAATCATGTTTGGAAAATTTGATTTGAAGAGAACTGTCTGTATGGATTGCTCGTTCTTTGAATCTGTTTTACTAAGAAATCTGCATGAGCGGGTTGGTTCATAATTCATTAGAATCTGTCTTCCAAAATTAGATGAAAGTGAGATACATTCCCAGGTCACGTGGCAGTTAGTTGCATGAATCAGGGGCACAAGTTGTCATTTTTTGTGCTCTTAGGAGAGCACAACTGTGTAATATTCTGCAGTGCACACTTTAGAGAGACCCTGTTAAAGGATAAATGCATATATTCTCTTGCCTCTTGTGTATTTGTGCACTGGGGTGTGCATGCTGTCCCAGTAATTTTCAGTTTAGGGTTTTTGCACAGGGAAAAAAATATCTGTGTTCTTTGCCTAAAAGGGGGAGGGGGTAAGTCTTAACTCATTTATTTTCTGGTCCCTAACAATCAAAACAAGTTTGCTACAGTGGAATTTAGTCATTGCTGACTGTGCTAGAAGATTACAGAGGTCGTACTCAAGGAATTCATCTCTTTATCAAATTTTAGGCTGATTGTCAAAGTAGGAAAAAATGAAGTGAAATGAGCATAGGTGAGCGTATGCCTCTTCAGCAAGCCCAGAGAGGAGCATTTATGTAATACCAAGTTTTAGAAAACATTCATTTAGCTGTCAGATATAGAAAAGGTAATTCTTCCTTCATTGTTGCTTCCTAATATGTTTGTCTAAATTAAAGATTCTTTTTCTAAGTCTAATCCCATCGGCACCTTTGTGTTCATTTATGGGGTAGCTCTTCAGTGTCATCAAAACCACACTGAAGTGAGAAGGCTGGAAGCTTATGTCCAACTGTAAGGGAATACATTTTGTATAGATATAAAATCCTATGGTGATAAAATCTTCTGGAGCCTAGAAAATGGTGGCTTAAATAGGGTTTCAGGGAAACATTTTAAGTGGTGAAGGCTTTTAAAAACATAGTTGGAGGAGAATCTCTGAGAGGAGCTATTTGTGATGCTGTAAATAAAGCATTTAAAATACAACATGGCAGTATTATTGATACTGTTTAGACATTTTAGAGAACTCTTACAGATGGATTAACTCTTAAAAATTAGTCTGATATTTAACTTTACTACAAGTTGGATAATACATTTAATCTCATAGTTTTTTCTGAAGTAAAGTTTGCATGGTGTGGCTAAACCACAGAAGAAAATGAGGTGGTTTTTATCATTCCTTTTCTGACTTAAAAGCAGACACAAAATTGAAGTTTACAAGAGCGTTTTATTTGGAGCTAAGGTTATGAACTGATGTGGGAGATTGCTTTCCATCACTTGTAGTCTTTGCCCTGTGCTAATGATTAATGGCCTTTTGAATATTTCATACTGAGGTTGAGGGAAAAACGTCATGAGTTGGTGGTAGTTCACTGTCAGGAATGTTTTGGATACATAAGTAAATGAGTACATCTCTAACAACAGGCAATTATGTGTTGTACTATGGCAAATCACAGGATGCTGTAGCTTTAGAGCTAGATTTTAGAACTAGATGCTGTAGATTTTGAGGCGAATCCTTTATGACGTTTTGTCAGTTATCTCTGGCAAATCGTCCCATAGATGTATGTCTTGAACTAATGTATGCAAACTGAAATATGCTTGAATTTGAGAATTGGGGCCTTTCTTATCAAGGAGTTGCTTTCATGTTCTTGTGGCACTGTATTTCTGCCACTTTCCTGACAAGAATATATTCTTTTGTTTTTTGTTAGAAGGTCAGAAATTGTATTTTATGTTCCAGTAAAGGAAACGGACCGAAAAAATCAATCTTTCTGTAGAGAAAAAGAAGAGAAGTAATTGAAAAAGGAATCTTTCCATGTATTTGTTTTGTCTTTTGCATATTTGTTTTCTCTGCCTTGTTTTGAGACAATTGTGGCTTGTCTCAAGGATTCTGTTTGAGATCCTTGTTAACACTGAAGTTTCTAATGCAAATGCATCATATTACCCATTTTTTAACCTTGGGCAGACCTAGTGAACACAGTAAGTTGTGTGTATTGTCTTTAAAAATGCACAGAACTACTATGACTGAAAAGGATAGGGTTAAACTCACGTGTTAGGTAGTTCAAGTATAAAAATCCTTGTACCCCCAGGTTTGACGGTGGATATGAGGGGGATCTCACTTTGTACTCTACTGGGATAAGGATAGTTTTTTGCCAAACTATGCCTGTGTTTTAAGAAGCAACACCAAGTAATTCAGGAAAGACTGCACAAACCAGCTAATGTTTTCCTTTTAAATTCAAGGGAAGCACAGCAAATGACACTACAGAATAGTACTGGGAGAACTGAAGGGGAATTGGCAAACAACAAACCTGAAATTATCTACAAAACACAAGCTATAGGGAGCAAATGCTGTCTCAAAACTAACTTACTTGTTAAGAGTTGTTACAACCTCAGTCTGTGGCAAGGTGAGGAGAGCTATCTGGCCTTTTTGCTGCCTAGTGTTGTACCTTTACAAGGGTAATGGGAAGCTATCTGGCTGGCAGGCTTTGTAGATGGGATGTCTGCAACCTCAAAATCTTTAGCTATAATGTTGCAGAGTCCGGGACATCTTGAGAATTGGAATTGATGGGATGACAGGCTTCATAGGTGGGTAATAAATACGAACTTGTTGAGTCATGGACATAGTGTATATAGTATACTAGAGATGAAGAAGGTTGATTTACAATAATGACTTTGAAAGTGAATTTCTAAATACTTCAGCAGATTTTTCTGTTATGTTCTTTAAAAAGAAGAGATTGAGGTAAATGTTTGCAACAACTATTTATAGATGATTTTACCTTATTCTTTGTGGCATAATCTGCTTTGCTCTAACAGTCAAAAAGAAAGCCTTTCTCTCCCCTTTTCATACAGAGCTAGACTTTGCAGGTGTTGGTCAGAGCTTCCTAAGCAAATGTTGATGCTGGTGGACAGTAAGAGAGATTAACTTTTGATTAGCCTTTATAGTATCATAATTTAGTTTCGCATTTACTGATGTGGAGGGAAAGACGTTGAGCTCCTATTGTAACAGATTACATTGCATTTCATGTATGCTATGACATTTTTCATAATAGCTAAAGATGAGTTTCTGAATAGCTGGAATTTCTCCCTTTTTCCCCCCGTGTTGAATACTTAACTTGCAAAATAATCATTCTTCAGCGAAGGCACTAATGTTGCACAGATGGTACCAAAGCACTTCCCTTTGATTTTTAATAAGGGACTAGTTTGTCAAAGAGATTTCTCAACTTCTGTTCTGAAACCCATAATAGAGAATAATTTGAAAGGCACACAATGTGCATCATTATATTCCTTTGATGCAGATTAATGATAGCTAAACCACATTTTCTAATTGCTCCTTTTTTTTTTTTCGGCTCTAGTCTGTTATTGCACTACAGCAGAACTTGGAGATGTAGCTCTCTAGTTGCAAGGCACTGCGTATCTCTTAATATTTTTGTCTACTCTCAACCCTTTTAACACTTAAGAAATGAAACTCTATTAAACGTCAGCATTAAGAAACTTGTGCTTATTATGTGCAAATAAATCTAATTTAGAAAGAATTCAGTTAATATATTGTGTATATGAATGTTATGTTTAATAGGTGATGGAGAGTAAATTTACAACATTTATTATAGGCTGATTCAAATACTGTTATTGTGGATAGTCTTTACACTATTGTAAATGCTTAAAATCTAGAATTAGTAAGGCATGCTTTATTAAGTTTTGGGAGGATACTTCTTACGTATTAGAAAGACAATTAAATCTTAATCGTACACAGTAATTTTTTCATTCCTGTTGAGATGCAAGCTCTGACTTCCAACTTGGAGACAGCAAAAAATTCCTTTGGATCGATCTTTCTTTGAGCAGTTTTCTCCAAAGGTAGTTTAATTGAATGCACTTAGCTACCAGGTATTGCCCTCTTTATATAAATTAACATTTACATATTAAACCGTAAGATTTTCCTTTCAGTTCCTTAGCATCGTGTCTCTACGCGCTTTCTCTCTCCCTCTCACAGCTCTAGGTCCATCAAAGAATTAGATTTTCAGGGAGGGTTGATTGGCTATTTGTCCTTATCACTTCCACTCTCTACCTTGTACTCTTTGGAAATGGAGGAAAGGGGCGGCAGAGTCTAAGAATAATGTTTTTTGCAGATGATCTGCAGAATTGTTCAGGTCAAGTTGATGTTAGCTACACAGTGTTCTGAAGGATGGAGTTATTGAAGAATCGCTGAGAGACTACACACACTCTGGCAGAAATTGCTGTTTCCTCCCCAGTAGGCTATGGAGATGCCCTGGGTGTGGGTGGCTGGTCTCTCAATGTGACAGATCTCTTTAACAGTAGGCATGGCCTTATAATCACGGTCTGCGAGTGCCTCCCTGTCCTAAAACACGCAACATACTTTTTTACACCTGAAGTAGTTGCACGTGAGTCAACACAATCCTGGGAAAGTATTTATTTGGTGTATTTTCAGCAGGTTTTTAATAACCTGACTAGTAAGTCTCTGCTGACCAACCAGTAATGAGCAGATCAGTTTAAGAACTCTCGTGGTTTATTTTTCACAAGCTTTCTTGCTGCCAGAAGTAGTATATACATAGCTTCCAGTGTAAATACTTAATTGTGTTATGCTGCTTTAGATCCCACTTCTGAAGGACAGTGCCTTTGATTGAATTTGTCACTTGGAATTCAAAGTCTTATTGTGCTATACACATCAAAAAGAATTCTGGACATCACAAAATTGTCACACAAATTACTTTTGCAAGCTGATTTTATTCTTTTTACTTGGAGATGACTGATAGTTCTAGCAAGGTAAATATTTTAGAAGGAAATCTGCTAGTTGTGTAAACAGCAAAGGCAAGACAAGTAAATAGTAACTGTTTTATATTTTGCATCTGTTTGCAATCAAGCTCTTCCTTTTTTTAGATGTTTTTGTCAGAATGAAATTGGATATGATATCTTTCTGAAGGCTAGCTAGTTATGAGATTTCAGTGTCAATTTCTGTGCTTTTTTTCCTATTTGCACCAAGCTCAGCCCTACAGGAAAACCAAATAGCTGCAGCTTTGTACTTGATGATTGTCTTTAGATACCTAAATGATTGATTAGCTAGCCTCAAGCTCTAAAGACACTTTTGGTCTGATGCCTTACACATTACTCCAGCTAAATCTCTTAATATCTAGCATATTTTAATTCAAGGGGTAAGTAGGGTAATTTAGATCAAGATTGGGGAAACATTTAACTTTACAATATTGCTTTAAAAGAAAACTGCAAATGTCTATTTTGGTGTTGAATTACTAGCTATATATACAGTTCTGGTTTAAGTGACATTTTAGACTTCTTTTTTTTGTGGCTGAGGGATTGCGGCTAGTTTGTCTGCTGTCTGTGAGTTTATCCCACCTTGCTGTGGAAAACAGGCTATTGTTACTAACACCAAAATAGAATAGAAAATTAATGCACTGAAGTGAAAGTAATACATTGTTACAGTGAGGTCTGTCTTTCACTTTTAATAATCAAGACTTTTTATAGTTTATTTCAAGAGTGTTTAAAAAAACCCTGCTAATCTTGGTCTTAGTTCTGTTTAAAAATAATAATAGCCATACCCTGCTTGCCTTGCTAGGCAAAATTAATTTTGGTTTTGTGATTGATTGCTATAAATCACCAAGACACTTGTGAATGGTAGTTTAGTCCCTGAGGTTGGAGGCAACAGAGAGAATGAGTTGTGCATTTACTTTGGAGGACTTGTCCAAGTAACCTAGAATAACTTAGTTTCCAAGAAGGAATCTGTAAAAAAAATCTGATATAATTCTTTTGCACTGAAAGAGTCATTGTCAAATAAAATTATTGTCTTAACTTAGAGGTCACTTTATGCTCCCTAATTGATTCTTAAGCCATGAGGACACCATTTATAGTCCTTGTTCTTAACTGTGATTTCATGCATTGGGAGTACAGGATATTCCTCTGTCATCTTGGTTATTGATTTGTAATATGCTGCACCATGTCACTTATAAAATTGCTCCACTGCATATTTTTAAAGAAATGTTTGAGATCATCAAAATATGTAGCTTCTTTGGAATTATTTACTACCAAGGGGTAAAGGATCAAATGACAGGACACAATTACTTACAGATTTTCCATATATTGCTCTGATTAATCTGCTGTATCTGTGGAATCAGTCAACATTTGTCAGGAGTGTTCAACATTCTTATAAGGATGTTATAAGATGTTATGAGGATGCTTACTTGCAGTTATTCTTCCTGTTCATCTTCACATGAACTGTAATATCTTTTTTAGAAAATTGATTCTATGCTCTTTTGTGTATGCACAGACTACTTTGTTAAGCCTTTTTCCAAGGAGAACTTGGTGAGAGAACCAGCTTCTCTCCTCTCTGTAATCTGGTCAGAAGTCTTCTGTGCACGTGCTGCGTTGTGAACCCAGCCTATTGAGGAAATTTCTCTACCAGGGTGCTCACTTGCCTAATGGATAGCTTTAGTTGTACTGGAATCCCTGAACTCCAGTGTGGTGTGTGACCTTCCAGGTTGTTTTAAAGCCATTACTTGTGTCTCTTTAGAAGAAATGGAGGCACTCAGGTTGTATTTAGTAACACTTCATCAGGTATTACAGTTGTTATTCTGATCTTTTTTCTTTGCGATGTTCTAATGAAGAGTACTCTATAAATTATTTCTCCTCTTCCCTGATGCACTTAGATTCCACGGAAGATATGTCCACACCAGCAGACTCAGACTCTAGAAAAAAGAATAAGAAGGAAGAGATAAAAATGTGGTTCAGCCCAAGAAGTAGGAAGATTCGATGCATCCTGAACAAGAGTCAGCCTGAGACTAAAAGCCATGACCTTTGTCAAGACACGTCTTCAATTTATGATTTCTTTCCTTCCCCTCCTCATGAAAAGCCCTCCAAGCCAACAGAAAAGCCAACACAGAGACAGAGTAAGAAGATGAAGAAGAAATGTCTAGCAGACATTAACAAAGTGTGGAGCTTAGAGAAGCCTGAGCAACAAGGAGGAGTTGTGGAGAAGACTGATAAGGAAAAGCGTGTGACCATCTGCAGTCAACTGGTAGTCCTGTGCACTCCGGAACCAAATAGCCCTGAAGAGACGCTTCAGGAGTCTATAAAGGAAGCTGCCTCCAGCAAAACTGCAGAAAATGTGGAAATATTGCCCCAGGTAAAATCCTTAGAGAACAAAGGTAACAGTGAGGTTGCGTGTCCTGCGCAAGTCAGCAAGGAAAAAAGTTGTGCTACAGAGACATCACTGTCAATAGAAAATGAAACTACACCTTTAAAACGTGGAAGGGAGCAATCCAGACTTCCAGTTAATTCTCTTTCTAAAAGACCAAGAAGAACTGAGAGGAGTATTATTGGGAAGTCAGGCAGGCAAGCAGATTGCTTAGAGGAGTTACCTCAGGGTTGCCCCATCTCTCCAGCGACTGAACACAAGACACCAGTTCAGATTTCTTCCTCCGTATTGAAAGTCACTGACACTGTAATGAAGACGAGCAGCTCTGCAGTCTTTGAAGCAGTAGATAGTTCTTCACTTTCAAAATCTCCCTCTACACCGTCTACTTCTAAGAGTGGTAATCAAGTAGGAATAACACGCAGTCCTGTGTTGAAGTCCCCTGGTGGTAACACAATTGCCAGACGAAATTACAAAGGAGAGACTTTGCTCCATGTTGCTTCCATCAAGGTAGGACCATCATCTTCTAGTTCAACTTTAAACAGAGGTTTAAAAAGACAATGTTGTATTAAAAATATCCTGGAAACCAGTTACTTCAGTACATCCTGTTTCTGGGGGAGAAATCTCATTTTGTGGTCTTTTTCTTCTAGGTTTATTGTGGAGTTTCCAACCTGATTCTCTGATTTGATAAAGAAATTACTATTGGAATGATCAAAGATGGTTATACTTCAGAAACTCAATGTACTACAGTATCAGTTATACCTATGAGTTCTAGGAAGTGATAAGCATTCAAATGTTTTGGCCTTATGCGCCAGAAAGCTGTCTCTGTGATTTGTGATGAGGAGTTTAGCTAAGTATTTCAGATCTCACCGAGTGATCTTGATCAGTTTAACTTGACTTGGCAACTCAGCCAGGACAAGATCTGAATTACCTACATGAAGATAACTCTGTGCAACCTTAATTAAGGTTAACTGTTTCATAATCTTTGAGATCCTCCACCTGATGCAAGTGTTAGCTCAAGAGGAATGAAATGCCACACCCTGGGATTCCCATGCTGAGCTCTATGCTCTGAGCATGTTGTTCTCACAGATAGTGGAGAAAGGAGAATTAGGACAGAGTTGAGATGTTCTCAGTTGACTTCACTTTCATGTAGGATCAATGTTGTTCTTGGAAAGACAGCTGTCACTTATTTTGCTGTTAATGTCTTAGCCACTTGCTGCTGTGGTAGAACTTCATGGCTTTGCTCTTCGCAAGGGCTGGTCTTCCCTATTATTATGTGAAAGCTGCATGCAGGTAGGGTAAGCTGAATGTTTCCAGTCAAACTCATCAGATGCGCTAATATGGCAGCTGTCTTCTGAGAGGTCATTTCAAAGAGTTTGTAGTGTGGTAACTTAAATGTACTTTGTGCTAAATCATAATGTAGAAATACCGTGTGGTTAATAAACTGCCTATACTGGTTGAATTGATTCACCTGTAAGCATCCTGACATTTATTCAGCACTTCTATTTGTTGAGACAAAGGCTGTTCTTGACAAATAACTGTGCCCTGTTTCAAAGTCATTCTAATAAGCCACTACTGCTGCACGAGACCTTTTTAAATGGAAGCGGCAGCCGAGCTGAGTTGAGTTCAAATATCTTACTTGATGCCGTTGATATGGAATTAGGGAGGAGAAAATGAAACATTGTTCTCACAGGACTCGAGCTTTAAAGGATAGATCTCTTGTCGTAAGTCCTGTACATTCCTCTTTATTAAAGTACTGTTTACAAATTATCCTTC
Organism: Charadrius vociferus; assembly: GCF_000708025.1. Classification (NCBI taxonomy): domain Eukaryota; kingdom Metazoa; phylum Chordata; class Aves; order Charadriiformes; family Charadriidae; genus Charadrius; species Charadrius vociferus. Next base: position 1,862,812 of record NW_009648960.1, read on the forward strand.
CATGATTTTCTAGGAATTTGTAAGGAATACTGTCATGACTGACTGGTTCTAAAAAAATTGATCTACCTGACAAGTTTTCACACAGCTGTGGTTTCCAGCAATGTCTGGTACTTCTTTGGAACACAAGTATTTAATCTAAGAAAACAGCATCTCTGCTGCTTATTGTGAGACTTGCTATAGACTAAATAAACAAGTTTGGATTATCCAAGTTCAGTGGTGTAGCTGGCACTGCTTGTTGGCATTGGTACGTCCCTCTCTGAGAGAGAGGGCTATTTCAGTGGGCTGAAAAGCTGAACTCCAGCTGTAGTGTAGGCGATGGAGTAGTCGTACACATGAATGCTGTTTTCAGTCCTGTGTGTGAATTCATTTTGGTGTTGTCTTTTAATGTTTATAATTATTGAGTTAAAATGGGAAGTTGCTTCTGTTCCTCATTAGTTCTGCTGTGGTTTTAATCTGTCAATTCCATTTGCGTTGAGGTGCTCATTAGTAAAGGCTTGTTTAACTAGGTAGGGCTTCAGGGTGATCCCAAAGTTACCACTGTTTTTTAAATGTAATTAAAATAAGGCAAGGAGAGTGGTCTTTTGGTTATGGTCGTAGTTCGCTTGCACGTCTTTGTTTCCAGCTACTAAACTTCCAATGCAAGTCTGAGAAAGTTGTTTTACCATCTCTGAACTTCAGTTTCTCATCTGTAGGAGGAGGTTATATAGATTATCTCCTTTTATTTGTAGTGTTTTTTCTTCTTGTTAAATCTTGTTTAATCATGGGTATATTAAGGCATTCCAAAGAAGTTGCTGCATCCCCTGGTAGCCAGTGATTTTAGGCACAGTTTCTAGTCCATGTCAAAGTGGATTATAGAATCATAGAATGGTTAGAGTTGGAAGGGACCTTAAAAATCATCTAGTTCCACCCCCCCCGCCATGGGCAGGGACACCTCCCACTACACCAAGTTGCTCAAAGCCCCATCCAGCCTGGCTGTGAACACCTCCAGGGCTGGAGCTTCCACAGTTTCTCTGGGCAACCTGTGCCAGTGCCTCACCACCCCCACAGAGCATAGTAGAGGGGCAGAATCACCTCCCTTGACCTGCTGGCCGTGCTTCTTCTGATGCAGCCCAGGCCTTCTGTGCTGCGAGCACATGTTGCCAGCTCATGTTGAGCTTCTCATCAACCAACACCCCCAAGTCCTTCTCAAGGCTACTCTTGATCTGTTCTCCACCTAGCCAGTATTTGTGCTTGGGATTGCCCTGACCCACGTGCAGGACCTTATACTTGGCCTTGTTGAACTTCATGAGGTTTGCACAGGCCCACTTCTCCAGCCTGTCCAGGTTCCTCTGGATGGCATCCCTTCACTCCAGTGTGTTGACTGCACCACACAGCTTGGTGTTCTTGGCAAACTTGCGGAGCGTGCACTCAATCCCACTGTCCATGTCACCAACAGAGATGTTAAACAGCACTGGTCCCAGCACCGACGCCTGAGGAACACCACTCATCACTGGTTGCCACTTGGACATTGAGCCATTGACCACAACTCTCTGAGTGTGGCCATCCAGACAGTACCTTATCCACCAAGTAGTCTTTTGGTCAAATCCATGTGTCTCCAATTTATAGAGAAGGATATTGTGTGGGACACTGTCAAATGTATTGCACAAGTCCAGGTAGATTATATCAGTTGCTCTTCCCTAATCCACCAACTGTAACGCTGTCGTAGAAAGCCACCAAGTTTGTCAGGCGTGATTTGCCCTTAGTGAAGCCATGTTGCCTGTCACTAATCACCTCCTTATTTTCCGTGTGCCTTAGCATGGTTTCCAGGAGGATCTGCTTCATGATCTTGCCAGGTACAGAAGTGAGACTGACCAGCCTGTAGTTCTGTGTGTCTTCCTTTTTTCCCTTTTTAAAAATGGGGGTTATGTTTCCCCTTTTCCAGTTGGTGGGAACTTTACCGAACTGCCACGACTTCTCAAATATGGATAGTGGCTTGGCAACTACATCCATTGGTTCCCTCTGGACCCGGGGATGAATCTCACCAGGTTTATCGGACTTCTACCTCTTCAGGTTCTTTAGATGGTCTTGGACCTGATCTTCTCCTACAGCGAGCGTTTCTTCATTCTCCCAGTCCCTGCCTTTGCCTTCTGCAACTTGGGCAGTGTGCCTAGCCCTTGCAGGTAAAGATCGAGGCAAAAAAGTCTTTGAATACCTCAGCCTTGTGACCAGGTCTCCCATTTCTTCTGGAGAGGGCCCACATTTTCCCTGGTCTTCCTTTTGTCACTGTTATACCTATAGAAGCGTTTCTTGTTGCCTTTAACATCCCTCGCCAGATTTAATTCTATTTGGGCTCTAGCTTTCCTAACCTGATCCCTGGCTGCTCAGACAATTTCTATGTATACCTCCCAGACTACCTGTCCTTACTTCCACCCTCTGTAGGCTTCCTTTTTGAGTTTGAGATAGTCCAGGAGCTCCTCGTTCATCCATGCAGGCCTCCTGGTGTTTTTGCCTGACTTTCTCTTTGTTGAGATGCATCACTCCTGTGCTTGGAAGAGGTGATTCTTGAATATTAACCAGCTTTCTTGGGCCCCTCTTCCCTCCAGGGCTTTATCCCATGGTACTCTGCCAAGCAGAGGCCAAAATGTGCTCTTCTGAAGTCCAGGGTAGTGAGCTTACTGCGCGCCTTCCTTACTGCCCTAAGGATCTTGAACTCCATCTCATAAAGACTAAGTTGTTCAAGCCAGCATGATGTGAGGACTTGGTCTTTCTAAAGAACTGTTGGTCATGGGCTTTGGTAACATTTTACTTTGTGAAGCAGTGAATGAGAAATAGTAGTGATTAATTGCTATGAATCTGCGGGGGATGTGTGGCAATTTCAAGAAAACATTTTTTTGCGTGCAGGTATCTTTCCTATAGCCTGTATGTTTCTAGATCACTCTTCTAAGTTGTAGGAGCCCTGCTATGGAACTGATATATGTGTTTTCTCAAAGAAACTGATCTTGAAAATACTAGGCTTTATTCTGTATGTATATTCTCATTGTGTTGTGGGTTTGTGTTTGGTTTTGTTTTTTTTTTTTTTTTTTTTTTTTTTTTTTTTTTTTTTTTTTTTCAAAATAGCCCTGTCATTTTCCCTGTTTCTGGAAGAAGTATTTCTCTTCCAGTTTTGTATTATAGGTGATTTTTTTTCTTGTTCTTTCCACAGCTAGTTATGTTTTTCCATGTGTGTAATGGGAAACAGACTTGTAGCTGCCACCCTCCCTGCTCCAAGTGAAATAAAGTCTAATTCTCTGGGACTTCATTAATTATAAAAATAAATCTGTATTATTTTCATTAGCTGTTAGGGTCTAATACCCTGAATTTAATTAAAGCTAATTGAGTTCTCCCTTTTTTTCTTATTTAAAAGATATAATAAACAACATTATCAGGCATTAAAATTAAGTGTATTGTGCTGTTTCAAATGATTCTGAGGAATTGTCCCCATTTAAAACTACTAGTTATTAACTTACTGAAATCAAAAAAGGTTCTAGTGTGGATGAACTTAATGCTGATTTAAACTAATAAATTAAAATAAATGTGACTCTTCCCATAACAAAGAGCAGTCATGTTTATCTTCCTCCATAGCCATTAAAGGTAAAACTTCCAATTAGTTAAAATACAAAACGTGACCTGCTGCACTCCTAGTATTTTAAACTGGTGGGATATTGCCCAATCAACAGCGTTTCCACATAGGATTTTTTTTTACAGTAAAATGACAAGTTGTTCACAGGACTAGCTCTTATGTGGCAATTAAAAATGCAACAGACTACTAGTTAATGAGTTAGTACATAGTCTTAAATCTATTATGGAGGGGAAAAAAAAAAAAGTTTCTTGGAACAGTATTTCAGGTCTTGGTTGTGCCTCTGTTTCTTCTCCATTGACAAGGGAGATGATGGGGCAGTTCACAGTGTGGAATAGCTGCTGGTGTGGATTCCAGGAAGAGGAATAGTGAACTGCAGCGCAGTAGGATAACAGAGGACCATGGCAACAGCCGCAGTGCTACAAAGGAGTGGATGGGAGGTAGCTGGGAGAAGGTTTTGATTTATTTTTTTTATGCTTCAAGTTAGAAGCAAGTAGAGAATCATCCCTGTTCTGAGGAAAGAAGAAAATGCATTTATGCAGAGCATCTAGTTAGTATAAAGAAAGAGAGAAGGAGCATTGGGGCCAGTTTTGGTTACCTCCTGTTCCAGGGACCCTTTAGTTTTGACAGCTGACCAGGAGGGACTTCATAAAGGTTTCACCCATGACTAGCCTGCGGTGCTGGACTCTTCACGTTCATTATACTTAACGCTGTAATAACTATCAGATAATTCCTTTGGAGCCTGTGAGACTGTTCCTCCTTTTTATTGCTTTGTTACCAGTTAATAATGCATTAGAAAGAAGAGTGAAAGAAGATTTTGTGGTTTTGTGAGCATGTGATGGCCAACATCGGAATACCTTTTAGATCTTTTCTTCAGCTGTCAGACCTAGTCAGCTGTGCAGTTGCTCGGTTTTGGTACCAGATGGGTATGTATCATGGTTGAGTGTTGGGTCACACGTGTACGTGAGAGGAACATCTTCCCTCCTGCCTTTCCTCTTGAGCCTTTAGGTACAGGAGGGGAGTTGTGCTGCTGTGCAGTTGGGCACTCCCAGCCTCCTCTGAGGAAAAAGCAGTGGGTGGACAGCATCATTGCTGCCAGTTGCTTCACAGTGAATGAATGCATCCGTTGTTCCAAGGTCTTTTTGTCTAGACCTCATGATTTTGTGTGGCAGGTGACTTAGCTGTGTGTGTAATTTCCATTTCGTTGGAGAAATGAGATCTGCTGGCAGAAACTAGCAGGATGACTCAGACGCAGGTATAGCACCTGAGACTGCTTTGAAGTTGTAGTTTGACATTGACTCTCTAATGTTAAAGCCAAGTGGTACAGGAATGGTAAGCAGCCTCCTGATTATGAGTGGTATCCAGCAGATAGCTTAAGACAAATATGAAGCAGTGTAATGGTTTTAAATGCAGAATTTAAGAATATGAAAATTGGCCATGAGTCAAAGCAATCAGTCTTCCCAAGTGCTGATTTGAAGACTTAGAAACAAACTGTCATTTCTTTTTCGCTAATGCTTGGTTGTTACTTCTCTTGTTTCTGAGATGGGTTAAACTTCTTTTTGTTAAGTTAAGCATAGCGACTTGTATGCTTGTTAGTTAATAAATGGTCTGCCGAGTACAGAATTAATTTGGAGAAATTCAAGGTGAGAAACCCACTGGTTCCTGGAAAGAGTTGCTTGGAGCATTCACTGTTACTATAAGCACTCTGTAATTCATATTTGCCCTCTTTGAGTTTTAAATGAGTTTTAAATAAACTAGTTTTCTCCCTCCCACCTCCTGCCATAACTTAAACAAGCAAATGTATTTGGGTTTGAAAGGGGTTTTTTTGTTTATTTGTTTGACCTAAAGATTGAAGTCACTTGGTTACCTTTGCAAATAAAGGGAGAAATGTTTGGTTGAAGTGGTACAGGTATTTAGCTTCATCTTTACGTACAGCCCTAATTCTTTGGATCTCTGTCTTTTGAACTGGTAGAATATGTTTTCATTAACTTAATAATTTAAATGTGACTTTTGTGTGGAAAACGTCTATAGTTAATGGAAATAGTAAAGGGTAAAATGGAGCCCTTCTCCCTATAAAATAGGGCTGAAAGGACACTTACAGTTCTTCTTAACCATCTGTCTGTATTAAAATCGTGACACAATTGACTTGGAAAAAAACAAACCAAAAAACCTTGTCTAAGCCAAGAGAGGATGTTTTTCTGGGCTTATGCCATCTGCGTCTGCAGGAACTAAATTCTCATTGGGAGGGAAGTGTTTGTAAAGCTGTGTAAATACCCTTCTCTGTGTAAGCTAATGCTGTCTTCTAGATCTGCCAACAGATGGCCCCAATGCCTTTCTTGCTTCCATGGTTTTCAGAGCTCCCTTAAGCTGTAGCAGAGGAAGAGCAAACCCATTGCATTATTGTGTTGTCACTGTACATAAGCTTTGTTATAAGCTGAAAATGTCCTTTGCTTTGTTTCTTCCAAACGGATAATTTTACATTCTGCAGTAGTTTCTGGCACTTCAGAAGCTGGTTGTAATCCTTCATTGATAATGAGATTTAAAAATAAACGCTTCCCTGTGAATTGTTAGTTAGCGTTTTTTTTACCTTGTGTTTGTCCTGTTCTCTGCTTCTGAACAAGTAGTGTCTCCAATTACGTTCCCACTCTGCTGTTGCTACAGACTGCTAAGACAAGCTGTGAGGGCCCATCGTCGTATCATCTGGTATGGTTGTCACTCCGTATTTGGGACTGGTGATTTTATGCTGGCATTGCTAGATAAAGGAAACTCAAGGGGCTAAATGTACAAAGTCTGTTTCAATACTGGTCAAAGCACAACTTTATGAAGCATGTTTGAATTAATAATCTCAAAGCAATAGGTGGGTATAGGTGTAATCTCTTCTGCTTTCTTACTTGTGGAGGAAAGACACATAGTATATAGATACTTGTGGCTTGGACTTGCCTGTACTAGGTGCTTTGTTGTTTAGAGTGGAGCGAAACATTTATTAACTTTTAAATGTGTGAGTAATTCCATCAACTCTGATAGAACTGGTCAATATGTTAACTTCACTTTTTTAACTTTTGGATCACTATTTAGGTGGTGATCCTCTTTCGGCGGAGGGGGCGGGGACTAACAAGTCTCTGCTAAGGATCTGCCTTGTGAGCCTCTGAGGGGACAAAAGGCATGTTCTCCCAGCTATGAACAATTGTGTTAACATCTCTTGTAATCCTGATTGACAGCATCCATCCAGTCATTGCATAGTACAACGGGCATGACAGCTTCACCTCCCTTTCTGTCGTTCTCATTGCTAGGTGCTGGTTGCAGGGAGCAGGTTCCATTTACAGCTGTGGTGATGACAATATTTTTCTTCTGTAAACAGCAAAATACCAATTTTCTAATTTTGACCTAGACCTGGATTTCATTCTGTGAATGTTGTCAGTATTGGTGTTCATACCAGCAACATTTCCTTTGATAAAGCTGCAGTAATTTTTTACAAATCAACATTCACGTAACTGTTCTGAAAAGCTGTGATACTACCTAATGCCCACACAAATTATTAACTATGCTTACTGCTTTAAAGGAGTACTCTTGAAATGTCAAACCCTTGCTCTACATATTTGCAAACCTAACTTTAAATGATAAGCTCACATCTCACTCATTATAGATAATTGTATCTTCTCGCTGTAGAAGAATATCTAATGCTGAGCACTGTGTTAGCTGCCTCTGAATAACTCTGCAGATTTGATGCGTTTCTATTACTTTGCAACAATAAAGTATTCTAACAGCAGTGTATTCTTTAATTGCTTTGAAAGGTAGCGTTTTGTTGGGACATCTAGGTTATTAATATAATGCATGAAACTTATCTCTGATGTGTTAATTTGCTTGACTGTTGTAAAGCCAATGATTCTCACCATTTTTTTGGTGAATTTTGAGTTGACAGTTGTTGGGTGCTGGATTCGTTTCTGCTGAGCAGTCTGTCTGAATTTTTTCTCTCACTAAAGAGTAAAGATTAAAGTTATTTTGTTTTTCCAAAGTGTTTCTTGATTAAAAAAAATGGGATTAACTTTATTTTTGTTGTATTTAAAGCTTAATTTAATGTTCTCTCACTTTTTCCAAAGTATACTGTGGAGTAACATTTAGGAATTCCTTGACTTGCCACTACTTAAGGGCACAGAACTTTCTGTATAACATGGATTAAACTTCTCTTTGCCCTTCCAGGTCCTAGTATTTATATATTGCAAGTTTGGCTAAGGGCTAGAGCTAGATACCGGTTTATAGATTAGTTTCTTCACTGTGGATCACAATGCCCTCATACAGGGAAAGTGCCAGCGGTCATCTTGATGTGCTTAGTTGCAGGGGAGATATCCTAGAAAACAAAACAACAAAAAAATCCCAACAAATAAAATTGGGACATTGGTGATTGGTGGCAAGCCATGCAGAAACTTGAGGTCTACTATGCTAGCTTAGCTTTTGAAAAGCTTGCAGTATTTAGGTAGTTTTGGTCATTAGATGACATTTGTCAGTCTCCTTCCCTGTTACCCCATCAGCTGAGAAATGGTGCATAACTGCTCCTAATCTGTAATTGTGCAGATAAATCATTGCTGTGGCCTGAGAGGTGGTACCTGATGCTGAGAGGTGTGGTACAGCCTGGCCACTTTAGTTGTGTACCTGCAGCTGTAGAGCATGCCTGGCATTGCAGCAAAAATTTTGGAACAGAATTCATGGCACCTCTTCCAGTAGGAGCAGACTTTTGCAATTGATACTCTGTAGTAACAAATGCCAGAAGCAGGAACTGGCTGAAATGGCGCAAAGTGAGTTTTAAGTACCAACACAGAATCATAGAGTAGTTTGGGTTGGAAGGGACCTTTAAAGGTCATCTAGTCCATCCTTCCCTGCAATAAGCAAGGAGCTCTTCAACTAGATCAGGTTGCTCAGAGGCCCGTCCAACGTGGCCTTGAATGTTTCCAGGGATGGGGTATCTACCACCTCTCTGGGCAACCTGTTCTAGTGTTTCACCACCCTCATTGTAAAACATTTCTTCTTTCTATCTAGTCTAAATCTATGCTCTCTTAGTTTAAAACCATTACCCCTTGTCCCATCACAACAGGCCCTTTTAAAAACTTTCATAGAATGGTTTAGGTTGGAAGGGATCTTGAAGATCATCTAGTTCTAACTCCCCTGCCATAGGTAGGGACACCTCCCACTAGACCTGGTTGCCCAGCTTTGTCCTCATCTTTCTTATAAGCCCCCTTTAAGTACTGGAAGGCTGCAATGCTGGGGGCGTGGATGGTGCTGTGGAAGGAGAAGGGGTTCAGAGTCGGTTTGGTTTTAGTCTCTTTGGGTTACTTTTCCCACCTGCTTTAGGACAACCTGCGCCACAGAGATTTCCTTGCCTCAGCTTCTGCAGGAGGCTTCTCCATGCCTATTTACAGCTGCATCTGTATATGATCCAATCTTATTACTAGCTTTCTCTCTTATACTTGCCTTTTAAGAATGTCAAAACCTCTGTCCAGTTGCTTCCTTCACCTTGTCTCTACTCAACCTTTTTCTTCCTCTCATAATCTCTGCATCAGTTTCCGCCCTTTTCCTCATACCTTTCCTTGCTTCCTTTTCCTCATACCTTTCCTTGCTTCCTTTTCCTCATACCTTTCCTTGCTTCCTTTTCCTCATACCTTTCCTTGCTTATAGTAAAAACTGAATATAGTCTTCCAAAAAGCAAATGAAAATAGAACAACTGTCAAAGAAAGTGTCACTGAGGTTCAACATGAGTAGTAATTGCAGTGTTAAATAAAACTCTCTTCCTTTTGACTTGTGGAAAGACAATTTATAGAAGCTTGTCAGGCTTATTAATGTGTTTCACCTATGTATGTTCCTAGCCAGTTATTTAGATTAGTTTGAAAAAAATCCAGTCTGAAGGACAAGGAATTTCTGAATGAATGTTCCTGACTTTAATCTTTGCAGTTGACTCTAGTGGACAGATTGCAATCAGGAAAAACTTGTCCATTTATTCTGCGTTGTCTTATGTGCATTGTTTTTATGTAAAAATGTACGCTTGTGCAAAATGTGTAGGGGCTTCTAAATGAACGGTAATGATAAACGGTGGTCTCCAAACCAGTTGAGTTTGTATCTTGACAATATCTAAATGGAAGACTTGCATCATTACATTTTCATCGCAGCTAAATTTATAATTCTGCATCTATTAAATCTGTGGTGTCTTTGTGTATTTTCATCATTTTTTAATAACTATGTGTTTTTCTGATGTAGGGTGACTTAGCAGCTGTTGAAGAGCTGCTGAAAAATGGAGCAGATCCCAATGTCAAAGATAATGCTGGCTGGACACCACTGGTGAGTGTTGAAGACTTTTTTTCTGTCATATGTCTTCAGATCAGATTTGATTTCATCCCTTCTTTCCTCTCCTATATTTTAGTTCCCTTTACATGCATTTATATGACAAGGAATTATGCAATTGAAGAAGCGATGATAAACAAATTCAAAAGAATTTATTAGCAACTACTGACTTGGCCAAATCTAACTCTCCTTTGCTGGGGTAGGGCATGCCAAGAAATCTATCAGCCTGTGATTCTGGAAATGCAGAAAATATAACTATGATAACTAGATAATGATCAATTGCAGACAAGGTGTGTATTTTATGGGTTCTTAATGTCCTCAGTGTTTCTTTTACCATTTTGGAAATATATGAAGTAGTTGAATGAAAAATTTGCTCACTTGAATTATAGAAAATAAACAAAAGGTTCTTTTCAACCATGACTTCTTCCTCTCCTTAAGAATACTCTTCACAGAGTCTGTAATCTGGAAGGCTTTGTTCCCTGTAGTCTAATTTGCACACAATTGGCCTTTGTTCAGTTCTTCTCTGTGCTTTTTATTAGTGTTAGGTTCCAAGGTTAATTCATGTCAGGAATGTAATGTGGCATTCTTGCGTCGTCTTCCCCGACCATCTACTGAGAGGTGTTTGAAAATGAATGCACTAACCAGTGTGACAGAGGTCCTTCCCCTGCATTTTGTTTCACTTGAGTTTTCTCTCTTTACTACTTACGGATTTACCCAACTAGCACGAGGCATGTAATCACGGGCACAAAGAAGTGGTGGAGCTGTTGCTACAATACAAGGCGTTAGTGAATACTACGGGGTATCAGAATGACTCTCCACTTCATGACGCTGCCAAGAACGGGCATGTGAGCATTGTTGAGCTGCTGCTTTTGCATGGTGCCTCCCGTGATGCAGTGTAAGTACATGTTATTTTAAAAAAAGCTGGTAATAAATGTGATTTATTTGAAGTGAGGAGGTGGGTATTAAATGTATGCTCGGCTATACTTAAATCACTCTTTTCCAGGTAGGTCTTTCCTTTCCATTTTGCTTTGTCCTAAGCTTTCCCGAGGGATGTCCAAGTCATAGATAGCTGGAATATTGGAGACTGTACTAGGAAAGTAACAGAATATGCTTACCCTATTCTTATACTTCTCTGTTGGCATCTTGTTACAGCTACTGTCAGATCTAAGATGCTGAGCTAGATGAGTTTTGAACTGCTACAGCTGTTTTTTTTTGTCTCTTTACTTTTACTACACTAGTTGCTAGCAGAAGGTATTTCAGTCCAGTCTCTTCTACTTTCACAAATAGCATAGACAGAGGCTGAGATTTGGGGAGTGTTTTTTATTTTTTCCATTCTGGATCAAAGCACTTGGTACACTTTTTAATTCAAAAAAAAGCTTAGAAATGTTTTCAGTTGAATCTTCTATACGATTATGCCACCTGAAGATTTTGGCATTTGTGTATAGGAGATGCTAAAGTGTTTGTTAGTCTATGAATAATCCTACAAGCTATTATTTCCAACACTAAATGTGGCTTTAGGTTTTGCAGTATTGTGTCAGGGCCTGTGTATAAAATTTGAGTCCAAAGCATGTTGTCAATACGTGTGTATATAGTAACACGATAGGATGAAGTCTTGTGTGACGCATAAAGAAGTGTAAACAAGTTCAGCTTAATCACTTCAGCTCTCAGTATTCATTCTTGAAGCTTACAGAATTAAGTTACTCTGTGGAAAAGCACAGTTTTCAAAAACAGTCCTAATCTTGAATATACTGGATTTTAAAAAAAACGTAACAACAAAACATCCCACAAAACTTTAGGATGAAAAAGTAAAACAAGGATCATTTTTTCACCTTCACTTTGTTCTTGAACAGCAAAGACCAGCATGTTACACCTTGAAAAGCTGACAGCTTCAGAAACTGATTTTCAAGCCACTTGAATATTGGGAAGTGGTTGCATGACACTTATCACTTGTCTGTTATTTGAAAGTGTAGTACAGGCAACAGCTTTGATGGAAGGTTTTGACAGGGCTTAAGCCTGGAAGGTTTGCACAGCGGAGACTCCAAATGCCAAGAGTGGACTCTTCAGGTCTCTTCGTAGCCTTAGTCTCTGCCGCATGTGTTCATGCAAACTGAGATGAAGCCGAACCTCTTTCAGCTCATTCTACGTGAGCAAACGTGACTTCCTATTGAAACAGAAACTTTTTAATCGTGGAATGAAAGATGTATGTAACCCTTAAGCTGTGGCGTAGCTTTTCACTGAATACAGGTAACGTTCAGTTGTACGTTAAAACAGTGTGACACAGGGTATGTCATAACTCTGCAACTAGCTATCTCTTGTAGTACCTCTTAGTATCAAAAATGGCTTCAAATCCACTGCTAAGTATGCACTGTTCTTGACTTAATCTCCAGGGTACTTGAAATCTCTAGTGTGTGGTGTTAGTTAATAGATATATACCTTTTTTTCTTAAACTTAAAATCTTTCGGGGAACAAATTTAGCCGCCTTTAAACTTTGTTTCATTTGTCTCGCAAAAGGAACCACAGGTGCTGTGGCAAAAATCCAGTCATGTATGGCCCCCTCAGAAAAAAATGAGGCTTCCAGATCTTCTGCAGGCCCTCTATCTCTGTCTGAAATGCTACTGTGCATGTTACTATTGCATTGATGATGGAAAGACTTGGGACCCCTCCCTCCCATTTTTACAGAGCATTAGAGGCATCGAGAAAGGGATGTACAAGCAAAATGTTTAGACTTGAATAGTAAGACTTTACTGACCTTTTCCAAATGCTACCAAGAAACAACAGGAACAAGAACTTTGTCTGAGACTTCTGAGGATCTGTCTTTTGCCTCCCTCCCTTCCTTCCTGTGCCCTACTAGCTTCCAGCAATGAATTGTGCTATGATCTTTCCCTGGGTCATGATTTTTGCAAATCTTACAGGGTTTTTTCTGCCACTGCTTCTGGTAGTTTTGGTCCTAATTAAACAGTGGTTGGATTTGTCTAGGTAAGTGGATTTGAACCTTCTTTAATGTAGGAGGTTTAAATATTTTTTTTCTACTGGATGCAGGTGCCCTTATAATGAAGTCACATCTGACAAGAAGCTTGCTTTTCTTCAGTGACATTTTTCCTAGATCCCCGAGACCAGCAGACCACAGTTTTAAAAACAGGAGGTGAGAACAGGGCGATCACTTAAGATGACGCAATTATAGTTCTTTTCAGTATGACTAGTTGTAATTGGCCTCTTTGTACTTAATGCAGGATTTGCTCACCTTCACCTTATCACTCTGGGATCTTTAAAGTAGGAGTTGAGCAGTGATGAGTAGAACTTGCGTCTCTTCTCAAAGGTTTATTTTCTTTAGGAATATACCTGAGGGGTGTCTTAATTTTAGAGGTATGCAAGTGTTTGAGCTAAGACTGTACCAAACCAATTTTGCCAAACTGATAAATTTATCTGATTTTATTTTGTATTTTTTTCTGTTATGAAAGTCTTTCTAGTCCTTTTATGGGCTCTTCAGGCTCTCAATGAACTAACTTTCAGCCCAGGAGAGAGCCCTCTTTATCCTAGCATATAAAAGTGGGCTGTGGAGGAAAGTTTGATTAGTTCACTGGTAAAGTCTTTTCCTTTAGCTAAGCTAAGTAAAATGTAAACATGATAAATGTATTCAAATATTACTTGGGACACTATGAAATATATAGCATGAAATCCCAAAAAAGTGACTGATGTCTTGGTGCTGTTTTGACTGTAGAATTAACTCAGTTTTGTGTCTTAATTTGTGTCTCCCTTGTGTGTTGGAGAGTTAATCTACTGGAGTAAAACAGAGTCTGTGTTGAATATCCTGCTTCCAGCAGTAGTTTTGAAATTTAGCATGATACTCAGTTGTGCAAGATTAAAGATTTTTTTAAAAATCTGCAATATTTACTGACTGCAGGTACACAGGTAGGTAAGATCCAGTGATCTGTAGAGGGATGTAAGATATATCTGGGAGCAAATACAGCCACTTTCTATGGGACCTCAATTCTTGAGGCCCACAGATACTAGCATAACCCTAGCCATCAGAGAGCTGAGACTTCGCAATTTCAAATTTAGAACGCCAGGTTCACAAACCCATTCTCATCTCATCCTGAGTGTCTTTCAGGCTAGTCTTTTCTCCTTGCGTGTTGGTACATAGTGCATTAAGAAGTAACTGTATGTAACATGAAGCAGCTACATATCTTTTGGACCAAACAAATACGGATGAGAGCTACCTCTTTGGTAGCAATCCGGAAAGCAATCCTAGTATTTCAGTATTCCTGGGCAAAATTTTTTTTTAAAATCGGTAAGATTTAATAGTTGTGGCACTTCATTTGCCGTTTCAAGTTTTCACTGACTGGAAAAGATACAAACTACAAATGAAAAATATTATATGGACCAGTGGACCTATTAATTGTCCCGCTGGTCTAGTTAATTTTTTTAAGTTAATCTCCTACACATAGCTAATTTATATTTTTATAGCTTTTTTCATGTGCTCACTCTCTTGAATTCTGTCTTTTTTCCTTGCTTCACAGCAAGCCAAGTGATTTGAAAAATTAGATCTGTGCATTTGCAATTTCACAGTACTTCCTAAATGCTTTCACTCAAATGGGCTATCTTGCCAGTTCTTCATGCACAATAAGTTTAGCAGTAGTAAAAATTGTTGTGTTGCCGTATTTTTTTTCGGTGTTGGTTGTCTTTGAGTAGTTGTGAGTCTGATTCTAAACAAACCTGTGACAATGCTTAGGGATAGACCGTGGTCTTCAATTTGAATAGCAGAGGGGCAAAAACTATTACAACCTGCAGTTAATTCCAGGAGGCATTAGACCCATGACACTGACATAATTTTGTCTGCTTTGTCTAAGTCAAGATAGTGCAGGACTTTGCTGTGTAAGTGCAAGACAGTATGCTTAACTTCCAGCTGACAGCAGGTTAATTAAAACACTGGCCCTGTTTGGGTATCGAAGACAGTCTTTCTGGCTACACAGATTAAATTTTTTTCCTTCCGTCAGGTTCATAAAAGATTTCTGCTTACCACACTCTTAGAATATGAGTGCTGACTGGAAAGCCCCAAACTGGTCAGATTTTCATATGGGAATTAGTGGTTACATCACTGCACTGGGACCTGATTGTGGGACTTCCATTCGATACTGAACTCTCTTTGTGGGGCTGAGGTAAAACTTCGTTTACACTCAGCTGTGGAACAGCTATTAACTTCTGGTGTCAAAATGGAGCACCTTAAATCTCCTGATTACAAAGCATTATATAGTCATCAATTGCTTATATCAAAAGCTGTGAAAGTTTGGGGCTTCTAAAGAATTGACAAGGGTGTGTCTCCCTATTTATCTTCTCTCCTATGGTTGGTTATTTCCTGAAAGTTTACTGAAACATTTAGAAGGTAGCTGTTAAGTTTTCTTTTTGACTACAAGAGTAACCTCTGTTGTCTTTGTACCTAAGACTTCAGCAATGTTGCACCGTAAACTGAATCCCATTTCTAAAGCTTTTCATAAGAAGTTCTTTGATCTGTCAGTCCTCAAGTTATCATCTGTCATCTTGTGTAAAGTCATCCTCAGCAGATTACATTAAGTTGCTCTTCATTGGGCTCATCTTTGTTCTCAGCACAGACATCCTACTCTTTGATTGGAATTTGTTCTAGCTGTAAGAGCCCTCTACTGACTGTTCAGTACCTTGATGACTGACTAATAGGAGACTGCTTGCATCAAAGGATACATCTGACTCTTGAATGTTTAAAACAACTTGCAAAAAGCCCACTTGCATTCTGGTAGAAAGAAGTATGCCTTAGAGACCTTGTATTATAGTGAAGCGCCAGAGACACTTATTTCTCTCTTGTAGAAACAATTGTGTCTTTCTTCTGAGTGTGGAACTTGTCCTGCAAAGCAGTCACGTGCACTGGACCCATTCTCAACAAACCCAGACCTACAGTTGGAGCACACAGAGTTACTGATACTTCTAAAAATTCTGTGTTTGTGTGGTAGGGTGTGTATGTCTCAATTTTATTTTGCAAACTGGATCAAAATTCATTTTTTACTCTGAACAAGGTGGAGGATTTCACTTACTCACCTTGGCTGAGCAAAGACTGATTTGAGCATGCATTTTTGCCAAAAGCTTCTGTTTCTCATTCTTGTGCCTTATGCCTTGCTGGTGTTCTTGTGGCTGCATAGATCTGTCCTTGATGCTGATTGTAGGGTTCAAAATAATATACATTCCTAATATATCGAAAACGGTTCCTCGAGTAACTGCACTGTTAAATGTATCAGCCCAGCAAAGACTGGGCAAGGTCACTTTCTGATCATGATTACTTACTTTTTGGATGGTTAGTGGGTGGTTAACTAAAAAGAACGAATCCAGTTTTCATCCTTTTTCTTTGGGAAGGATGTGTAAATTACAGTAATACTGTACTTGAAATCTGTTGTTAGGATGTGTTCCTTGTCTTAGTTTTTATTTTGTAAACCCTCTTTTTTCCTGTTTCAGCTACTTTTTCTCACTTTCCTTAAGCTCAACAAGCTGCTTTGTTGCAAATATTCCAAACTCTTGAACCCATCCTTTGAGCTGATGTTCCTTTTTTCAGACCTCAGCTCCCAGGTTTGTCACATTTTAGTTTAACTGTGCCAACCTTAACATCCTACGAATAGCCATTAATTCTTCAATGCTGCATAATGACAGGATAGCATTTTGCAATACACTGGTAAGAGGCAATGGAAATGATCTTAAAAATGCATGAAAAAAATTCAAGTGAATATAGGAGGACTAGCTGGAGCTCTTATTTGTACAGTTTAATTGGCAAAAAATGTACAATATTTAAATGTGTTGGCCTAGATATTTATCTATGGTAAACATTCATGAGGTCTTTTTCTAACAATCAAGGATCTTACCGTGACTTGTGGGGGTAGACACTCCCAAACCTCTGCTACTGACATGCAGTGATTTCCTCCCCCTGCTTAGTTCACAGTAGAAGGTCAACCATCTAGTCTAAAGGTGATTTTAGCGTATGTGCTAATTTTTTTTCCCTCACCCCTCTCTGGATGCATTGTTCAAAGGAACTCTGTCCTGCAGCAGTTTGAGTCGAATATGGCGCTTATTTAAAGAAAGGGCAAGAGGTACCCTGATGATGCATGACAAAGCAGGAACAGCATGACAATATTTAATGGGCTGCAACTCCCAGGACTGAGCTGAGATTTAACCAATTATCTTTTAGTCTGCAGAGTTTGTATTATGCTAGCTCTTCGCTCATTAGTAACACAGAAGAGCTTGGGGTTGGTAATATTGTAAAATTAGCAATTGTAAAATACCACCCCAGAATCTTCTGTGTGGGATTTTCGTGGATTGTTGTTTTCCCAAGAGGCTGTGTTAGTGAGCAGTGCTCAGTCAGGAGCATAGAAAGGTGCTAAGGTCAGATGCATCTTTCAGCTTCGCAGTGGCCAAAGCCTCCCAGTTAAGTCAGAGTGAAGACTTAATGATTGGAGCTTCTCTTTGGGCTGGTTTGGGTTATGGCCTTATGTGGAATTCCCTATAAATCTTCCTAGATTCCTACTCTGCACAGGAACATGTGGCTAACTAAGAGACAGCACTTCGAAGATGCAGTGGTTTTTTGACCTCTTTAAATGTTTCATTGTTTGATGACTAAGCTTGCTGGATTTCAGATACTGAGTCAGGGCTTTGTTCTCGGTGACAAGCTTCCTCTTCATAACGAGCTCTTATTATGCCTTTTGAGAGCCAGAGCTACGTGAGGTGGGGAGAAGAGGATCAGCTGGAACAGCCATTATTCTTGCAAAGGGCAAAGCAAGCACAATAATTCCCAAGAGTGCTGGCAAAGGACCGTGTTTGTTAACAGCAATTATACCTGTTCTGCGGTTTCAAGCTTTTCTCCACTCACTATTGTCCTGCAACTGCAAAGTTGTGTGAAGAAGAGATAGAAGCCATGGCTGTGCTTGATGTTTTGTTTATAGCAAATCATATCTGTCTGAGTAATGCTAAAAGAACGGGGGAGGAAATGGGTCTTGAAGCATATCTAATAACTACGAGGTGCCACATAGGATGGGTAGCGTTCAACAAAATTGGCAAAACAACTAAAATTTGAATGAATTGGCTGTAATGTGTTCTGTGGAACATCACACTGAGGGAAAATGAGATGCATACTCAAATTTTGGAAGTGCGAGGGAGTCACAGTTCCCGAGTAGGAAGCACATAGCTTTTCCCATAAAAGCATAACCACCTCAAGCTCCAATGTTTACCACAGTATGTAGAATCTTCTGACATGTCTTTTATGGCAAATGGGTAAGCCAAAAATACGTTTTTCTTGGTTATATGACTGCAATGAAAGACTAAAGCTGAAATTTCTGGGTCGTGTGAATGATATCAAAGTGCATCTTGAAACAGTTTAACAAGGACTGTGGCTTACTTAACTGAACATACAGCTCTGAACATTCCTTAATCAGCTGAATGCAGCAGCTTGTAATTCAGTATCCATCTGTCTTGGATGCAATTCTTGAAATTTTGTGGTTTTTAGCTGAAACTACATATTAATAAGAAAGTGGGAGGGAAAGCTACACAGCTAATGTGCCCAGTTAGTTAAGAATCAGGTCACATTTTATTTACTTAAACCCATCTGTGCTTGTTTTGCCAGTAATATATTTGGTCTGCGGCCTGTAGACTATGCAGAAAGTGAAAAGATGAAGGCTGTGCTAATGTTGCCAGTGAAGAATGAATCATTTTCACTTAACCGACCCTCTGAGGTAAGTGTGTTTTTGTTTTGTTTTGCTTTTTAAAAAACATAATTTTATCCTGTAAGTATTGAAGGCTTGGACCTAAGTACAGAACATCACCTGCCTTTACAGGAACATGTAAAATAGGTTGGGATACTAACTCAGACAGTATTTCCAGAATGTACGCGGGACACTTACAAGCTATGGTATTCTGTGTTATCAAAGCTTTATCTGGGAAAACAAAGGATGGTTCTTGTAATGTGGCTTTATTATAGGAGAATGAACACTGAAATATTCCTGAAATATTGTTGATTGAACATGCTATTGTTGCTGTTTTCTGCATATTTAAATTTGTTCTACTGGCCAAACTGGCTGAAAGCAGCAGCAGTGTTTGCTCCAGGTGCTTTTTGTGTGGCTTTAAAAGGCTGTTCCAGTGTTGTTCTTTGTCCAGCAATGAAGATAGCAGCTCAGCAGTTGGAAACAGCTTTTTGAAGATTGTTTTGGGGATTTTGTTTTTGTTTCCCGCCCCCTGTTTTGCCAAAGAGTTCTCAGGATTTCTAACCAAAATCAGGCTATTCAGACTTGACAAGTTAACTGCGTTATGAAATGCCTTGTGCTTCCAAATGGATGATGATTAGACTCACCTGGCTGATACAAGCAGTCCTATTCTACTCCAGGGTGTACAGCCTGTTGTGGACCCTTCTCATTGAGGTAATAAGATACCCATTGGCCAGAAGTAAACTGTTGGAGCTAAATCAGCAAGGATATCGCTGTTATTCCCACCTGCAGCAAATGCAAGATGCAGCTTTTCTGTTGCAAACAAAACACGCAATATTTGCGTTTGCTTTGGGGTGAGTGCATGCCAGTGGATGGCTACCAACTTGTATGGATGACTTGATCCAAAATCTGAGGCTTTAGGGTATCTGGGTCTCAAAGGTGTGTCTGTACTAAGGAATCTGGGAGTACTTACAAAGACCCAGGAGGTGAAGTATTACATCTTTTTGTCAGCATAAAACTTTAGCAAGCAGCTCCTCTTACTTTGCATTCGTAGTATCTGCATGAAAAAACTTAGGCATTCATTACCTACAGGGCAATGTATTAGGGACTTTTTTAGTAAAAGGAGATGCAGGTGTTTAATTATGTAGGTTACTCAACATATTGGTAGTGTATCTGTTGGTAATACATCACTAAAAATAGAGGCTTACTATTTCACTGGGAGATTTTTTTTCTCCTTCAACACTGCAGTCAGCAAGGCTGTTTACACAATGTTCAACCAGCTAAATGTGTGCACACCAGTGTTGTGTAAAAAAAAAAAAAAGCTAAAGAAGAAAAAAAATTATGCACAAGCTGTTTTTAGTACCTTGCATAAGCTAAATGATGCACCTCTAATACCAAGCTTTTTTCCTCTAGAGCTTATTTGTTACACAGAGATTTATTTATGGACCCTGTCCCCTAGGCTTGCCATGAATTGTTTTTCAGAATGCTTATTCTTTGTTACATAAATCTGTCAAACAAGTTAGTTGCTTTCTTTATGTTCCCAAACATTCAGCTTACTGTAGGACTTTCTGTTCATGTAGGCACTGAGTCCCAGCCAGCAAAGAGATGGACCTCTTGTTATACTAGGGAGCAGTCTTAGTTCGGAGCAACAGAAATTGCTGATCAAACTAGCAACAGTTCTGAAGGCTCGGAAGTGTACTGAATTTAGCAGCAGAGGTATGCAGTCTTGTTGAAATGTCTGTGTCCAAATATAAGTAACTACAGTTCTGCACTTTATCCTTTAAAATACTAGCTGCAACACGGTTTTATTTGTTGTACCTGATAAGTGCAGTTTCTGAAATCCCTGAATTATACCAGTAGTAGAATGATGATGTCTTGTGTTACGTGTAAATGCACGTAAAGCCTTGCCTGGTTACCGAGGTGGGAAGCTTCTGGGGGAGCCACAGTTTGACAGTATATTGTCTGTTACTTAAAATCCATAAGTTCTCCTCAAAGACCTCTTTATGCTGCTTTTATCAACTTTTACGAAGGTTCATATGGTACATCCTGTAAGGTTTTTATCTTCCAGAAGTGAGCCTTAGGCAGATGGTGCCTTTAGAAAGAGCATGTCACTGACTAAAAGTTGGCAATTTTTTTTTCTCACATGCTACCTTCCTTCAAATTTTGTTCTTCATTAACAGGATGGAGCCAAATTATGTGGCTTGGGGTTTTGGTGGGGGTTTTTTTGTTCCCTTTTGAGGGGGGTAACATTGTCTTAATCCCTGCTATTAGTTTTTCCTGAGTGCTGATTCTCCTGCTTGTGAAAGAAATGCTAGGGTAATTTTCCCCTGCCATCTTTCACACCCTGATTACTACTCCAGAATTGAGTTGAGTTCTGTTAGCTTTGTGTTAAAGCAGTGAGATTCCAAAGTAAGATTCCTGTCAGAGTTAAATATAACTTTAAAAGGATTGGACAAAAAGTACTGTACTATAAAACAGGGCCTCCTTTGAAGATTTAAGTGTTAGCTTAGAACTATGAAAACATGGCTTCTCTTTTTCACAGCAAGTATATGTTGAAACCCACAAAACTTTTAATAGCTCTTCTACTTACTCATATCTTAGTCTCAAAAATCACATACTTGTGCTGAAAAGAGTGGGTCATAAATTATTATAGTCAGTTTACTCTTTAAATGGTGATTGATCGCTTTTCAGGCAGGCATGGCTCTGATTTTTACGTGCTCTTACTTCTACTGATGTAATCTTTCTCCTAGTAACTCATCTTGTTATCCCTGATGTTCCAATGCCAAGTACTGTCAAATGTATGATGGCTGTTCTGACTGGATGTTGGGTCCTCAAATTTGAATGTAAGTATTAAATATATGGGATTCCTCGGGCTTTGTAACCTGAAACCGGAGAAAAATTTCTTTTTCAACAACTGCCCTAATGTCAATACTATATTAACATAAAATGTGAGGGATTTGTTTTTTAATCTCCTGAATGACAAGAGATTTAATTAAATACAACTACTCCTTCCTTGGCAAATGTGTGCGTTTCATTATTAGATGCATTGGGTAGGTCATACCCTAAGTATCAGTGGGGAGTGAATTTGTACATTGCTACATTAAGAGTGATTTGGAAGATTATAGAAAATATCCTGGGAGAGGAGGGAGTTTGTTAAATTCTTGGATTTCTTATAAGCAGCTTCCGTTGAAATTGATAGGCAACTTATGCTTGCTTGGGGTATGTGATCAAGGCCTGTAGGAAGGTAAGGTGTTGCTTATTTACATATACGCTGAGATCTGTTGAAAGTTATAACTTCTAACCAAAGTTATGCTGTCAGCTGATCATAACCCCTGTTTGTACTTTCCGCTAAAGTTCTCTATTTGCTGAGAAAATTGTCAGGCTTTATGCAATCACAGGCTCAGGTAGATCAAATGTATATGCAACTTTTGATACCTATTTCTGTACATGAGCTCTGCAGACTGGAGTGCTCTTCAACCAAAATAGTAACTTCCAAGGAAAGATGACTTGCATAGTGTCCCCTTAGCATGCAAGTAGTTTTGATGTCATCTTTCATGCAATCTGTAATTAGTTTTTGACAGTGCGTGCTTTTTTTAAACAGCTGTTCTGTGGACTTACACCCCAAATTCTGGTTTTTGTTTATTCTTTCTAATGTATTTCTTAGCATCTACTTTCACGGTAGTTGTAAAAGCCATCTTCTTGCCCTTGCCCTTTATGGATCAGTCCTTTTAGCTAGTAAGTACACTACAAATGAGTTAATTATCCATGGAAAACTCACAGACAAATTTCATTCCAGTTTTCTACTGTGTGATTAAACATCAGAATATAAGGATTCTTAAATGGTCTACATTTTCCAGTCGCTAATGTTTATGAAGGCACTGCTTAAAGCTTCAAAAGATGCATAGTAGTTTTTCAAATAAGGCACATCGTCAGACTCTTTGAACATTGGATGCTTTTTCACAATGTTCATTTGGCTTCTAGATAGTCAGTGGATTTGTTCCACGCTTTTTTTGAAAGGTCTGTTGAATTGGTGTCCCCTCAGAAATGTTTTCTGCAACACCTACAGTGGCTTCTGTTTGTGGCCTTATAAGCATTTGCAAATGAAAAAACATTGTGTTGTCTTTGTGCTGTGATTCATACAAATAGGAGTAGCTTCTTGTTGAATACATAACATGGAGAAATACTGTTTATGTTTAAGCAAGCAGATGGGTTTAATAACCTCCAGACACTTTGTTGATAAGCAGAAGGGAGATGGTTTCTTGTTTTGAGGTAAGGATGCAGCAGGAAACTCAGGCGGCCTAGAAGTGATGTTTGGGTTGGGTAATTGGAAAGGGTGTGTGCCGGTGCTCTGGAGCAATATCCTGTTTAAGGCAAAATGGTCTTGTTCTGTGGTGAGTCACTTTGCAGGTTCTTGGCTTCACTCAGTTCAGGAGGTCTGTGTACCTTCTATCATACACGCTAGGGTGGTTTTCCTTTATTTCATTTTATCTTCTTGCTAATCAGATGCTTAGAAAACTAATGTTGTCAGTAAAGGTATGTAGCTTTCTTTAGCTGAGTGGTAGGGAGATTTAATTAGTGAGACCTCAGTTTAAATCTTTGTGGAAGAACTTTTATAGTTAGAAGTGATTGGAAAATAAAAAATAAAAAGAAAAACAGTGTGGGGGTTATTCAGGGAATATTTTCTTTTTTTTTTTGTTTGCAGCTGAGTTTTATGTTGTTAGTACTGATTACTACAATCCCAACTGCTAATGCTCCCAGCTTAGTAAGCAACATACTACTTAAAAGCAAGTGATTCTCCTCCCTAGTGGGAAATGTTAGTAATAACTCATGGGGTCTGATGCAGCTAAGTGCCTATAATTAACAGCACCACTCCATCTGTTCCCACCAGTCTGTTATTAGTCTTCTTCAAAGTCATTACAAGTTAAAGATTGTTATAACAAATAATGGGACTCCTGCTGATGGAACATTTGTCTAGGAAAAAGAGGTCTTTGCTTTTCTTTTCCATAATTTTTCTCTTTATTTATTGTGTCTTTTTGACTTCTGTTTGGATAAGTTTCCTTAAATGTTATGCAAATAAGCTTCCAAAAGTATGTGCATATTCTGGTTTACGTCTGTCAAAGCAAATAAATTGAAGGAGTTGCTTATAGTTCAGTATTCTAAACTGTTCACTTGAAGTAAATTCATGTTCAAAAACTTCACTGAAATATTTGAAAAAACAAAGCTCAATGTAGCACTTAATGAAATGCTGACTATGCATAAGTAAGTATTTGAATTTTTTTTTACTACAAGGTAAGCTGCATTTGACTGTTATAACTTAAGAAATATTTATAGCCTACACATAATTATACCACTTTTTTAAAAACGTCGCAGGCTTGCAAAAAACAGTATTTCATTTGAGAGTGTATTTCTTTTGTTAACTCTTCTGTTATAGCAGGCTTTCAAGATGTGTTTCTCTAATAAAAAGCGATTTCCTTCTCTTGTATAATTCTACAGTACT
Organism: Charadrius vociferus; assembly: GCF_000708025.1. Lineage (NCBI taxonomy): Eukaryota > Metazoa > Chordata > Aves > Charadriiformes > Charadriidae > Charadrius > Charadrius vociferus. The sequence goes on from NW_009648960.1 coordinate 1,886,933, forward strand.
TTCCTTTACATGTGCCTGTACACACACAGATATACCATCCATTAGTATCAGTAGAGAGGTAATGTGGAATTTTCCAGAAAAGTTTGAGCTAAATGTAAGGCCTCTAAGTATTAGAGAACCAAGATTTAAATATGTATTTTCAGTTTTGGAGTTCCCTTTTGTCTTCAGGTAGAAGATTAGGATGAAAGGGTGTTACCACTGAGCAATATTAGATCTTCATAGAAGAAGAATTTCACCTTACCAGTTGCAGTTCCGTATTTTCCATATATAATACACTGTCAGCAATATATCCACTTTCAAAGCAGCACAGAATTCAGTTGAGACACTGTTGTCACTGTGCACCTTGCCCTTGGCCATATCTTTCATTGGTTTCATTATTTTATTGCCTTCATTATTTCTGGGATGGTAATAGGGCACAAAGTAGCATATCATTATCCTTCTGCAAAGTAGGCTGAGACAAAGATTCAAGTATCACTGTGTTTCCTCTGTGCTTTTTGTAGAGCATAGAATAGTGCAATTAAAACCAGCAGAAGTCTTTAATAGCTTTTCAGCTTGTTTTTTCTTAAACTGATTGTCATCTGTTAAAGCAGGGAATGAAAAATGATCTCGGTAACGATATGCATTAAAACAAGCTTGTGTCAGTCTTTGCAGCAAAGTATCTGGCAGAATTTTAAGCATCTGATTGCTTATTCCTTTATCTGTTTTGCTTACCTGGAGCAGCAGCAGTGATTCAGCTCTGATAGTTTAAAAGAATGCAAAAACCCCCTGCTTTTCCTCTAAGGACTCAGAACAGCTGGGAGTTGACTGGAAGAGCTAGGAGATTGCATGACTGACGTTTCAAGGCAAAAGCATCTTTCTGAATTTCTTGGAACAACATGCCCATTCTTGTTTAGGCTATTAGACAAGGGAAGTGCAAAGCTGTTTGAGCTGACTGCTTCTCAGGCTGGACTGTCTCTCTTCCATGCATAAACATAACGCAGATACTCGGCAAAGCCCTCCCTCCTTAAAACAGCTCAAAACTTTTGATCACTGGAGTTTCACACTTGTTTTACAGTTGGAGACTTATTTCAACTGCCTCTTTCTACAAAAGGACTTGCAGCTCTGTGGGAGGTGGTAGAAGTATCTAAGGTGCACATGCATGTTCTTGTTGTATTGGGTTTACAGCAGAGGGGAATGTTTCACACTGACAGGGTCTGAAACTCTGCACTCCCACAGTGTCTGCACCTTCTGGAAAGGAGGAGTGAAACAGTTTTGCTTCAAAGTCAGCACAAGTTTAGACTGAAGCTGCTGGGGTTTGCTGAGGAGAAAATGGGGACAAGGATATCTTCAATCTGGTGTTTGCCTTTGTCTGCAGAACTGGGAAGTGGGCTGCTTTGAAATAAGGTCTAGAAGAAAATGGAACCACGTTTCCCTCTGTTCTGTGTTATCCAGATGTTGAGTGTATCATATTTAGAGATTCCTTTTGTTCTAATTCAGTTTTGGTTTGAAGAAAACCTTAGATTAAAGAAGCCCATTCTGAGGCAAAGGATAGGAAATATTACTACTTTCATTTAAAAGCATGTGAGAGGATCCAGAGTGAGGATGAGCACTTCCAGTAGAATTGAACCTGCCTTCTGCACCTTAGGAATGGCTACCTCCAGTCTAGAAAACAGTTGTGGCAAATACTGGTTTCCTAAAGAAGATAGGACACTTGGGGGTTTAAGTGAAGTAATTATTTTCATATGACATGCTCCTAGCTTCTGGGAATTGATGTTTAAGAACTTTATAAGCATCTGCTCCATCATGTTTAATAAATATCACTTGGATTAACGTGTTAATTACCATTCTTAAGCAGATTCATTTTAGTCTCTGCAACATCGTGTCATTTGACACTGTTCCACACAAAATCCTGGTCTCTAATTTGAAGAGACATGGATTTGACCAATGGACCACTCAGTGGATAAGGAACTGGCTGGTCGGTCACACTCAAAGGGTTGCCGTCAGTTGCTCCATGTCCAAGTGGTGAGCAGTGACAAGTGGTGTTCCTCAGGGGTTGGTGCTGGGACCGGTGCTGTTTAACATCTTTGTTGGTGACATGGATGTTGGGATGGAGGGCACCCTCCACAAGTTTGCCAAGAACACCAAACTGTGTGGTGCAGTTGACACGCTGGAGGGGAGGGATGCCATTCAGAGGGACCTAGACAGACTGGAGAGGTGGGCCTGTGCAAACCTTATGAAGTTCAACAAGGCCAAGTGTAAGGTCCTGCATGTGGGTCAGGGCAATCCCAAGCATAAATACAGGCTGGGCGGGGAATGCATTGAAAGCAACCCTGAGGAGAAGGACTTGGGGGTGTTGGTTGATGAGAAGCTCAACATGAGCTGGCAATGTGCGCTCGCAGCCCAGAAAGCCAACTGTATCCTGGGCTGCATCAGAAGTAGCCTGGCCAGGAGGTTGAGGCAGGTGATTCTGCCCCTCTACTCTGCTCTGGTGAGTCCAGTCCAGAGGAGGGCCACCAAGATCATCAGAGGGCTGGAGTACCTCTCCTATGAGGACAGGCTGAGAGAGTTGGGACTGTTCACCCTGGAGAAGAGAATGCTCCAGAGAGACCTTATAGCAGCCTTTATAGTATCTGAAGGGGGCCTCCAAGAAGGGTGGAGAGGGACTTTTTACAAAGGCATGTAGCGATAGGATGAGAGCTAATGGCTTCAAACTTGAAGAGGGTAGATTTAGGTTAGATACTAGGAAGACATTTTTCACTGTGGGGGTGGTGAGGCACTGGCACAGGTTGCCCAGAGAAATTGTGGAAGCTCCATCCCTGGAGGTGTTCACAGCCAGGCTGGATGGGGCTTTGAGCAACCTGGTGTAGTGGGAGGTGTCCCTCCCCGTGGCAGGGGGGGTGGAACTAGATGATCTTCAAGGTCCCTTCCAACCTAAAGCATTCTATGATTCTGTGATTTCCATGTGTTGGAAAAACAGACTGGTCTTGTTTCACCAAATGAGATCTCTACCCCACTCCATGAAAATCTGTTACTCTAAAGTTACTTTATAAGCATTTAAGAGACAGTATAAAAATTCTTTTCCATGCTGTAGCTGAAACCAATAATGCTGTTGATGAAAGCAAATTGAAGCTAGCCATGCCAAATTCCCCTAAGGCTTTCTCTCAGTCCAGATTTCCTCCTTTTCTAGGAAAATAATCTCATCAAGCTTTACTCAATCTGCACATAAGTCTTAAAACGTAGCGCACGGTGAGCTGTGGAAGTTTCACTTGCAATCTCTACTAGATCTTGGATGTGTAGTATCTTATCTTCTTTGTTGCTATCATGTATTTCTAAATTACTTTTAGCGGTTCTAAGAGATTTTTGGGACTAACCCCTGCTCTTTGCTTTATTAATGCAAATCCAACAAAATTCCACTAAGGCTAATTGAGTTACTGAGAGCTACCCCTGGGTATCTGTGGGTGATTACAACTTGTTCTTGGCAACCAGTTCTTTTTGTACTTCATCCTGTTTAAATTGTTTTTGCTGATGCAGTTGGTTTCATTATAAACCAATAAGACTTACATGAATAAGGATTATAGGGCTCTGATCTTAAATTTTGCAAATAATGATTTCTTTATTTCCAGTACTAATAGCTACAGTTGTTTCAAAGGTCAATTAACGATACCATTAGAGTGGGCACCCTTTTAACCTCCTTGTTCCTTATATACTGGAAGGTGAAGAGGTAGGGGCAGCTGTTCAGTGAAGTAATCAGGATCAGTATAAGTAGTGATGCTTTACTGATCTTGCTAATGAGGGGAAAAAACCGAGCAGTATTCTCCTTGCCAAATGTGGTGGCATCAAGCTGAAAAGAAGTTGTATTAAGCTAAAACCTTTTTCTGCAATATTTTCTAGGGACCTTAATGCAGGCTCATTTTTTGCTAGAATTTGGTGCAAATTATCTTGTATATATCTACAACTTGCAAGTGTGAAATCACCCATTTAAAAGGATTTTAAACTTCTGATGGTCTGTATTTGTAGGGAAGAACCTTGCATGACCTCTATGCACATGTGATCTTGCCCAATATGGTCTTCTGTCAGGCAAGCTCTATTAATGAGTGTTTGCAGACTTGAACTGGGCATCGCAAAACAGCTCTGGTCCATCTGAAATGCAACTATGCCACTTGCCTTAGTACAAGTCTTACCTTTGTGTGGGTAACTGATCCAAGAACTACTGTGATTAAACTAGAAGGCCATTAAAGCATAGTTGCAGTAATCGCCCTCTTCTCTTTAGGGAAGAGAATGCGTTGTGTGGTGATGAAGCCATAACGCATAGTCCAAGGGGGATCAAAAGAGACTTCAGGGCTTTGGAACAGTTGGTAAGGGAATCTGGGGCACAGGTTATTTTTTTTTTCTCTCTCCTCACAGTTGGGGGCAGCGACACTGGAAGAAACAGACAAGCCCAGTCTCTTGATACGTGGCTCCGTTGCTGGTGTCACTGCCACAATTTTGGGTTTTTCGATAATGGGATGGCCTACATCGCACCAGGCTTTGCTCGTGTCACATGGGGTTCACCTTTCTCAAAGCAGGAAGAGGGTCTTGGTTCATGAGCTAGTGGGACTGACTGACAGAGTTTTATACTAGGCTTGCCGGGGGAGGAGGGCAGTATCAGGCTTGCCCGTGACAAGCTGTGACAGGCAATGGTTAGAGGGACAAGGTGCTAGCAAGGACCTGCAGCCTGTTGCTTTGAGATGTGCTGACTACACTGCAGCACACTTGAAGTCTTATGGAGATGAATCAGGAGTTCCTGAGGTAATAGGAACCAAGAAGGATACACCAGTGAAATACCCCAGAGGAATTAAGGTATGTTCCTCTAAGAAGGTGGCACAGCTGAGAGCCCAACTGAAGTGCCTCTACACCAATGCATGCATTATGGACAACGAACAGGAGGAGATGGAAGCCGCCATGCTGCTAGAAAGCTACAGCCTAGTTGCCGTTATTGAAACCTTGGCAGGACGAATCCCATGACTGGAGTGTGGCTATCAATGGCTACAGGCTGTTCAGAAGCGACAGGTGAGGAAGGATGGGTGGAGGCATTGCCCTTTACATCAAGAAATGGAGAGAGTGTGAAGAGCTCTGAAGAATAGCCATGAGCGGGTTGAAAGCCTACGGGGAGGAATAAGATTCTGAGGCAATAAAGGGAACCTTGTGGTTGGTGTCTACCACAGGCCACCTGATCTAGGGGAGCCTATTGATGAAGCCTTTTTACTCTAGCTACAGGAGGCATCGCACTCGCAGGCTCTCATCCTGCTGAGGGACCTCAACCATGTCACCATCTGCTGGAAGAGTAGCACAGCAAGCTGTAGGCAATCCAGGAGGCTCCTGGAGTGCATTGAAGATAACTTCTTAAGCCAGGTAATAGGCAGCCCAGCAGAGGGGATGCAATACTGGCCCTGAGGGTCACCAAGGCAAGTGAGCTAATTGGTGAGATGAAGACTGGAGGCAGCCTAGGCTGCGGTGATCATGCACTAGTAGAGTGCGCAGTTCTGACAGACATGGGTCCGGGGAAGAGTAAAGTCAGGACCCTAAATTTTAGGAAAGCAAACTTCCAGCTCTTTGAGGAGCTGGTCAATAGGACCCTCTGGGAAAGTGCCCTCAGGGACAAGGGAGCAGAACAGAGCTGGCAGATCTTTAAGGAAGCTTATCTGAGTGTGCAAGAGCTCTCGATCCCCAGGTGTAAGAAATCAGGAAAGGAAGGCAAGAGACCAGCACGGCTGAGTCAAGACCTGCTGGTCAAACTAAAGGTCAAGGAAGAGATGCACAGGCAGTGGCAGCAGGGACAGGTGTCCTGGAAAGAGGGTAGGGACGCTGCCCAGTTGTGTAGGGATGGGGTCAGGAAGGCCAAGGCTGTGGCTGGAGCTGAACTTGGGAAGGGACACAGAGAATAATAAGAAGGGCTTCAACAGGTATGTCACCCAGAAAAGGAAGGTCAATGAATGTGTACCCACACACCCCCCCGCCCCGATGAGCAAGACTGGCAAATTGGTAACAAGGGACAAGGAGAAGGCTGAGGTACTCAACAACTTTTTTGCCTCAGTGGCATACCTGGCAACCTTTCTCACCACACCTCTCAAGTGGATGGAGTGTAAGGCAGGAACTGGGTGAGAAAAGTCCCTGCCACAGTAAGAGAAGACCATGTTCGTGAGCACCTGAGGAACCTGAACATAAAGAAGTCTATGGGACCTGATGAGATGCAGCTCAGAGTCCTGAGGGAACTGGCTGATGTAGTTGCCAAGCCACTTTCCAAGTCCCTGGTGACTGGAGAAAGGGAAACGTTGAACCCATTTTTAAAAAGGGCAGAAAGGAGGACCCTGGGAACTACAGACCTGTCAGCCTCAGCTCTGTGTCTGGGAAGACCATGGAACAGATCCTCTTAGAAGCTATGCTAAGGCACGTGGAGGACAGGGAGGTGATTTGAGACAGCCAGCATGGCTTCACCAAGGGCAAGTCCTGCCTGACCAGCCTTGTGGCCTTCTATGATGGAGTGACTACATCAGTGGACAAGGGAAGAGCTATAGATGTCATCTACGTGGACTTCTCTAAGGCCTTTGACATGGTCCCCCACAACATCCTTCTTTCTAAATTGGAGAGTTATGGATTTGATGGGTGGACTGTTTGGTGGATGAGGAATTGGTTGGATGGTCACATCCAGAGCATAGTGGTCAATGGCTCAATGTCTAGATGGAGATCTGTGACAAGTGGCATCCCTCAGGGTTCCGTATTGGGACCAGTACTGTTCAATGTCTTCATCAATGACATAGTGGGATCGAGTGCTCCCTCAGCAAGTTTGCCAACGACACCAAGCTGAGTGGTGTGGTTCACACGCTGGAGGGATGAGATGCCATCCAGAGGGACCTGGACAGGCTGTTGAGGTGGGCCCGTGTGAACCTCATGAGGTTAAACAAGGCCAAGTCCAGGGTCCTGCCCCTGGGTCATGGCAACCACCAGTATCAATACAGGCTGGGGGATGAAGGGGGTGAGAGTAGCCTTGCCAAGAAGGACATGGGGGTACTGGTGGATGAAAAGCTGGACGTGAGCTGGCAATGTGTGCTTCCAGCCCAGAAAGCCAACCATATCCTGGGCTGCATCAGAAGCATCATGGCCAGCAGGTCGAGGGAGGTGATTCTGCCCCTCTACTCCACTCTTGTGAGACCCCACCTGGAGTACTGCATCCTGCTCTGGAGCCCCCACCACAGGAAATGCATGGACCTGTTGTAGGGCCACGAAGATGATCAGAGTGCTGGACCACCTCTCCTTTGAAGACAGGCTGAGAGAGTTGTTGTTCAGCCTGGAGAAGACCTTATAGCAGCTTTCCAGTACTTAAAGGGGACTTACAAGAAAGATGGGGACAAACTTTTTAACAGGGCCTGTTGCGATAAGACAAGGGTTAATGATTTTAAACTACAAGAGGGTAGATTTAGACTAGATAAAAGGAAGAAATGTTTTACAATGAGGGTGGTGAAACACTGGAACAGGTTGCCCAGAGAGGAGGTAGATGCACCATCCCTGGAAACACTCAAGGCCAGGTTGGATGGGCCTCTGAGCAACCTGATCTAGTTGAAGATATCCCTGCTCATTGCGGGGGGCGGTTGGGCTAGATGGCCTTTAAAGGTCCCTTCCAACCCAACCTATTCTATGATTCTATATTAAATGAATAAACTTGATCAACCTCAAACCTAGCAGGTCCGTAGCTCTTATTGGCAATAGTATCATGGAATAAATCAAGATTGGCTGGGATCCTGAGTAAGTCAAGTGGTCTTATTTTAAACAGAACAGACCAGATTTTTAGTTAGGGTTGCTTGTAAATAATGCACACACTGCAAATGTGGGAAGGAAAACAACATCGTGATCTCTGCCCCCTCCTAAAATTACACGTGTCCTCTGAAAAGTAAGTTTACTTTCCCCTCCATTTTCAGAAAGCTTAAGGATGTCCTTGTCCTTCCAAGATTGTCAGTCCTGTTGTGATTTTTTTTTTCATAAGTACTTAATATGACCATCTCAATTTCAGAAGGGAGATGGCATAGTATTGATTCTGTCCTGATCACTTTTTAATTAGTTTGATAGCAATTCTTTTTTTCAGTCCATTCATTTGACCAATGTCTTGGCATCGAGTTCTCACTGGTGGCTTTTCAATGCAGTGCCAAACAAATGAGAGTCTGTAATATCAGGACTTCTGGGAATCAATTTAACGTGGCTCGTGTTTGAAGTCAAAGGGCACTGTACCTCTGACTTAAAAAGGAGTGCTGTAAGGTCAACAGAGCTACTGGAATTTTCCCTGTAAAAGTAGAGGAGTGACATACTTTTGAATACAGCATGGAATTTTATTTCCTTCTACAAGTCCTCTATATCAGGATGACAGTCTGATGGAGAGTTTATTAAAAGGGAACTATCATGTTATCCAGCCACTTATACATGTTAGCAGCTTTAAAATTAATAATGCCTACTACAGAAAAAGACCTGGGCTTTACTGAGTGGACTCAGCTTTGTACTCGTTTTTCACAGAAAATAAAATCCTTAGCTGTAAAAAAAAAAAAGTTGGAAGGGCCTACAGTGTGCTCTAATCTTCTGTTTGTATCCCTACTCCTAAGTGTGAAATTGAGGGGTATTTAGTACAAGGTCATCCTGTGGTGGTTATACCATCTTTTAGAAGAATGATAAAGCTTGTACATGCCTGGTGCTTCCAAATGACACTGTAATGCAACCAAAGCTGACTATGCTGTCTTTGAGAGCCTCACTTAGACTGTGTTAGGACATACTGGTCTCTATCACCTAAGTTATTTTAGCTTCCTCCTTCTAGTTAGGAAACCTTACCCTGTGGATAGATATTGCTTGACCGTTCACCTTAGGTTTGTAAACACCTTCCTCAAACGCTGGTTGCTAACTGCATCAGGTTTCTGAATATACAGCTAGACCAGGATTCTAATGACACATGACATGCTGCTTGCCTCATTTCCTTGTGCCTGAGCCTCTCCTTTTGCTCCTACCCTCTTTTGTGTTGTCTCATCTCTTTCCAAGTGATACCCTTACCATGGATTAGTTGTGCTGTTGATGGTAAGATTGCCATGAAGTATGTTGAAGCCTGAAGCACCACCTCTTCTGAGTTTGAGGATTCCAATGACTTTCTTTTTTTTGCTACCTGCACATAGAGGAAGTGTCAGATAAGACTGCTTGAAATGTCCCTGAGCACAATGGTTCCAAAAAGCTTTTGTTCTTATCTATCAAATATGACAAGACCCATGAGTCAGAGCTAGTTGTTCTTCTACATCTTGCATGAAAAATATGTTCAGGAATTGAAAATGTACTACTTTTCCATCACCAAAACCCATACAGAGTCTGTTGCTCCACAAAGTTGTGTGTATGGAGGCTTAACAGTCTTGCCTCAACATATTTATGTTAAAAAGAAACACTTGGGCACTGAGAACTTATATTCATGGCTTTTTATCCTATCTGGAATACATAGCTTTTGTGCCACTAATCTCTTAAGACACAGATCTGTTCTGGTTCTAGTTGGTTAAGAAAAGTTAAAATTACCGAGAATGCTGATCGTGCAGAGACTGGCTAGACAAAAGGTCTGTTTGCATTTTTCCAGTTTTTCAAGGGAACATGTTTTTCTTGTGGTACTTATAGATACAGTGAAAACAGGACACATGCAGATGATTATATCTTCTTGCTCTCAAGGAACCTTGAGGCATACAGATTCCTCGGAGAACTTGGCAATTTAAAATGGACAGACATGTACGCAAAACAGACATTACCTATTTAGTGTTTTCGGCTGAAATAGACATTCCACTAACATTAGTCATTTTCATGATTTTTTTTTTTTCCAGGGAAGTAACAGTACAAAAAGATGTCATAGTCTTTTGTGTTCATTCAATCTTTTATTACTTTTGTGTCAATTTTGTTTCATTTACTGATGCTGGCACTGGATGCTCAATTTGTGATGTACTCATTGTATAAAAATCTCAGCTCTGTGGTGAAAGGCCTTGAAATTGAGCTTTTGATGGTAGATTAAAATAAAACATGCTCTTAATGAATGTACAGTTCAGTTCTTAAGACTAGATGAGACGGGTTTTCCTTCATTGTAGGTGGCACCCATTAACATCTGTATTTTCTTAGGAGAGAAGAGCCATATAAGTTCGGCAAATTGACACAAGGAATTCTTGTTGAGTTGTGATGATAAAAAAAAAACAAAACTTTTAGATTTATTTTTGAGTTATGGGTCCTTTGAAAATAAGTTATCAGTATTCATTGCTGTTATCAATAATGAATATGCAGGTTGCTTTTCCAGAAGATACATGTCTAGGTTGCCCTTCTAGTTTTGTACAAGTTCATGTTCATTTTCCTTGAAAGAATGAACAAGTGCAAATAAGCAACCTGATACTTGTATATGGAGGGAGATACATGTTGTCATAGTCTTCAGACAGTTGTGGTTTTCTGTATAGGTTTATCTTTTTTGCTGTCAGTACATTGGAGGACTTCTAGTAAGTGGGAGAAATTCCCGCTGCATTTTGTGAGTTTGTATGAACTGGTGGTAAATTGCTAACAGCTGGCTTTCAAGATCTCTCTAGATTAGACATTCCTATCTTTTGGCTGCCATGGTATCCAAGTACCTTTGTCAGTGATACTTCTCTTCATAGTCCTGTGCTTTCTTCTTTTTCAGGATCAACCCCCCACACTTTGCTTCTGATTTTGGTTAGTTTGTTGGGTTGTTTTCTTTTTTTTATACTATGGGCTTCATATTTGCACAGTAGAAATAAGCTGCCTGACTAAGAAGCACTGCAAGGAGTGAGGTACTACTTTAAAAGTTACAACCTTGACAACATTCTAAATCCTCATGGAACAGTTTTCAAAATCAACTTGGCAAACTTTCTTTCTTGGGTAATTTTTATTAATGAGTGCAATGTATGTGCAGGCGACATTTTCCATCCTTGAATGGGTGACCACAGCAATTTCTCTTTCCAAAGTGAGGTCAGGTAGTACGTTTAACTGATGTTGGTGATACATTAGCATCAGCGCATTCTGTATTGGAAAAAATAACTAGCCTTAAAACAAGGTAAAAACACGTTGACTCTAAAAGACAATCTCATTATGCAGCAGTAATAACACAAACGAATGCCACTGTTAAACCCTAGCATAAATCGCTAGTTTGTGCTGATCTTGGAGACCTTGAAATCCTATCTGATTTGTTATTTGAGTCCATAGCTGTTCAGAAACAGCTTTGTGCTTGCTTTGTAATTGCTCTTTATCAGGCAATTGCTTCCATTTCATAACTGCGGAGTTGGTTGTAGATGCTGGCTTTAAGCTTACAAATGATCAGCAATTTGACATTTGACATTAAGTGGTTGACCTTTAGTGGGTAAGAGGAAAAGCTACTAATTCTAGTGTTTACAGCACTGATTTTAGTGTGATATTGCTTCTCTCCATCTAACTTGCATCTTCAACCATTGTTGTAATTTTTTTTTGAGTTTAAAAGCAAACTGCTAAAGCACACAAGCTTCAATGCTATGTTTTGCACTGTGGGTAATCCTTTTCTTTTGTTACAACTCTTTAGTCCCTAAAATAACATGCAAGCCTCTGTTAAAACATAGGATCTCTAATCTTTGCCTTTCTTACTGCGATTTTTCTAGGGGTACAAGCCTGTCTACGAACCGCAGTACGAGAACAAGAAGAGAAGTATGAAATCCAAGGTGGCCCACAGAGAGGCCGGCTCAACAGAGAACAGCTGGTGGGTTTTATTGCTTGAGACAGATTATCTTAATGACCTTTGGTTCACGCATTTTTGCCCTTTGCCACATGTGCAGGTGTAGTGGATGTAAAATTTTAATGTGGTCTTGTACAGAAATTTGATTATGTGCAAGGTGATCGAAAGAACTGCGAACACCCATAAAGCTGTCATTTTTCTCTATTAGTGGATATGTTGCTATAACCTTGTCAGAGGGAATGCTGTATTACATTCATGGAAGAAGCTGTATGCGACAGGAAGTGATGCTGCTTTGGTCTTCTCTGCTCAGCTTTAGAAGCTAGTTGAAACTATCTGAAAGTGTGAAAGAAAAATGGTTTTATTTCTTCTTGTTTCCATATAGTGGCACTCATATTTATCTGGGTTAATTTCTGGTTACTTTCTAGATTGCACTGGAGAAGTTCATTAAATGTATTGTAACAGTAGCTGTAGATGTTCCTAGCTCATAGTTAAACCCTCTTGCTCTGGGAAATACCTAAACATAAGCAAGAATTTACCATGTAAGCAAGCTTTTCTTGATTGTATCCTTACACTGAGGACCTTAAATATTAAGTTATTGTTCTAATTTCCAGTGTTGGTTATTTTAAATTGTATTTTTTTGTAGGCACAGATTGTTCCTTTTCACTTTTCCTGTGTGCTCAGTTGCGAAGTCCTGTATTTATACGTTTGGTTTTTTTTCTTCCATTTAGCTACCAAAGTTGTTTGATGGATGCTACTTCTATTTTTTGGGATCTTTCAACCGTCACAAGAAGAGTGATCTTGTGGAGTTGGTCAAAGCAGCAGGAGGACAAATTCTGGCTAGGCAGCCAAAACCAGACAGTGATGTGACGCAGACAATCAACACGGTGGCTTACCATGCAGAATCTACTTCTGACCAGAGATTTTGCACTCAGTATGTAATCTATGATGTGTCTTCTAAATTCAAGCCAGAGAAAATTCGTCAGGGCAAAGTCTGGATGGCCCCCTCTAGCTGGCTCATAGACTGTGTGATGTCATTTCAGCTCCTGCCTGTGAAATGAATACCAGTGTCTCATGAGCTAGGCTTTAAAATGTGGTGAATCTTGAGCAGGTTGGAGCACTCTGGTAAACACTGGTCTGAAGCTATGATTTATGTTTTGCACTTAGGAATACAGGAGAGCTTCGACCATTTAAATGAGTGACTGAGATCACTGAGATGCTGAAATAAATGAACTTACAATGGAGGAGAGAGATAAATATACTGCATTGAAAAATGTGCCTTGGGTTATTTAGAATGCTTTATTTTTGGTTTTAACTTGACTGTAATAATCACTGACATTTTGTAACTAAGATTTTGCAAAACAAAACCTTTTTCATTCTTGATTTAAACCAGCCCTTTCTGGGTGATAGAGTATGATCCTATTTTTTTTGTGTTTGATATCCATTGACAAGGATCTACTGTATGTGTCAAGATTTCCCAGCCAGGCCAGAATTTGTATTTTTAAAAAAAAAGGACTCCGTGGTTTTCAATATAGTCGCTTGCCTGTGTAGACATTTCTTCTGTCAGATGACGTGTGATGTTTCTTATAACTTTTTATGACTGAATTTTGCAGGAAATTCTTGGCATGGGATAACCCTTGTAGAAGTTAGAGTAGAACTAATGGCCTGAATGCCTTTGAAAGTAGACAATTTTGAAAAGACTATCTTTAAAAATCTCAATCCAAAATTCCTTATTTGTAGCAAGAGTAATGCTTTATTCACTTCTGTGCTTTCATGCTTGTGAATGTGTAACTCAAATTTGATTCTATTTTCTGAAGGTTTTTAAGTATCAGGATCCTTATTAAATTATTATAATAAATATTTCTGTAAGTATGGATGTTTGCTATCATGGTTACTTTAATTAAAAATCTAATGATCTCAAAAGAATTATGCCTCACTTTGCACAATTGTACTTAAACTTAGCTGGCTACACTGGAGCAATATTTGATTCTTTCATATTTGTTACAATATTTCTTATAATTGAGCATAAGTTATTGTCAGAATCTTAATTCTTCCCTCTGTGCTCTTATGTAATCGTCCCTCTGTGCTCTTATGTAATGTGTTGCATTTTTTGTGTTGCCTTAGTTTGCAAATTCATAATTGAAAAATGGTGTCTCATAATAATAGGCAATGAGAATGATGGTTGTGGGATAAAACAAAGTTTCTTGTGTTTGCTTTTGTATTGCTTGTAATAATAAAACTTTTGGTGCCAGTAGGTTTGGAGTATCTTATTGCATGAGTTTAGCTGCAGAATAAGTACATAGTCCATATGGATCTCAACAGGCAAATGGAAATGTAAGTACTTTTCTGTGAACTTGATACAGCTGTGAAGATAGCATATCCATCTGCAAGAGCAGCTCTTCAGTGCAAGAGAGTTGTTTTCTGTAACCATTGCCACTGGAGATACTATGCCAATTTTCAATATGCGCTACAGAACTCTAAAAAGGGTATAACTCTAGAACTATACACTTCAGGTGTAACAGGTATGGTTTTCAGTAGCATCTACTAGACTTCAGTAGCTGGAGTATCTTGATCTATCACTTAAGCTAGACTGAATCATTGCTCTTCACTAAATGCGGTTTTCAAGTACTTGCATGTTTGTGTGAACGAGCAAAAATGCAAGGGTCATTAATAAATGGAACAACCCATGGGATGAATGTGTTTTGGGTTTTTGTGCAGATAAACACTGGCAGCAAATAAGGCACTGAGTCGATACCGCATGGACTTGGTCATTTATTTTAACAATTGTAGCACATTTTCACTTGGCATTTCATAGCACATCAATATAGCTAATGCGGTATTCTTTGCAGAAGTAGCAGTGAATCTCTGCAAAATTCTTAAAAACTGAGCTTTTCTGCTGTGTACCAGGAAGAAATTTGGCCCATCAGTAGTCAGTTCTATGTCCTAAAGTAGAGGCAGCAGATATACAGTTTTAGAGAGCCATTGTTCTTTGGCAGCTGAAAAGAAACTGTTAGAAAATTGCCATGATTTTTTTTTACTTTTTTTTTTTTTTTAAGCCCCATTCTGAACTCTTCCTAGGGTCTTGCTCCATCGAATCAAACGTTTTAAAGCAGAGTTACTATCAAATCACCTTAAGAATCCCTCCATATCATACTGAGGAGTGATCCTTACTTACTTCTCATTGAAGTGTACTCAAGATTAACTCTGGCCTGTCTCCTTCAGGTCTCTTCAGGAATTCAGAGTTTGCACGTGGTCACCTTACATAGACTTACGCGCTTAAAGAGCCGCACAGCACTGCAGTGAGTAGGCTTTGATGCTGGAATTGTAGCAGGTGTCAAACACTACTGAAGCAATAGGTAAGTACACAAAAGCTAGAGGTCAGTGACACAGACCCTGCCTAATTCAGTCTTGCTAATCATTAAAAGCACCTGATAACACATTTCTAAAAAAAGTCTTATCGTAAGGATAAATCAAGTTCCTTAATCCCTTGGGTGGATTTTTGCTCACGAAAGCAAGTTTATAAAATCATGAGGCGTGTGGCAAAGGGTGCGTAGGGATCATTTCTCACTGTCTTCTAGTCCAGAAACAAGGGTGCACTAAAGGAAGCTAGTAGGAGGCAGGCTCAAAATAGGAGATGTATTTCATGCAGTGTGAGTAGACTTGTGGCACTGACAGCTGTAGCCTGTTTTGGGTGCTGTGTATTTTGGCATAGTCTGAAGCAGGGAGTAGCTCAAAGAAAATCTGATGAAGGTTAGTAAAGAACCTTAGCTATAACATGGATTTACATTAGTATTCTCTTGTTAAAGTGTATATACTTAATGTCCATTGATGATTGGGGCATTTGAAGAGGTAAGAGCCCAAGACTTGCCATCTGGATTATAGATGTTTTTATTATTCTTGAATTTATACCTCAAAAATGCTGTGAATCTCAGAATGGCTAATGATTTTCAGGCAGCTTCCCTTGAAATTTATCTATTTATCTTGTTATGAATTATTTCATATGGGACACCTGATAACACTTTCAGTAGCAATGTCTGGCATTCAGGTTGTGGTCTAAGGGAGAATATATGAAGTCTGGCCAGTTTGTTGTGTTGGGGGCGGTGGTGTGTGTTGGGTTTGGTTTCTGTGTGTGCGTATTGAAGTGAAAGATACTCAAGAGTATGGAGGTAGCTTTCCTGCATCACTGTCCTGAGTAGGTCCAGGGGAATATAGTCACAGACTAGCTCAGACTTTTGGCAGTTTTTACCTCTGTTTGGTTACTTGTTTTCAAAGATCTCATAGGTTTTTCTTATCTCTAAAGTATCAACAGTTCTCTTTGGACTTTGTTCCTCCAGCTATAAAATAAAATCTGTTCTCTGTTGCTGAACATTGAGGATTCATTTGTTATTTTGAGATACTCGGAAGTGACTTGTCTGAGGTAGAAGCGAGTGGCCCAAAAAAAGAACTTGCGAGAGCAACTCAGGAGAGCTAGATGTTGCATTATTTCTGCAAATGTTCTAAGGAAATGGCAAGCAAACGAGTAATACCAAACAGTGGTAGCTGCTTGTGGTCTTGAAATAGAATGGGCACGTCTGGGTGTCCTCAGGCTCTGATGTCTTGCAGTCCTCTTCCTAATGAACAGCAAACATGGGAGGGTCCGGTCTTGCGTCTCTCTAATAACAAAGGTGTCAGCAAGTGTTTGACCCAACTGGCTTCTACTCAGCCCTCCGTTCGGCTTGAAGTAAAGCTCCTTTTTTACTGCTCTATCACAAGCGTCTGAGCTGAGCTATGCGGGACCCAGCACAAAGTTATTGGTGATCAGCCTGGGCAAGGCTCGCAGAAGGAGCGAGAGAGATTAAACAGAAATGATTCAAGGATGGGAATAATTCCAGGCAGGGAATTGAAGCTGGTTGTATTCCCTGCCTAAGTCCAGCATCATACTTAAGACCAAACTTAATCTGGAGCAGTTATTTTGTGCTGCAGTCTTCTAGCGGATCAGCACTTTGGCTAATGAAACTCACAAATCTGCTCAGGTCAAAGATGTCTGTGTGGAAGCCACAGACTGCTGTAAAACTACACATTGGTGCGTATTATTTGGGGAAAACATGTAAATGTAGGGATCATCTGGTCCCCCTGCCTCTGCTTTCTGTGCTGCTTCTGATTCATGTGGGCTAGCTTTACTGTCAGGGTGGTAGAGGGAAGGGGAAAAATCAGTTTATAGCCGCTCACGCTGTAGTACCAATAGAGCTTCTGGGCAGTACCATCTGTTCTGGCCTGTCTTGTGGACTGGCTGAACTGCCAGCAAAGTTTGGATAACGGCACCCTGGGGTCTTGTTGAGGACAGGTCTATGAAATATGGAAGAGCAAAGCTTTTCTTTTTTACTCTTCAAGCTATTTTGTACTTCAGTGCTGGAGGATCACCTATTTTTGGTCTTGGAAATGGGGTGAATTTGATGTCAGATTAATTGATATTAATCTGTTTGGCCCCCGTGTCCTTTTTCTGACTTTCTCCCATCCTTTAGAAGAAAAAACTGTTTGATGGAAAGGTTTGAATCTTTCTCTCTTATGTCAAAGTGGACCGCATTGTGTTGCAAAAGCCAACAAAGTAGGCTTAAATATCAATTTCAAAACTACAGAAAGAGGTCTTTGGACAGCCAGATAGTATTGGCTAGGAAATGGGCAGTAGTGTCTCGGATGGAACAAATGAAGATTCAGCTGTTTTTAATAGCAGTGCAGCATGTTCTGTCTTTCCAGACTTGTTTGATTTAAATTAACGGTAGTTTAACTAGTGTTAAATTGCCCTTAAAAGCAGAAGAACATTTTGTATGTAATCAGATGGGGGAAGGGGAGGAAGATTCCCACCTTTCTTTTTTTTTTTTTTTTTTTTTTCCTTTATGCTGAAGATGCATTTTCTGTGCTTCAATTTAATTCCTGGCAGGAGGTCTGGTCTGATGAAGTAGCAGAGAAACATCAGCTCCTGCTGCGTGTTTGAGACACCGGTGTCATTCAGCGAGTGGAGATGCTAAGGCAGTGACAGGCGAGGGGATGGCTGGTACCCGTGGTTTTGTTATGCAGCAGGGGTTGCGATGTCTTGCTCCGGTGGCTGTTGGAAGCGTCGTGCACCGCAGCTGGGAGAAGTGAACCGTGCAGTGCCACGGTTTGCTGCATTACAGTATCTGCCCTGGATGTCCAAGTGTGTTTAAGAAGCAGAGAGGTTTCTTCCCTGATGGGCACAGCTGTAAACCACAGCAGCCCTTTCTCAGGTCTGAGTTTACTTTGGGGCTATGTCTATTCGGTTGCAGCCAGCATGCTGAAGAGCAGTGCTGTGCCATGACGAGTGCTGTGCAAGCACGCACAGTGCTTCCCATCACAAGCTAAACAGATACATGGTGAGAAAGGAGTTAAAAATATGTATAAAAAATGGGACGTGCAGCGACAGCTAAACTGGCTGGCTTGTTCAGCTTGCTGAACTGATAAAAAACTTATTCCTTCAGTTAGTGTGGGGTTGGGTTAGTTTCCTGCTAGTTTAGCAAACTGTACTAATTCTCAGAGAAGTCAAAGAAGTATTTGGTGGGAAGAGCAGGTGTGAGACTGCCTCTTTTGGCAGCACTCAGCTGGGGTTCAGTTGCAATATGAAGGCCTCTGAAGTGAGTTCTCTTACCCATTCGTGTACTCCACATTCCCCTGAGGGGGTCCCAGTCTCACTGCGGGGTTGGTACTGGGTGCTAGTGGCAGCCTGACTAGGGAAATGGTTCTCTCCAGCTCCTCTGGAAGGGTCAGCTTTGAACAGCTGGGAAACCCCAGATCAGCTATAGTTTGGGTCCAGCCAAAATTCATGGTCTGTAGCAAAACTTAACTTTTCTTCTGCATCATAAAAGATCTGGAAGAACATTTGAAAAAAAAAAAAAAAAAACAACAAAAAAACCAGAAGAAATTGGGAGCCTTTTAATTGAATTAAATATTAATATGGATAATGTAATCAATGCCGTATTGATTGCGTTAGCCACAATAATGTTTAATTCAATAAGTCTGCAGTGCTGGATCTTTTTCTTCCCCTGTATTTATTTTATGCTGTGCAGCAATGTAATGCCAGGCTACAATCCGGGTTGAACTCCTTCATGTGCCCTCGGGTTGACTGTATAAAGTCAGGGTCATCTGCATGGCTGATGCATCCCAGATTCAAAACAGCTACTCTTAGTGGCATGCATAGTTTTTAAAGCCCCCCGCACAAGCAATTGCTATTAATGTAAATGTTGCCCATGACCTCCACGTGCTTTGCTTCTGAATCCTGGGCCTGATGCAATGCTTCATTCCTGCGCTCACCAGTTGAGTCCCAGAAGCTGCGTGTGTCAAAATGGATTTTCTACCCTAAGCTCTCTAAGGTGCTTCTGAAGAGATGCCAGGTTCTGGTTTTAAACTCAGCCAAGCTTGAATGATTTTATTTGTGGTTGTAGGCTGAAGGTTTTTATTAAATTAAAATTCACAGTTTTGTTTAGCTGAAAAATTGGAGGCAGATGTTCTCCCCAGCTGAATCCACTCACAGTACAAGTTTTCTGGTCTCTGTTTTTTGCATGCTGTGTACCTGTTGAACCAAGGCGTGGTAAAAACATCTGGGAACAGCCTGGAATAAGCATTTGGGTTTTCCAGTGATCCCTTTTTGTGGACTCCTTCAAGAGTTTCCATGGACTATTGGCTTCTGGTTTTAGAAAACCTGCTTGATGAAATCGACCTTGACTCAACAATGAGAGAGGGAGAAACTGCTCACATGGAATTGGAAGTTCCTGTAGTCTGTGCAGTAGCATACATCTGTGGTTCAGAAGTGGGGTGTCCTGAGCTAGCTCAAGGCTTGTGAGCTACAGACTTGCTCTCCCACCCATCACAGGACACCAGACTTGCCCACGGAGCTGGGTGGAGGGACTTAGCCTACCCCACACCAGTGTAGGACACAACTGGTCCCACCCGCAAGGCAAGCTTTTACCAATCTCTGCGGATGCTGAGAATGCTCTCAGCAACAGGCAGAGAAAGTTGGGGGGGGGGAGGGGGGCGGGATTTGATTTGTTCTTGTTGCATTTCACCTGCATTTGTCAAATCCAAGGAAAATCCCATAACCTTGCTTTTATTTCCTCCTTACAGGGCCTCTGCGTTTCAGCATGATGCCTTATTAGCATGCAGGGAAGCAGGTAAGTCCTAACAGTTCCAGATACTGTTAGGACCTACCTGCAAAAGGGACAGGCATGGTGACCTCAGCGGTAGTCAGCTCTCAGTGGGGACCAGGTTTGGAGATAGCCATACATTTTCACTAGATTTTGAGCACCTGCAGTCAGGTACTTAAAACTGGATTTGGACTGCAAAGACAGATTTTGAGTGCAAAATGGAGCTCCAGGCTTTGAAGTTGAAGCCCCCAAATTAACGCACAAAGGAGTAAGTGATCAGATGCAGCAGCTCTTGCGTTAAGATGCTGTGGTTGTGGCACACGCCATTCAAAGGGCAAGTGCTAGAAGGGCCACAAGTCAGAAGGAACCACAGTTCCTACTGAAGGCCAAGCAAGGTAGTACTGGCTCTGGATCAATCTCCTGGATGGCACTGTAGTGATCTGTTAAATTGGAGATAGCACTTGCACTACAGGCATGAGCAAAGAAGTGACAGACCGTGAGCAGAAAAGGAGAGAAAAGTCTTCACAAATGCACAAAGGTGCAAAGTCCTCACTCACCTTGTCCCTGCAAACAGCATGCTGTAATCCAAGAAAGACAAAAAATGTGCACTGTGGTGAGTCAGGAGGAGAACTGACTCTGTGTTTAAGCAGACAATGCTCAAGATAGCAGAAGAGGGACATAGGTGGAAGATTGCTTAGCTCATGCTCATCCCAGGTGCTGTGCTGTTTGGCACGCTAGAGAAAGCCCCAAGGTCAGGAGATTGCAAAGGTATAAAGAATCTCATTCTGATCCCATTCAAGCTGCGAGCTGCTTTCCAGGTGGTGGTGTATGCCCAGTTGTACCTACAGTTAGCCTTCAAGGACTTCATAGTTGGCTGGAGGAAAGGTCAGAGATGATGACCAGAGACCTGAAGAGGTTTCATGGGGAGCTGTGAGGTGAACAAAGAACTGGGAGCTCCAGCACCCAGAGAGAGAGGGTTTTAGTCCAGGTCCAAGCTCCTGTCCTGGCAGCCATAGGGAGTCCCAGATCGGTGCTGATGGCTTCTGGCTGGCTCCAGATGGTAAATGAAACTGGACTGTGGCCTCTTCTGTTTTAGGAAGATGGCTGTTAGCTGTGACTGCCAAAGAGGCTAAATCACAATTTTCTTCTGTTCCCTACGGGTGAAAAATCTGTGTACGTTTTATAATATTTGATCATGGTAGCGAAACATGCCTGAGTCCAGCAGGGAGAGAGGCTATAACCAGCCCTTGGGATGTGTTATGTATTCCCACACCTAATTAGTGCACATACTAAGGTAACTATTAAAACTGTCTTTGCATATTAAATGATAATATTCACTTCTCCTAGTCTCATTCTTTCCCCTTTCTCTTCACATACCTGAAAGAAAAGCACTTAAATGTTACAATTCTGAAGCAGAGCACCCAGCAAGTGAAGAAATCCTTAAAGGAAGGTATTTGAGGCTCTTTTGTATCTTCAGTGCCATGGTCACCCACACCTCCTCTGTTCCTGCTTCGCATTGTGCCCAGGCTGCTCCTGGTATTTCTTTCATCTTCAAAATGATGGTGTTAAATAAAGATCATTTTGTACCTGCTTGGAAGACTGAACAGTTAATTTCTCCAGGCAGCTATTTCTGGAGTGGTGCCCTGCAGAAGGATGCCTGTGTTTCACTAGGAAAAACACCTTCTTGTGGTGTTTCTGCAAGCAATGAGAGGCTATTTTTCCCATGACAGGCAGGAGCTCAGGAACCCAGAGGATGGAGTTATCATTTTTGGTGCTGCCCAGGCCAGCACGAGAACTTGGGAAGGAGTTCATATCCATATGGTGTAGTGGTCCACTGCCCATCAGCCAGGCACCCGCGGTGAAACGCTGTGTTGGAGCAAGCAAAGCCATTTCATCTCCCTTAGCACAGCCTCCACCAGCCCGCTGGGCAATGCTTGCATAGGCAGGCAAGCAAAGGAAGAGAAAGACACAAGAAAAAGCGTATGTGGCTACCGAAGAGGTTTATGCAGGTACTCTAAAGCTCTGCACTTGGGGTTAGCAAAAAAATTCTCCTGCAAAAGGGGCAGCTTCCAAATCTTCACCTCTCCAGACCCTTATTTTTGCAGGGTTGCTCTGCCCAAAGCAAATCAGAGAGCTTTCGTTAATCATCTTGCACTTGCACCCACCTTTGCATGGGTCTCTGTTTCTGCCGTGTCCGCTTTAGATTTTTACAGACTTATTCACTGCATTATAACATTTACGCACCATGGTTCCCAGACATTTCCTTCTAATGGATTTTGCATTAGTAGCTAGTATCGGGAAATCTAGTACCAAAAGGTTAATGTACATCCATTAGTCCTCTCCCCGCCCCCCCCTTCTTCTTTATGTGCTAGTAGAAGACAACCAATTTCAGTAAATACATTAGGTCTGGAAAGGGTCTGGAAGCACTTGAAATTCTGTACGTGCAAAGCTGTAGGGCTATTTATGCTGTCCTGTCTAAGCACTGCGGGTAAAGTGGGATTTGCAGATGTTGAATGATACTTTTCAGGTGTTTCCCAGCCTCCACAACCTTTCTTTTCCTCATAAAAAGAGTTGGGTTTTTTGAGGCTGCTCTTTTCATTGAGTGGATTACTTGCCCTGCATCTCCTGCACCACAAAGGAAGCTGTGATTTCACCCATATTCTCTCTCAACTATAGGCAAGCTAAGAAGGAATGATGTTGGGGTAGTTCAGACTGTTGAGTGGGCAGCTGAGCTAGCTTTAACAGCTAGACTCTTCCTCAGCCTGTAGCAAATGGTTTTCTCTCTCATCCCCCCAAAGCCAGCATGACACTCTGTCCTGCTAATTGGAGCAAAGCTGAACCCCAAGCGTATCTCATGGCATTCTCTGCCCTGCACTTTAGACAAGGTTAAGCTTGTTCACGGAAAAAAATCTATTACTCTAATCACCACAAGTGGCAAGCGGGAGGGGTGGGGAGGGCTGGCTATTTGTTTTGCCTCCTGATGTATTTATGATTTGCAGAACTTGCCGTGTTCTTTAACTGAAGCCTTATGTTTTAGCACCACAGATCTTTGAAAGTTAAGAATTTGGGTTATAATACTCTAATGCTGTCTGTCTTTGCGTTTAGCACATGGTCAGCACGGGCTGAGTCTCCTTACCCTTGGAGCCATCTACCAAGACCCTAATGGAAAGCCACGTCAATGCCCTTAGCCTTCCCGTGTTCTCTTGCCCACCTCAAGCCAGGACTCAACCCTCAGGTCTCCAGTTTCCCCAAGGTCCTTCCACATGTCTAACCTGGTTCTCCATGCTCCATGGTATTCTGCTTTCCACCCCTGGCAGAGCTGAGGGGCTGGGCAGCAGACAAGGGACATGCAAGATGAGGCACAGCTAACTCATAGCTCGGTGAACCAGCAGCTCCTGCTTTCTGAATCTTGTTGCTGTTATTTCGTGGTACCATGTTGTTGTTCAGACTGACGATTTGTGTCTGCCAGTAAAATCTGTGGCTCATGGAGAACATCCACACTGGTCTTATTTGAGCCCCAGCGTGACCATTGTAGGCTGAGTCTACCACCGTGTACAAGGCTCAGTTCTGCAAGGTGCAACATCCCCATGCCCCTGACTTTAGGTAATTGTTTTCCAGATCCCAGGTAAGCTCTCCTCTACTAGAGGCTCACTGACTTGAAGAAATTTAGGTGAAAGGGGGTACACAAAGCTGGGTGCATAAGTAGCTCTGGGTATGCGAGTTCAAAATGTTGTGGATTCAAGGCCAAGGAAAAGAAAAAAATTCCATGTGCTTTAATTTCACTTAATGAGAAACCATTCACAGCTTTCCATTTCTGATCCATATCTTTCCATTTCTATTCTAATGGTAATTACTATAGCAGTTTATTAACAAAGAAATCATTTGATAGCTTTCACATATTTCCATACTTCAAGTATCTAACAACCTATTGATTTGATAGCTTGGCAGCGTTCCTGATTGAGGAGCTGGAGTTTGATTTTTTTAAAATGCTTTGATCATTTCACATGCAAAGGATAATTATTTTTCTGGTTGAAACAAGGAATTGATTGCAGATCGATGGAGACTACAGTATGTTTTTGTGTGTGATCCCTGCCACACCCACAGTAGGAGCAAGCAGTGTCTGCATTTTCTTATGAAAGGACCTGAAAAAATGTCATTGGGTTGGATCTCTGATCCCTGAGTTACTACAATCAGCAACAGGAAGGTATGCAACACGTGCAGAAAGGTAAATTTCAATATTTGACACTACCGAGCATATCTTTGTGAAGGGTTTTAGTGTTTGCAACTGCTTTCCGTTGGACCCTGACAAGGTGCTGCATAGAACAGTTTTTGCGATGGCAACGCATTTCCATAGCCCTCACTCATGCTGCAGACTCAGGACACCACTGGTTGCTTCACCACCCCTGCTCTCGCTTTCTGGGTGGTTCCTCATTTTTTCAAGGTGGCTGCAGAAATTTTCCCTGACACCAGTTCGCACTGGTACAGAAGACAGAGCTCGCAAAAGAGCTGTGCAATGTGTGATGAATGAGACTGCAACAGCAGTACACAAGACCAGCTATGGTCCAGGCACGGTCCAGCACCTCAGACATAACCAGCAGCCAGTCTGCCACTGCACTGGGATGGCTGGTGTGCATGAGATGGGGCGGAGGCTCACGGGAGTTAAAAACAAGGTGGTGCTTCTGGAAGCAGCGCGAGTCACAGACTGCTTGTGCACACTGCCATCGTGGTTTTTGCGGACTTCTAGCAAATTGTTCACAGTTATATTGGAGGCCTATGTAGGAATTGTATTTCTGCGGTGAAATAGCAGGGAAACTTGCCTAGAAAGAGGCCCCAGCTACTTCAGTAAGTAGACTTAGACCAAACGCCTTTGGGTGCATCATGAGCCTGTCTGGAAGGAGTGAGGGGAGCAAAATGGATGGAAGCAATTTGCTGCAAGTTTTCTCACACAGGTTTGGAAAGAACAGAAACATTTGACCTCTATGAGGAGAAGCTGCTACCTGTGTCCTCGCAGGACTTTTTACGCACGAGACCCTAATGGGCTTCCTAACTGGTTGGTTAATAATTCATACGCTTCTGAAATGTCCCGGTTTGATCATGCAATGCCTAGGTGACCCTACAACCTATCGGGAATAAGGCACCAGGAGAACTTGAATTACAGGTTAGTCATTTTCCCATCTAATATATCACAGACTGAAAGCTTTATGACTTCAGAGCTTACTGTATTAATTTTATGCATGAGTGCTTTATTTTTGCCATATGAGATATATCACTGGCTTACTAGAGCAAAATATCATTAGACCTGGAAAGGATTTGGTCACTTACACTTTGTCACCAAGGATCATTGCTCATAGATTATGTAGGGCTGTACTGTGCCATTTCTCATGTGTTTATTAAGTGATTATAAATATCGAACAGCGTGCCTTCAGGGGACACTTGAGATCTGTTATCGTAGCAACATTTCATTTAGAAAGATGGCACACATGCAGTGATTTGTGCCTTGGGAGGGTCTGTCAAAGGGTTTGTCTGATGAGAAGACAGAGATAGCCTCTTCCGCCTCGAAGCAGCTCTCCTTTGTTGTTTGTAGTCTTACCCATTACCATTGTGCATCTTCTCTCATCCTGGTGGCCTTCTCTGGTGACTGGCATTGAGGACAGGATCCTGAGACACCCAGAGTCCAGTCCTGCCTGTGCCAGAGCCCTTGACTAAATCACATCAAACAACTTTGGGTCTTTTGGTTTTCTCTATCTCAGTTCGGGATGTCAGTCTTGAAAATACCACAAACTTGACTTTTCAGAAGTGCTAAGCCCTCAGTCTTTATAGTTTCAATGATCATGAATGGGGTTTGTATATGAACCCTCAAAATACAGCTGTTTACCCTGAACATTCAACCTGCTTCTGCACAAACCAGGGGAAAACCTTCTTGAGATTTTGGTGCCATTTCCCACAGCCCGAAGCTGTGCAGGAGTCCACCTCGGAGCTCTTGCACTCCTCAACCATTGAGACCAAAGAGCAGCCCCTATCTCCAGACTTTGCTTTCCATTTGCTGCCAAGACTGCTTGTGAGCTGGTGTCTAGAGTCAAATTTTCAGAACTCTGTTCTTCTTTTGTCACTACAGTATGTTTGATTTTTCCACAAAAAATTAAATTGTAAAACATCTGCAGCAGAGTTGGTGAAGGCTGTCCCTCTTCTGGAAATGCCTCTTTACGTCCCTTCTCTTCATTTAAAATTTTATATTAAAATGTTTCCCGCTGGGTATGTAAAGCAAAACCTGAAAATGTAGCTGTTCTCCATTTCTGGACTTCCACTTATAACTGAACAACCCAGGCCCACCTTTGATTAAGTGATCCACAGAACTAAAAAAAATCCACTATCTGCCTCTTAAACTTTAATTAATGCTTCCGTGATTCATTAATGAAAAAGACGGAGATGAGAAGAAGTAGGTGAGCAGGAAAGAGCTGCATAAATTCACCAACAGAACTGGTAGAAGCCTGCAATGGTGTTCTGATACTGAGAGCACGGGGAAATGGGGTAAAAGTGATTTGTGACCAGGAGAAGGTAGAATTTCCTTGTGTTACATGACTGCATGCTTTTATTAGTTTGATGATGTACAGAGGGACTATTTCTCTCGGAAATGGCTTTTTGGTTAGCATTTCATTTTCCTTCCCAAAGTTAACTCTTGCTCGCAGTGATGTGAAACACAGTTCCCTGCAATTGGCTATCCCCAAACTTTATTAATACCACTTGTTGTTGTTGTAAATGATCTATTTCAGGACAAGTAATAAAGGTCTTGTTTTGCAGGTAAGCAAGCCCTCACCCTTTATCGCATAGCATTTTCACAGCAGGGGAAGAATGAAAAATTTGTT
This sequence comes from Charadrius vociferus, assembly GCF_000708025.1. Classification (NCBI taxonomy): domain Eukaryota; kingdom Metazoa; phylum Chordata; class Aves; order Charadriiformes; family Charadriidae; genus Charadrius; species Charadrius vociferus. The sequence goes on from NW_009648960.1 coordinate 1,913,641, forward strand.
AATAAAAAATAATAAGAGTAAAACTCATAATACGTTGCATCGATAGTTATATCACTTTTATACCAGCCGCTTCTCTTTAGGAATTTAAGACCATGCACTAATTTAATATAACTAAGTTGGCCCAGGTTTTGATGTGATCTATCCTACTGATATTGCATTTCCAGCCGTTGTCACTTTGATATTACACTGTGCGTCCAAATAACAGCGTCTGGAAAAGTACCAAGTTCACTTTTACCTGCAAAAGGCACAAGTTTCCGGGGTCAGAAAGGTGGTGTAGATTAGCCGGCATCGGATTAACGTACGCTTAGAACCAAATAGATATGGGAAAATTGGATTGAGGGGCCTGTTGCTCATACCCACGGGAGTGATTTCCCCTGGGGAATGGAGCTACTAATATCAGGGCTGGGGAATGATGAGAGACTCCCGGTGTTGCTGGTGCTGGATGTAGCATCTTTGCATGAAACGAATTTTTTCCTCTGCATCGTCTCCAGGAGCAGGTTCTGGTCCAAATTTGTGCTTGTTTTAAGGGAATGTGGCTCAACTGTTTTCATGTTTCTTTCTTTTCATGTTTTCTAACCTGTTCAGTTTCTCTTTTCTCTTTATGGGCAACAGAAAGGCTGTGACACCTCAAGGTTTCCCGAGGACAAGGCTCCAGCAATGTTGCCCACTGGTTGCCCCTGCACATGGAGGTAACAAAATCTTTGCTGTGTGTTATGTACCTACAGGAGTTTTTATTCCGTCTCAAAAACTGAGGCCAAATGCCACTTATTGTGTAATACTAGTTGAAAAGTGTATCTGACAAAATGACAGAACAAGTCTGTGGTGCATGTGGATTTCTCTAAATCTCTCCACCCTGCTCAAGATTGGAGACGCAATAGGCCAGGCATGGCCAGTGAAACTTTCCTTGCTGGGGTAACTTCTTCAAAGGATGTGTGTCTGCTTCACTGGTCAGAAATTCAGATATGTATCCACCTAAATTTCTATTTCTGCACTGACCTGGTCCTCGGGATCTTGTCTCCCATTCAGCAACTCCTTATTTCTGCTCTTAACATGGTTTCACAGAAGGAAATTCTTGTGTTTGTGCTACAAGGCATCACAGTCACTTGTAGCACAGAAACATTGAGAGAGTTTGGCCTAGGAAATGATGGTTTTGGTTAGTGAACCGCTTGCTCGGATCCAGAAGGATGCTGCTAACAGTTTTGGCGAGAGGTGGGATTGCAAATGATGCATTGGTCCCCAAGCTCCAGCTGGATGGAGACCAGCTTTATATCTTCTCAGAAGCACCCAAGATGAGTGGGCAGGGAAACCCCATCATCTCGTGGAATGTGTGGCATCTCCACCTCATAGGATTTATGGTATGTCCACTTTTCCCGCACTGTCCACTACCCCAGGGGGACTCTAACCATCAGGGAAATATTAAGGGTTGCAAAGTGTTTTCTGTATGTACCTCCTTCTCCTGTGCCCGAGGTGCCTGTGCCTCCTCCTGTTTGTTGTTTTTCACACTGATGACAAAACCAGTGGGACTTAGGATGTTTTAAGTAAAACCATGAGGGCTAAAATACCCCGTGGAACTTCACAGCGTGATAGCAAACACACTTTGTTTTCCAGGCACGGCTCCATTTGCTTTCTTTTCACGCTGGCGGGGTGAGGAGGGGCAACGTTACTATTTGTTTAGAAATGCAATGAGCCCAAGTGCGCAGGCCTGCAGCAAGCCAAGAGGATAACCTTGAATCCAGAGAAAGTTAGGGGAAATTTAAAGCCATCTGCAGCTCCAATGGGTCCCCGCGCACCCCTTTCACTCGCAGTTTCTATTCATGCCGATAAAGTGCCAGAATATATGCAATACAATGGGAAATTGCTTCTTTGGGTATTGTAGCATCTTGACTTAGAAGTGCTTTAACCTTGGCCTCATGCTTCCTGTGGGGCCTGTTGTCTTTGCTGCAGAAGTACCGACACCAGCCAGGAACGTGTAGGATTTTTCATCTGAGTAAAATTAAAACCCGAAACCTTTACCATCCTCTCGATGCCAGACATGCTCTACCTGCATTAACTTGAGCTTAATGGACTGCAAAATGAGCATTTCAGCATGTATGGGAGTGGATTATTTGCGGGAGAGCAAGTTCCTAGCATTTTTATCTCTTTCTTCCCCACCCCGCCCCAGCTCCCCCCAGGAGCGCAGACATCCATCCATGATCGGGATGAAGACAGTCCATTAACACAGCACGACTCCAGAACCACTATGTTTCAAAACATTAAGGATGAGTTTTTCCTGGGAAGCTGTTTTCTGCCGTCTCAAACAATAAATTAATAAATAAATAAAAATTAACAATACTTTCGTCCTTAAAAAAAAAAAAAAAGTGAAACGGCAAATACAGCTAAATTATTGGAACAGAGCTTGGCTCTAGGAAATCCAGAAAACTGTTCCAGCAAGGCAGAGGTTGCATCCATCAAGCCAGCTAAGTAATGAAAACAGCAAAGATCACCGGTCCCTATCTATTAAACTGAAATTATTTTCATTAACCAAGTGCTTGACGGCAGTGTTGAGGATGATGTAAACACTGAAGACAACACTTTTCAGCATGCCAGCTGAACACCTCACCCTGGCTTTATTGCAGCATCTTCTGAAGTCCTTCAAGGTAGGACTCAAGGTTCCGAAAGGCAGAGCCCGCTGGCCCCAGCCACCCCAGAGCCTGGCATGCTGTCTGCACAGCCGGTGGTAGGACACTGCATCTTTGCAGTCCGCTCCAAGGCATGGTCTGCAGTCTCCACTCAGGTCATCAGGCATCATTTAGAGGGACAATGTGAAGCCTGGTGAGCCCCATTTTTCACCCGCATCCTTGGAGTTTTGACTTCCAGATTCATATGTTTTTTCCGAAACTCCCTAGGCTGGGAATTAGCTGTTTCTCCAAACACAGAGCAAAGCTACTGCTGAAATACTGAAGGGATAATCTGTGTGGGTAACAGGATAATCCCTATGGGTAACTAGGTGAGAGAGTGGCCCAGCGGTTTCTCTTCAAGCTTTTGTGGGTTATCACTATAAAGAGAACAGCAGCATGAAACATTATGTGTGTGCGTTGTAATGACCAAAAATACCTTGACTGCATCCTTTCCAGTGCCAGATGCCTTACAGTCTAAATGAGCATCTTTAATAGTGGCATTAACTATTATTGAAATCCTGCTCTGTCCCACTGAAACAAATCTAATAGCCCAGGCTCCCTCCTTCTCTCGCTCCCTCCTTTCCCCAGATTGCTATCTCCACTGTCTGAAGCAAACATCAGAAAGTCACACGGCAAAGGGTCCTTTCGCCTGATCGGTTGGGCCACTGAAGTGGAGAGACTTTGGGAGAGCTGACTTTGCTGAGCACCGTGCTGGCCAGGTGAGCAAGAAAGCCCTCTGCATTGCATTGAGGACATGGCTCTGAGATGGGGTCAGGCATGGGTACCAGCATGAGGGATGCTGCATGAGCTGTGCATGAGTTGTGTTGGGAAGGATGCCCTGAAACTGTCAGATAATGTTTCTTGGTACTACACTACTCACCCTCTGCCTTCTTCTAAGGAGAGCCTGATGCCAAGGAAATATCGACTGGCAGCTCCCAGGGACACAGATAACTAATTAATTAGTGACCTCAGAGGAATCAGCATGGTCAGAGGGGACAAACTCACCGAGAAAGGAGAGGTTTTGACTGCCTCTTGCTGAACAGCCATTGATAACACCCAGCTGGCTGCCTGCCCAAGAGATGAGGTGGTCTGTGCAGAAGGGTGCAACCATCACATGTACCCCTGGCCTTGGCAGGGAGGACACCAGCCAGCGCTGGTGGGGACACCGTCTAGCTCTGCGGCATCCCAGAGGAGTCCAACTTACCTTTCTAGTTGGGTTTTGTTTTTCCTTCCATTTTCCTGGTACATAATTATCCCTTCTTCTGGGCTTGCACATCCTGTGTCCAGAAGCATGCCACCTCTGGGCAATGGCTTATTCTTCTCTGCCTTGGGCTGGGTTATGCAGATGCAGCACAGTAAGGCCCCTGATAATATTTTATATGGCTTAATATGGATCAGGGCCTCTGATTGTTGTTTGCTTATGGGATACTGGTGCTGGTCTGCCTGCTCCCTGTTCACAGACTCTCAGCACACATGTCCATGGGAAGGGAAGGGAATTGTCAAAAGGAGGAATTCAGTGACTGAGGGCAGTTACGTGGGTTGAGATACTGTTCTGTGGGGGTTTCTGTGGATCTCAGGTGCTTTTCTGTGTGGTGCTGCTGGAAAAAATACCAGCAATCTACTCTGTGCTCCTACGCGATATATTCAGATGCCAATCTGTGGTCATGGTGGCTAATGGGTTTCCAAGGCAGAGTCAGCTTCTGCCTAGGTGGCCTGGAGGGTGGACAAAGTTCACAGTTGTCCTGCAAAATCCTGTGCATTGAGAACCCCCTTGAAGAGAACTTGGAGGATCTCCATCAGCTTAGTATGTGAACCAAAATAGTTATGTTTCCACATCTCCTCTGTTAATAGGGAAGTAAGTGTCACCATGTGGTGTTGAACGTAGTCTCATGTTGGGCATATGCAGATGCAAAACTCTCACTGCAACCTGTGGCACTGGTGTGTTACTAGCTCTCCTGGGACCACGCAGGAAGAGTGTGGCTGAGTGGGGGCATGAACCGGCATCTTCTGAGAGCAGAACTCTTTTAGATAGTGAAGTTAGTCACAGTGAAAAGAAACATTCCTTAAAAAAACAACTACTGAAAATGTAGGAAGCATATCTGCAAATACAAATATATACATATGGTATATTAAATACATAAATACAGGCACTTATGTCCATGCAGTCTATTCCCTGTGTTTTAAAAGCTAACCTTCCACACTACAAAGGAAGGTGGAGTTTTGATAAATTTTTCATTTTCTATATTGACTTGCTGTTGCAAAACATGTAATTTTGCTATATAAAAGGCATTCATTTGCTATACGGTCACATGGGTCCTCTTTTCTCTTTAAGAGCCACCAGAAAGAAACACATTATTGCTCACGCTGTGCTGGAAGCTGAAGTTTTGCTCTTTGGCTTTACATTTAGCAGAGCTGTGGCTGAATAAGGGCTGCTGCAGCAGATCCGGCATCCGTGCCGGCTGGGACAGCTGAGCCAGGGGAAGGTCATATCGGGTAGGACTCAACTCATTATGTGCCACTGAAGCCATCATATGCTGCTGACTTAGGAGCACCGGTGCTCAGCATGCCGGTACTGCGTGGAGCCACCTGGGCGGGATGGGGGGATGGAGAGTACTGAAAGTTCACTTTTTTCCCCAGCCTTAGACTGGTTTGGAGTGTGCCTTGCAGGCTCTTGGGGGAGAACATCATCGCCCTACTGATGCTTTGCAGGTGATATGGAGCTGAGACAGCACCTCCCCAGGGTGTGCAGGAAATGATCCTGTAATTATAAAATAATCTTGGGTAATGACATATTAATGAGGATGGGGAAAAGGCAATGCTCTCAGGGTGGGCTTTACTACTGCTTGGAGAAGGAGGGAGGCTGTACACAGCTGCTGCACTTTGAGGGTGAAAAATGGCATCAAAGTAAGACTTTGGTGTAAAGCACCCCAGGAGGAAGAACTGCCTTTCTGGCTCTGGGTGTGTTTCTTCTGCAAAGTTCACTGTTACTCATGCTGATGGTGTTGCCTCTAAGATATCCGCTCCCTGACCTGTTTTTTTTGCACCAATTCAAGAGCTTTTGTCTCCCTTTTCTATCCACATCTCCTAGGCAATATCTTGTCTGTCTATCTCCCCTCACACTGTCCTCTTGATCCCTCATCTTTCCAACCCGTGAACTCCACCTTCCCCTACTTTCTACCCTACCAAGCCCCCTGATCTTCTCTCTAGCCCTCGGTATGCTCCATCACTTTGTCCACCTTCTCCTCTCCTCCATCTCCCGTGAATGCCTGTTGTATTTTCAAGAGTGTCAGCCCGGGGGGACGGGAAGGATGGTGCCCACAGAGGAGGTTGTGCTCCCCCATCTAATAACATATGTATCAGACACCTTTCTTTTGAGATGGCAGCCTCTGGAAGCCCAAGACGAACCTTTCAACAAGATTAAAGAGATGGTATTAATTGCTATCGATCATGGGTCAACAAATTAAATTGCATCTGCAACTGCATCTCGGAAAGGTCTAAATGAGAAGAGTAGTTAATGGGTCTGGCTGGCCCAGAGCTGTGATTAATTAAAGGGAGAAATGAACTAAAACATTGAAAAAAAAAAATAAAAGACAGAAAGGAAGGAGATTGAGATGAGGCTGAAACTCTGGCTTAGAAAAAAGATAAGTGTATCTGGAGAGAGCTCGATGGGATTTCAATTCTGGTTCCACCCTGTCTGGCCTGAGATGGGCTGCTACGAAGCAGTGCCGATGGCAATGATTTTTGCGGCATATGCTCCAAGTGCCCCAGGTGTTGTGGAAATGCTGTCTACCTGTGACTGGTGACTCTTACATTCAGACCCCCCAGAAAAGCCGATCTGTGCCCATCGTTCCTCCCTGCCACCCCAGACTTTGCCCTGCTGCCACCTTGGTGCTAGGGGAGAGCAACGGGATCCCTCAGCCGGACCGTGTGCCTAATGCCGATGGATTCGGGTGAAACACATCCCTTCTGCAGCCTGAGCCAGCATCTCGTGGACATCTCACAGAAACGTCTGTGATGGGATCTGCAGGGCTTCCCCCTCGTTTCACCCAAACGCATGCCCCAGCTCACTGTGTGTGGTCTTTAGGGCATCCCCTTGCCATCACCTTTTTTTTCCCCCATTTGTTTTTTAGACTCAATGCCCTGAAAGGGTGAAGGGAACAGAACGAGCATCCCCATGTTGCTTAGCAATCCCACTCACCGCAGACACTGCCCTTCCCGCTCCCCTCCTGCGCGGCAGCCAGCACCGCAGCATCCTGCTGGGAGCCGGGAGTAAAGTACTCCTGGGTGGGAATAAGGGTGCTACCGTCACTCCTTGGGAAATAATGAAGTAGCACAGCATGGAATGGAGATGGTGCTTAATTAATAATGAAGAAAATAATATGTGGCACGTATAGTGCTGTACTTGTTCCAAGCTCTGTACAAACATTAACTACAGTAATTAAGCTGTAATTAATTAGAGTAACTACTAATCAGTGTAAATAATGATGCATCTGGAGGTACCAAATGGAGTTTGTGAACTGAAAGCAAATTTCCATGTTCAGGAAATGGCATCAAATATAAAATGGCACCAGAAAAAGGCAAAAAACATATGGAGGTTAAAGTGGGAGCCTGGGAGTTGTGTTGGTCCACGATGGCTCCCCAAAAGGGAATCAGGGTTTGGCAGGTATCTTGTGACAAAATGAACCTGATTTACTGCTGAGGAGCTCCCTGGGCAACCCATCCCAACCACAGGACTTTCGCAGCTATTTCCAAACCCACTTCTCCCACCCCAGCTGCATTGCTGCACTTATCAGCACTGTGGAGAGTCAGGGGCTGGAGCAAGGGATGGGATGGGGAATGGGGAGCTTGAGGGGGAAAGATCAGCAGAGTAAAATACACCACAAATATATAATTTGGGGTTTTTTTGCTGGTTCACACACTTTATATTTAACAAAATAATTTTTTAATAATATAGTCTTTTACACATCAAATATTGTTTCTAGACCCCCCCCATTTTTTACAGAATAGGTTTGTTTTTTTTTTCTCACTAGTTTCAGGCACACTATTGTTGGAAATTTTTGAAACCGGATAATCATTGATAGGCAACAGCTTACAAAGAAATGTGGTGATGACTTCTTTAATGGTACCAGTTCAACTTGCAGGAAACCAATGCTCAGCCAAAGTATGGCAATCACTGCGCTAGTGCTCGTCCTACCCCATGCCCTCTGGTAAATGCCAAAAAGAGAGAAGAAATAAAAATATAAAGGCAACAGTGTGCATAAACCGAGATCGACCGTGCTGATCTGCTTCGGTGGAAGATGCTGTAAGGACGATCTGCTGCCATCGCTGTTAAGAGCAGGTGGTGGACTGACGTCTGAACAAAATAAGCACCATCACCCTAATGGCCATGACCAAAAAGCAGCAAACTAAGCGTGGACAGTGATGGGAAAGATTCCTGCGCTCACCTGGGCAGGGCAGAGCGGGGAAATGACATTGGTGGCTTTTCTCTCACAGTATCGCTTGGAAGCTGCAGCCTGAGAAAGCAAGAGGTGCCACTGCCAAAAAGCCCAAAGGAGACCCTTGGCTGCTGGCAGGGACCACAGGGACCTCTCCTCTGGACAGGCAGGCACATAGCTGCATTCTAGAAAGACTCTTCACCAGAAACCGATTCCTGCAGATGCGGCCAGCCCATCCCCAGCACCCCGTGCACCCCGGCTTGCTTTACTCCCAGCAGTATGGATGCTCCCGGGACTGGGGGAGAGCCAGGGCAGCTCCCTGGCACTGCAGCAAAGGGCTGTACCCATCAGCTGAGCTGGTTTTGTGGTGGCACAGCAACGGGATATTTCTGGAAACCTCCCTAAGGGTGATGGGCAGAGTGGGGGGTTCAGATATTTTAATTTTGACTCGCAGCAGCCGAGTCCTGCTGACATGAATGAAACGGTGCCTTTGGCTCCAGCGAGAGCAGCCTCGGCGCCGGCAAAACAGGGATGGGGCAAGGCAAGCAAGTGCCTGCTCAGCCCGAGAGTCATCGGAGCCGCAGCACAGCTGGGACACTCTTCCCTTCCACCACCGATGCCCCAGCTGGGCACCACGCAGAGACAACCCAGGGAATATGCTGCTTTCTTGGTGCCTTTCCAAGACTTTCTGGCTCACCGCCCCTGCTTGCCCGTGCAGCCGGTGCTGGCTCTGGCTCTGATCAAGGTGACGGTGACTGTGTAGGTGTCTTCGACGTTATTGTCCCCACTCAGTGGAGAAAGTGTAACACAGATACAGCTTGCGTCTTGGGTGTCTGGCTGTATATCTGTGCATCTAGCTCGGTCCTTCCGCAGGTTACATACTAGCTGGGGTTTTTTTAACCACTTCCTTCCCTTTTAATTTCTACCTCCCTCCTATCCCTACCGCCCTCTGCCTTATAGACACGACGAAAATGATCCATCGCTTCACTTATAGCTGCATCGCCCCGACGATCCCAGCTTAGGAAGAGGCTTTAAAAAAAAACCCAAAGCACAATAGCAAAAAACCTTGAATAAATAAACGTGAAAACCCTGCAATCCACATCGTAGAAAGTGAGAGCGGTGAATCGATCGGCGTCTCAGAGGCATCACAGGTCCAAAAACTTGCATGGGCCGTTTTTGCTTTTTCCTCCCCAAATCTGACGACCGCATCCCTACCAAGCACTGATAATTACAAAAGCAGAGTAGATACCTAGATACCGGTTACATAGTGTGTAAAGCGAGAGAAGAGCAGGAGGCGGGGGGAGAGGGAGACCCTTCTCTGCAAGTAAAATCTCTGCTTGTGTGAAATCCTCGCAGGTTTTGCTGGTGACCCTGTTGCAGCTGGCGGGAGGTCGACCGCATGTGCAGCGTTGAAGCTGTTCCTTCGTCATCAGCGTCATCGTCATCATTGGGTTGTTTGCCTGGCGGTGCTGCTGGCAGGGGGTTTTGCCACTACAGAGCCTGCTTGCCCTGGCACTCGCGCTTGGAGCACTGCGCCGGCTTCCACCAGTCCCCGTTGTGGCAGTGGCAGATGTTGCAGTCGTCCACCTTCACTTCGATGCCGGCGGGAATTATCGTGGTTCCTGCAAAGCAGTTTGGACCTGCAAAAGACACACGAGTAATAGTAATAAATACGTTTTTGTTGGGGTTTTTTTTTTATTTTTATTTTCAATTGGGTGTAGCAGTTCTGCTATAAGCACCTAGGAGCAGGCAGGCACTCAGCCTCAGCCCCTCACTGTGTTCTGGCCGCAACGTCGCCACCGCCAAAATCAGCAGCAACTCTCCCAGCTTTGCCTCACACCGATCACTTGTCTCAGGGGGTTTTTTGTGCTCTTAGGCACTGAAGAAAAAAGAAAAGGCCTTGAAACTTTCCTTCTGTTTCTGTACCCAACCCTAATACAAATAGAATTGGATGCCCCATTGATGCACCCAGCTTTTTCTACTTAGTTGCCCGCTAATTTAGTATCACTTTCTCCTAAGATTTGGCTGAGATGGATAAGACCATGAGGACAGGCATCAGGACACAGACCAGCCTTCACTACTCTAGCCCTCTGAGCCTGCACTGAGATGCGAGGAGCCAATTCATCCCCCAGGACCGCAGAAGCAGTGCCTGAACACCTGGTAACCCCAGGGACCCCCCCTCTTCCCCCCCCGGATGGAGGCTGTTAACTATAAATGATTGATAGCATCAAATTAAAAAAAAAATCATTCACCTCCCAAATAAGCTGATAAAAACTGTTTTTGTCTCAAGGGCGATTCCTTTAATCTGCTCATTATTTGTAATTTTTTTGGCTGCCTTATTACACAATATCAAAGCTGAGCAGCAAGTCAGCAAGGATCTTATTTTCCTCCTTCTTGTAAAAGCCCAGTGAATACCCATTGCCCAGCTGTCCCTCTGCAAATCCTCTCCTCCTCCTCTCTTCATTACTTAGCACTGGGAATTAATGTCAGAGCCAGCAGCACATGGAAAAAAAAAAAATCAGGGTGGTGGCATTCGTGGCATCAGGGAAGTGTGAAGACATTTGAAAAGCATCTCATGGTTCGGGTGCTGCTCCAAAATGTCACCCCTTGACCGGCCACCGGTTTTAATCTATGCCTCCGGGGCATGAGGTGCATTCGAAGGATGGGAGCGTGTACAGACATGAAACTACAGCCAAGTTGTTAGTGCTTAAAATAAAACTTAAGACTGTTTGAAAGGGAAAATAGGGTCTGCACGTGGCAGGAAACAGGCTGAGCTGTAGTCAACCCAGTGCTGGGGTTTCACGTTTTATAGTCTCAGAGAACTATCCATTTCAATCTCGCTGATTTATCAGTGCCCTGGCTTTATTAAGATGCTCCACAGGACCCTACGTCTAAGCTCAACAGGCCACAAGTTTGACAGGTCTGGGCTTAACCAGACGTAGGCAATTCAGGTCGCTGCCGAGCCAAATGGTGCCTGAATGTTTATTTTTAAGCAACCTCCCCCTCTTTTTTAAAGGGTCCATCAAATGCGTATCAACTCAACAGCAACTTTTCACGTCAGTCTTAATGAAGCCACAGCAGAAGGGCCTGAGAAAGGTGCCTCCAATGGCTCCTGTACCAGAATTTCGGGTGACTGGGTATTCCCCACGGTTGCTGCTCCCTTCCAGGGGCAGGAGCTGGGAAGGCATGCTGTGGTGCTGGGAAGGTCTGTGTCTCTCCATGAAAGGGGCATGATGCCTCCTCCTTCACCTGGTCTGCACATAAGTCAGTCGAGATGCCAGGAGGAAGCAGGTTTTTTGCTCCAAACAAGGAAATTCAACATCAGTTGTTGTGCTGGAGTTCAGCCTATGCTGGTCTGCGGGCAGTTGAGGACCATTGCACTGGGTGTGGGGATGTTTTAAGTCTGCTTTGAGCTGGGCTTTGGGCTGGACAACCTCCAAAGGTCCCCTCCAACCTCAGTCACTCCCTGGTACAAAGAATTTCAAAGCCAGGAGTTACTAGCCAAGGACACATAGGTATACAGAAAAGCCAAACTCTACGTATGCACAAATATAGATATATATTATATATGTTTTTCTTTACATGCATGTGGTTGAAAAAGTTATGACCCATTTTGGTCACAAGCTGGAGATTTCTGAAGTTGGCATCACTCTGGAAGACAAGATCCCAGTTGGAAAGCCTGTGATCCCAACTGCAGCAACTCTGGCAACCCACCAAAGCTGGGACTTCTTCCCATGGCTTTTGGGTCCCTGCGCCGGCCACGCCTGTGCTCTTCGTCACAGATTTTAATTCTCTGCTTCATCAAGTCTGGTGGGTGCTGTTGTGTGATGACACCCAGCGTGGGTTCTGCCATCAGGGTGGCTCATTTTCTGCTGTTCAATGTCTGGGGCTTAAATGCGATGAAAATGACAATAATTGCAGCTGGCCAGATTTAAAGTTGAAGTAAGTGCCTGTGCCTCTTTAATAGAGTACTCTGATTGCCTGTCGATGTCAGGGATGCCCAGGGTGGAGCAGCCTCCACACAACAGCCTGCTCTGTGCTCCCACGGAGCAAAAAATCCCTTTTCATTAAAATTTAAACAAAAAGCTTCCTCCAGGGATTAGGGTGGCAAGGAAAGGGGAAGATTGTTTTCTCTCTTGTTGCCCTGCGGCTGCCTGTTAATCATCTCATTTGAGAAGCCAATACTGCCTTGACACCCACACACGTCTCCAGACACAGCCTTCTCTGGGTGCTGAACGACGGCGGATTTATAGCACCACTGGCCCGTTCAATGCGGCTGAAAACATGTGGGAGGTGGTGGTGACGAGAGCCAGTGGGTTTTCTCACTTGCAGGTGGGCCAACCTTCGCCGCCCAGCCTGGGTTTGGGGACCCTGCACCCCCTCTGTTGGGTTTAGGCTGCCTCCCTGCACTGGAACGCCGCAGGGGGAGAGCACAGCTCAGGGTCGCGGTCAGCCAAGGGCGAGAGTGTTGGGACTAGCAAATGGGGAACTGCAAACTGGGGAAAAGCTTGTTTTTTCCTTGCATCCTGCTTATCTGTCCATCCCATGGCTGCTCCACCATGGTCACAGCTGTCCTTCTGCCCTTTCTCCTCCTCCTGGCAGCCTCAGGTCCCTTCTTCCTCTTGGGTTCCCCCAGGGGGGTCATTTGGGAAAAAAATAATCATTAAACACTCCTCATTAATGTCCCTATCCCAGAGCTGAGAAGCAGAAAGCAGAGACTACAACAAAAAGAGGAGATGGATGAGGGGGGTGTACTAAAAGCATCACCCATGCCTTTGAGGTCCCCGGTGGAGAGGGGATCACTCAGTTTGGGGACAGCACCAGAGCAGCAACATTGCTGCCCTGGACCAGGACACAGGGCTGGTCTGCAAAATAATAATTAAACACTAATAATCTGCCCCTCTGATCTCTGGCATCTAACCAAGCCAAGAAGGACCTGGCAAGTGCCTCTGTGTCTAACGAAAAATCCTTGGGATGCTGCCACCCCTCCCAAAGAGAATGGGTGAAGGGGAGAGGAAAATTTACAGGTATTTTGGATAAATTGCAGGGACTGAAGGCTGGGAGGAACATCGGGGGATGGCCAAACCAGCCCTCGCTGAAGCAGCACTGAGTGTCCCTGGGCTGGTCGGCTAACCATCACCTGAGCACACCTAAGGAAGGACCTGTATTCAGAGCCTGAACCGAGAGGAAAACTACAGTCAGTGGGTTTGTTTTCCTTTTTCTTGGCTTTTAGCATAACGGATGAAAACCTGGCTTTGGGCTCTACTGACATCTGCCCTCCTATGTAATATTTTGCTGCCATTTCAGGACATCCATCTCTTCTGTCAGACTTTAGTTATTTTAATTTAGGCCAATGCTACCACTGCTCTGGACCTTTTTTTTTTTTCCCCCTCAAAATAGCCACCTCTGCATTGCCAGTGTGAAATATTTCCTTTTGCACACCCCAGCAAGCTGGATGGAGCATTTTTGCATCCTCTCTCCCCACCCTGCTATCCCTACCCCTACAGAAATGTGGATTTCAAAGAGAAGGCAAAATTTCCACACTCCATTTCTGATAATTCAACTTAAATTCCCACTGACCAGAATCACTGAGGTCCAATTTTCCAGCACAATCACTGTCAGCCAGCCCACATTTTTTTGTATCTAAACCTCTCCCACCTTTCTACTGGAAAAGTGGATCCTGTCTGTCCAAAACGGGATGCAGTGAGCATCGTATCTGCAGCTGAGGCACAAGAAAGATGCACTCAGAGAGGGACACTGCTCTGCTGAAGTTTAGTGGAAAATATGCCCCAAACAGGTGGCATTTTCTGTGCAATGGCACAGCCACCGGGGAGTTTTCCTATGACCTCGGGCTTTTACAGAGCCGACAGCTAGTGCATTGCTGGACATAACATCCAGCACCCAGGGATGCTACGTGGCTTTGTGATGTGTCTTAGAGGAGCTGCAGCCTGTAAGGCCATTACTAGATCCCACAGCAAGAAACCAAGTCCTTTTTTTGCTCTTCGGCAGAGCCAACCAGATTCCTTTAAGTTCTCTAATATTTTTCTTCCCTCCCAACGTTTCAAAAGCTCCGTGCCCCAAACCCATGCTGCTGGGGACCGTCCTGAGCTTTTCTCACTGCGGAGGAGGAGCAGGCTGACACCAGGATCTGCCAAACTGAATTAAAAAAAAATCACAAAGAATGGGACAGAACAGCACAGCAACAGGGTTTTTTAATTATTATTCAAAGGAAGACACTGCTCACAAACATTTGATGACACGTCACGCACATCAAGAAAGTTATTTATGATAATAGCAGTAGGAACAAGAGGCTGCTTTGGGCAAGGGCTGTCGTCCTGGTCTTTGTAAAAACATCTTACGCCACAACTGCGATGAAAACAGGACAGTAATCACCCTCTTTTCCTTGCTCAGGGAGGCTGATGGGAGAAGTTAGCTGCTCCCACAGACAACATAATTGTGAGATTTGCTTTGCTTAACATAATTAATACTCATAAAAGACCACAGCACTCCAGGCTGTTTGCTAGAACAACTGTGAAGATTTTTATGGAGATATATTAGGGACGTTCAGCTGCTGTTTTGATGGGAGAGATGCGGCACAAAGAGAAAAATCATATATGGTTTGCTGTTTGGGAAGAGTGACAGCAAATTTTGCAACCGTACCTGTAAGACCAGATACCCAGGTGATGACCCACATCAGGTGCTGCTGAACTGCACCTCTGCTATGCAGGGATTATGTCTAAGCCCATGCGCTCCTGCTACGTCATGCAATGCTACCCAAGGGTGTGAGACTAAGTCCTCTTGGGACTCAGTGGCATGGTGGTGCTTCAAAGCATCCCAGAAACCCTCAGATCAGACACCATCGCACTGGAAAAACCTCACGTCCCAAACACAGGAGAAGAAGCCATCCCAGCTCCCCAGCAAACCATACCTGCACAGTCCCCACCACATCACTATGGGGGTGTGGAGGAAAACATCTAAGTTCAAGAGCTGCCTGCACAGACAGTGAGTTAAAGCTGGAAATAGCAAGAGTGTAGTGATAGGACGAGGGGTAATGGGCATAAACTTGAACATAGGAAGTTCCATCTTAACATGAGAAGGAACTTCTTTACTTCGAGGGTGGCAGAGCACTGGAACAGGCTGCCCAGAGAGGTTGTGGAGTCTCCCACGCTGGAGACATTCAAAACCCGCCTGGACGCTGTCCTGTGCAACCTGTTGTAGGTGACCCTGCTCTGGCAGGGGGGTTGGACTAGATGATCTCCAGAGGTCCCTTCCAACCCTAACCATTCTGTGATTCTGTGATTCTGTTTGATGCTCTCCAACACCAAGAGCATGCAGCATCACACTGATGCTTGGGAGGCGCTCGGTGCCAAATACCAGCCCAGCTCCTGGGGGCTGGGGGCTGCAGGCTGCTCCCAGTTGCTTCTCGAGTGGGTTTTACTGAACTTAAGAGCTTTGCCCATGGCTCACAGCAGCTCTGAATTTAGCTTCATGTGTGCAAAGAAGCAATAAAAGGAAATCAAATGTTAAGCATCAAGAGCAAGCACAAATCACTTCAGGCCAACTGTGGTATTCACATTTGCTCTAAATAGCATCTTGCACCAAGTGAAGCTCATCACCTTCACTGGAACTGCTCATGGTACAACTTTCTATTTGAGCAAGAAGTGGTATTTTCCTCTTAGTTAAATATTTTCTGACAATAATCCTATGTCTCCTGCCACTCCTTTAAGTGCCTCCCCATTCCTTTAGGAAATATTAACGCTGACACCAACAGAATTTAGTTTATTCGGTCAATGGATAATGTAAAGGAAAGAGGTGCTGATGGCTATGCTTATCTACCTCATACCGGTAGTTTAGATAGCTGCTAAACAGCAACTCAATTTAGCCAGCCGTCCCTGAGGCTCCTGCGTGATGTGCCCCACAATTAAAGTTGCAAGGGATAAGCAGAAGACGGTGGTGTTTCCTGACAGTATTTAGAAATGGATACAGCCTGAAAACATCCCCATGGACGCTCATTCAGCTGAATGAGTCTTGACGACTTTGCTTTTGGAGCCTGACCATGAATGCAGTAGGGCATGGGAACTGACTGCTGGCAAGCTGCACCAAACTGAGGGGAGCCATTTCTACTGAACGTGGCCAAATGTCCTCTCAAGTGGGAAGGTGGATTTTTCTTTGTGTGTCTCCATGAAACATGGTCTGCAGCATGACCATCCCATGCCATAGCTATGTAGTCTCCAGTGCCAGCACCCAGCACTCCCAGCATCGCTCAACTGAAAAAAGCACTCACAAAGCAACAACCAGGTGAGGATTACGCCCTGAAACCCACACAAGGATGCTCATGGACAACCCTCCAACAGAGAAAGAGGCAAAACACAGCAGAAATACAAGTGACCCCAGGCTCTGGCACAAAGGGCAGAAATCGCTGGCTGCCTGCACCTTGTGACCATGTCCAGGCTGAACTCTGCGCTCAGGGGGAACTAAAACCAACATCTTGTTTTTAGTGATGGCTCCCCTTTCTGGAGGTTAACTCAGCTCCTCTCTGCTGATCCTGCAGGATCTTTTAAAATGTTCCTTTAGCTCTGTCAATGCTATTTATGCAACCACTTCAGATTGCAAGAAAATACCTCAATTTGTGGCTTTAATTAACGAGTCGAGGAGCGAAGAAGTCTTGTTTCTAGTGCCTGG
Source organism: Charadrius vociferus (assembly GCF_000708025.1). Lineage (NCBI taxonomy): Eukaryota > Metazoa > Chordata > Aves > Charadriiformes > Charadriidae > Charadrius > Charadrius vociferus. Next base: position 1,930,415 of record NW_009648960.1, read on the forward strand.
TACCAAGACTGCCTGCCCCCTCTCTCTGGAGCGAGGAGAAGGCAGTGGGTGAAGCCGGTGGTGAGACATAAAGTCAGCTGCCAATGCTGAGCTTTGTCTTATTGAAAATTAAATTTGATGATCCTCTACAGGGGGTGCTGAAAACCCCACCAAAAGATAACAGCCCTGGAGCTCTTTTTTGTTAGAAAGAGGCTGAAGGCACAGGTCCTGGCTCAAAGCACCACTGAAGTCCAAGGGTGAATTTGAAACGGGGCTGCCACGACTGTCACAAGCTTGTGGGGGGGTGAGTTTGCACCCTGATAGTATCCAGGTCTAACCCCTGGTCTGTGGCTACTTGCTTCTCAGTGGTGGTAGGAGGGAGGGAAGTATCCTGCAGTTCTGCTTTCTCCCTGCTCCCAGAGGTGATGTCCATGTCCCCCATGCTATGGAGGACACAGGTGTTTGCAGATTAGAGGACATCTATTCATCCCACAATTTCCCAAGTGTCAAGTGAAAATACCCACCCTGGACTCCCCTGTAGCACAAGTCCATCCTCACCCAACCAGCACAAAGACTCCTGCAGGGCTGGAAATGGGACCATTTCAGATCAGTGCCCCCATCCAGATCACCGGCAAGACTTTGAAAGCCCCTTTCCAGCCTGCTCACCCTCTCTGGCAGCAGAGGAGCTCTCCTAAGCTGCCTGCACCCAAATGTGAAAGATGCATCAATGCCTCAGCCACCAGCCCAATAAATCTGGATGCTGCTCCATCTTTGGGAGGGACTAAGAGTCAAGTCTACCAAACCACACCAGCCTCAGCACTGCAAATTACAAATCCCTACAGTGGGCAGGCAGGGGATGCTGGAGGTGTCAGTCCTCGCCGCTGTAAGCAAAACGCTTTGCAGAGCCATCTGCCACCCCAAATGCTAATCAGCTGCACATCTCAGCTTGAAAGTGCTGCATGCTGGAGCACGTCAATATTTTCAGTGTGGGTAGGTGAAAGTTGGTCACCAGCACAAACACGCCATCATCTGCTGATCCCCTGCTGCACTGCCACAGACCTGTTGGATGGCAATAGCATCCTTTGGGTACAAGGAAGCCCCACCCAGGCAGAAAGGTGGCATCTCCATCCAGCAGGAGGGGAGCTACGTCTCGCAGCGGGGACGGTGGCAAATGGAGGGGAGGAAGGCAAAAGCAGCACTGTCTTTTTGGCAATGAGCCCACGAGAGAGTGGACGCTGGGATGAAATCACTAAGGGTTTCATCCCATCCTCCCCCATGAGTTGAGGGATGAAAACCAAAGCAGGCACGGAAGGTTTTAGGGAGGAGGTGTGAGAGAGCACAGGGCTAGTGGTGGCCTCAGCAGCTCCCCGGCCCCTCTGCCATTCAAAAGCACAGGAATTCCTCTACGCATCTTCTTTTTTTTTTTTTTTTTTTTTCCTTTTTGTTGCTGTTGCTGTTTTAAAATCCCAAAAGAAAGCCTTGCACAGACCCGAAGTATGTAGTGGGGGGGGTGTGTCTATATACATACAAGCAAAGCCAAGGAAGTTTAAAGAACACATTTCCCACAGACTTTTTTGTCATTGTTGTTGTTGTTGAAGTGCTTTCAGCTAGAGTTTTCCTGGAAAGGCAGAAGGTCTGTGCAAGCTTTCCCACCAATCTCAGCCTACTCCAGTCTTTATTCGCCAGCGCAGACAGTATTTGCTTATCTGAAAAGAGCTTCCGGTGAGGTGGGTATGTCTATTCCTGTCCTCTCTGCTGAAAGGAACCAAAATATGGATTCATGCAATGATGGATCAAACGATGTTTCTGTGATAAGGCCACCTTCTGCCTGGGATGTTTCTACTTTAAGGCAGAGTATCGCATGATGATGGCTCCCACCCGTGATAACAGATGTCACCTCCTCAAGGTGACCCCAAGGTGGAAGGTTCACTCTGCTTTTGCCGCCTTGTCCAGTGGAGAGATGGCACCTCCAATAAATGCCCCAAATTTAACTCTGTTGTCTAAAACATTGCAAAATGAGAGCCTCTTCTTTTTTTTAGCTGTGGACAAAACCCCTAAAAGCTCTCTGGAGTCAACTGGTGGTATCTCCTAGTGATCCATGAGCTTTCAATCTTATGCACCATTGCCCCAAAGAATTAATCTCCTCCAAAGATGATCTGCAGCTTTTTTCCACCCTTCCTGAATATTTCACTCCTCACAAGACGATGCTAACAGCCCTTCTCAAGCACTGCCTATTTACATGAGCAATTTTTCCAGCCATAATTCACATTGCTGGGTGCCTGAAGACGCCTAAAAGTTATTTAATCTCTGCATTAAAAAAAGGTAATATCTGCAGTATCCTTCTCCAATCTAAATCCAAGTTGCTCACCTTAAGCGAGCCTTACATCATTAAAAGAAGTGTATTAAAAAGGGAAGCCGACCTGAAAAGCTACATTCAGGGCAAAAGGAGCTTTTCCACTGACTTTTGCCAGTGATGAAGCCGGCACAAGAAGTGAGATAAAACACACCTGCAGCTCTCAACCAGCCCAGCAGGATGGTGATCTCCTGGTGGCCCCATATCACCTTCTGGCTCTCCCCATGCAGAGATGTTTCATGTCATCCAGGCCTTGCTCAGACAATCCCAAGCATCTGCTGCCTTGGAGTCTAACAAATGCAGGGGGCCCACTCAAGTTCCCTAAATTATGACCTGGCTCCCAGTGACACAGACTGATTTAATCCTCACTGCTTTGCACGACGGTTAGAAAATTACTGATAGTTTGTTATCCGTCTTAATCAGGATCAGCAAACAAATGAGGGACAGGGAGACATCCAGAAGGGAATACACCACATTACTCCTCCTTATTGATAGCACAGTTACTTAATTTGATGTGGAGACATAACTTCAGGCATCACTAAATACTGCAGCAGGACTGTTTTGGGGCAAGGAAGATCTATGTGTGCAATTTAAAAGCAGTCTGTTTAGGAGCGGTGACGTCTACCAGCACCGATACAGATCTGAGCTGTGTGGACAGACTTGAGATTATCACTCAGCAAGTTAAATAAAGACAGCAGCTCTTCGACAGTTAAAAAGGACCAGGTGAAAATTGCAGCCTCGCTTCCCTCTTCCTCTGCTGCGCTCATGGGATGAGCATGACGATGGGGGACCAACCCCAACCTGCCCATCCCTGGGCAGCACCATCGTTTGCTTTCTGACATACAGCACTGCCCGCACCAGGGCAGCAGCAAAGCTCGAGATTAGACATTTGGCACGGCTCCCTGCAGGGAAGGCGGCATGGAGATAACGGAGAAAAACACATCTGCAGAAAACAGATCAACCACCAGAGGTGCCAATGACTGACAGCTGATGCTGCCGCTGGTAGGTACAAGGGGACGCCAAACTGGGCAGTTCCCAAGGTTAAAGCCCAGAACGAGCTGAACTTTTCCTCCATCAGGAATATTGTGGATTGAGATATGGTAATAAACTACTGGGAGTCTCAACCATGAGAATGAATCTTTTTAATGGGTTTTTATCAATCCAAGACTAGTGCTGATAATCTAATAAAACTGATCTGGGTATGCTAAAGAAAATAGGCAAGTGGTACATTTCCCACTGCTTTAGATTAAGGGTATTTGTCTCATCTTCTGGGCTTTTACCCCAAACCCGTGCATCCAGCCTGTCTGTTTCTGATCCCAAGTGCATGAAAACCAACGCTGGGAGCACACCTGAGCACACGTCAAACTGCTTACAAAACCTCTTCCCCCCATTTCCCTATTTTACTGGGTTTCTAGCCCAGTGGCGGTTTAAGGACTGTTTACCAGCAGGGTTAGGCATTGCTGCAGTGCAAAGTAATAGCTAATATCAAATTCATAATAACTGACCCTTTCCGCTGATTTAATAACACACCTGACCCGAGGCCAGCATTGAAGTCGAACCACTGCCACCATAGACACGGAGGAGCCAACACATGGAGTGTCTCAGGATCAGCTCTCAGGCAGCAGAATAGCAAATCGCAGAGCTACAGACCTAGCCTTAAATGTAGGGTTCTCCCCAACTCTTTTAATATAAAATGTAGGTTGGCATTTTCAAAGTCACCTATGGGACTTGTGCATCAAAGTCCTCTTCATTTTAAAAGGATCTACGTGTGCAAATACCTTAATCAGCACCAAAAATTTAGGTTATGGTAAAAAAAAATCCATAGGCAAGGTACTCACCGCTGCACAGGCAGATACTGTGCATATAAAACAGCTTTTCTGAATCAGATTTTTGCTGTGTACATTCAAGGTTGAAGAAGGAAAATAGTAACACCTCAAAGACAGCAATAACCATCTATTCAAGTGAGAAATGCATGTTTCAACATTTACCTGACCAAATGAAAAGGATTAGCTCTTAAAAATCTCTTTGCAGACAGCATAAAGCTTTGGGAGAATACCATAGATTTTTTAAAAAATATAGGTAGATTTTAATTGCAGGCAATGAAATCAACTCCTAGGTCATTATAACCTTTCAGGTAAGTAATAGGCTTTTAAAAACTTGTCTAAATAGATATTTCCCAAAATGAACTCCAACGGTGCTGAAGGTACATTAATTCTTTTAATGATTCAAACATGGCAAATAAGGGTGGGTAGGTTTTTTGGAGCTGGTATAAAATAGATTAATTTAAAAGAAATCAATTAATAAAACACTGCATCAGCTAACAATGTTACCAATAAAATCAACAGCCAAAGGGTGGAAAAGTTGGACCTTCCAGAGACTAAACCTTTACGTGAAGAAATATATACCTGCAGGGTATAACATCCCATTGTGTTTCTGCTGCCTTCACCTTGCCAGCTTAGGTCCCAAGAGCAGCCATGGGACAACACGTGCTGTGGGACAGGCTTGGTCCAGGTGACTGCGCCCTTACAGCTGCTATTTCCCAGGTCACCCAAGAAATGAATTGGGATGTAGAGCGGCAGAATCGGGCAGTGACTTGGCTGGATGTTCATCCTGCCCACTGCAACCGTGTTGGGGCACCTCCCAAGTCATCGTCCTTGGACACTGGCAGGAAGCAGCAGCTCCAGCAAGCAGCAACAGTTCTTCGTCCATGTAGACGTGAGGGGAAACCCTTATCGAGGCAAGCAAGTGGCAAAATAGCCCTCGACTGCCAAAATACCAGGTCTTTGCTCTCTGCCTGAGTATCTCCATTCAAAGACAAAGGTTAACAACAAAAGAATAACAGCTAGGACTTTTTCTCTGCGTCTTTTGAGCTTTTATCCAACTTATTCACCTCTTGGTTGTGCTCGGTGTGAAAATTTAATGATTTTTATGGCCCATTTTAACATTTTTATGTCTTTTTCCTTCGGAAAAAAATCCCACATTTGGTGTAAGAATTAAAACAGTATTTCATCCTTAACTGCAATCACAGATGATGTATGGAAGAGAGCTGGCTGCATGTCAACTCAATATAAAGCCAGAATTGAATCTAACTTGGTCACTACAGCTGTGCATGATGTTTTATGGGGTGAGTTTTTTTCATATCAGTCATAAATGAAGTGGAAACTGTGACTGTGCTACTTTTGTAGAAAACAGGAGGAAAAAAATGCAAAAGGGGTGTGGGGAGAGAACCAGTATTACTATACATTTGTAGTTGTGCTTTTAGATGTGCAGTCTACTGAAAACTCAACCCAACCCACCATTAGGTAACAAAACTACAGCAGTTAATGCACGGTGACAGTGGCACCACCATGCACATCAGTTGTGGCAATGGTTGCCCGTTGGTATGAGTAAACCTCTGTGCAAACCCCTTGCCAAGGGGCACAAGGGTTTCTTCAGCTGCAGGAAACCATGTGCCGAGGATGAATCTTCAGCTCCTGTCTGAAAAGCAGAGCTTCATCGCAATCCAGATGGCTGCAGGAATGTGTCAATTGGTAGAAAAATGCCTTTATGCCTTTCCGCCAGTGTGAGATGAAATGTGACGCTTTGAGAGCATCAGCAATGGTCCTCTTTTTTTTTTTTTTTTCCACCTGGCGACAGCTTTTTCTGATGAAGGTTTTGAACATGGGATCGTGTTAGAAATGGAACTTCAAAGCAAAGCAAAAACTTTTCATGTAAGAAGAGAGCTGCTGTTGAAACCATTTCTTTCTACTCCCGACTCATGTTTGAGTTGGCTTTTCTGCTGCTGGTTTTAACAAGAATCCAATTCGCGCACTTTGTGTGACACAGCAAGCCCGTCTCCTGCTGTCTTCATCTCCATTCTCATCCTCCTGGCCTCCACAATGATGGACACAGAAATGACTGGTTATGAGCAGGTAAGACCCAAGTGAAAGGTGAATTTAATGAACATGTATGTATATAAAACCTAAAAGTCTAAGTCAGTCTCCAAAGGTTCCCTTTCCAGTCAAAGGATGGACTCTTCTGGAGGGTGCTTAACAGAGCCAAGCGGCATCGGCCTTTGGATTTGCCTTTTTTTATCCTTACAAATTTGCTAAATATAATCCCGCCCCAACCTTCAGGTCAGGCTGCAGTGGCAGAGCTCCTATTTCTATGTCAATCTGTACAAATGGTTGATTACACAGAGAAAGGGAATAACCACAATGGCAGAAACATTATTTCTTAATATTTGGGGAGAATTTAATTACTTGCATGGGACATGGAAAAATAAACGTGAGAAAACACCTCCCCTCCAACCCCACCCCAAGCCAATCTGCAGCTCCCGATGAAACAGGAGGCAGTGGAAAGGACAGGGCAGGATGGATGGACCTGGAGGGCACACATGGGGAGAGCAAACCACGCCAAGGACGGGCACACCTTGGTCTGGTGGACAGATGGAGGCACACAGAGGTTGGTGCTTCTGGAATAAACAGGCCCCAAAACTTTCTGCTGGGACCTGCCCCAGTCTCTCCAGCAGCTGCAGAAGCAGCTTTAATCCATGTTTTCTCCCCAGATTTTGCTCTTTCGAGGACCCATTATGCTACCTGAATTTAATGGTATCCATGACATTTGCACAATGCTTTCTGATGGTGCCGTGCAAAGAGTCAGGTTGCTAAGAAAAATAAAATGAATGGTGCTGGTTTTGCATGTGAATAGTTGCATTTAACAAAATCATCAAATGGAAAAGGATCGTTCTTTTCTTTGCTAATAATTCTGGGTGCCACTACAAAATGCATTACCACAATCTATGTGGGCTTTTATGCTCCAGCAGATGCCATGTGATATTATGCTGATGTGCCAGGACAGGATAGTTATTTTGCACTGGAAGGTAGCAACTAGGAACGATGAAAGGCTGGGGAAAATTTGTGGTGGATATATATGGTTCTGCATCCCTCCCCCCTAAATTTTCAGAATGCTTCATTACCCCTCGTTCTGCCAGTGTGTTTTTATTACTTAATTACTGGATAAAACTATTACTCACTCTCTGGTCTTGGTGGCACTGAATGGCTCACAACTGAGAGCCTTCTGTCATCACAACATCCCCATGGTGCAGGGACGTGCACAGGGGAAACTGAGACACAGAGGCAGTGCCCTGCTCGAGGGGCAGTGGGTTATTAAAACTAAACCCACGGCAGAAGCACTAAGCACTGCGTTGACCTGATGTGCAGCCCTTACATTTTCGTCTCTTGTTGGAGGTCTACAAGTTTTGGTGTTTGGTTACGGGTGTTCTGTAGTGGTGCAAAGATGCAGGGTGACAGTGGTCCTGGCCCAGGTAGAGGTGGGGAGGGCAGGGCTTTGGAGACCCCGACCCTAGTTCCACCTCCCGTAGACAGACAGTGCCCAAAAAACCCAACAGAGTCATCCCACTAATGTGTAGTTGTGGGTTTACTGGGGGAATGAAACCGGTCGTTGCCTCCTTTCACTAATATTTGCAGTACAGGGCACAGTACTCAGCTGTGTGATGGGGACAGCTCAGGGCAGCCCAGCAGCAGCCCAGTTGCTCCCGCTGGAGGAAATGCTCAGATCACTCTCTGCCCTTCAGCAGGCAACTTTTTTGAACAAAACTTGTAGGAACATGACAGGTTTGAGGCTGCAAACTGCGTTCTCAAATGTGACTGAAGTTGGTTCAGATCTTATTGGCAGGGGGAAGGGACTGCAGGTCGGAGCAGCGACTGTGATGGACAGTGAATGGACAGTGATGGACAATGACGGACAATGACTTCCAATTGAAACTCCCCTTTTCTGAGTGTTTCCACGCTCTTTAGCAAGTACTCCTTGCCTTGTTTTTCCTGCATTCATTTTGTCCTTTAGAATTATTTTTTTTAAAGCCAGAAGGAGGATTTAGACATTAGAACAGCTACTGACCTGATACAAGTTAATGATTTCATAAAACGCCTAAAAAATGCATTACTTTAAAAGATTGATGTTTCCTATTGTATTTTTTCGATGCCAATTAATTACTTAATTCATTAGCAATGTAACACTAGAATAGTCTTTGAAAATCCGGTGCTTTGTGTAGATGCCTTTAATTATGGATAATTAAATACTGTGGAAGGACCTGATTATACCTCTGAGCATTTTCTAATCTGGAAAATGAAACACACTCTTGTACTCTTGAATGCATATAACAAAAGCTGAGCTCAACAACTGCATGCAGGAAAAAAAGATGGAAAAAAAAAAAGCACCCCAAAATCCAGACCAGTCCAAACCCCTACAAGTAATGGAGGGTAGAAACTCCTGGGGAAGCTCAAGGGTTTTGTGCACACCTTGTCTGGATGACTTCTCTGCATGGGGTTGTACCCAGTCCCTGCCATGTCAGGGACAGGAGCAGAAGCTCAAGCAAGCTCAACACGGAACTGCTGCAGCCAGCAAGCAAACACGGGCTCAGGGCAACTCGGTGTTAACACTCACTAAAGTTGGGAACAGGTTTCCAGATGGCCCTTTGTACATATGGCTGCAATTGCCAAAACTGCTAAAAAGAGCAAAGCACTCTCCAAATGAAATCAGGGCTGACCTTGGAAGATGAAAACTCGCCAGCGCCAGAAGTTAGTCTATTAGTTTGGCTTTGCATTCATTCCCCTTCCTTTTTTCTTTTCTCCTTTTTCTCCTCTTTATTCCTTTGCAGCGATCACAGTGAGAAAGTCAGCATCCAGAAGGCTATAATAACCAGCATCGCTGTCTCAGAAAGGGTTTTAATCTCAGAAAAGAGCCTGGGAAATGTTTGTTTTGAAGACAGCATTACCCCAGCGCTTTCAAGACAGATCCCCTCCCTACTGCAGCTGAGATCCTGCAGTAGGACCCAAGGAGGTTTATTTTTGGCTCTTTTTGTACTTGCTGGAAAAAAGCAGGGGGAAAGGAGGGGCACTGATGTCTAAATAAAGCCAATATGTGCTGTCACGCCAGGCACCCTCGCTGCATACGCCTTCCCTTCCTCCTCCCCTCAGCATCTTATTTATACCACAGCCAATTGCTCCCAGCATCCCTGCCACTCCTGTACCCTCTGCAACCGATTGCCTTAATTAAAATGCACCAATTACGGTGCCGAGTGATAAAATGAGGCTGGGGGCTTTTCGTTGCTAGCAGTCAGTCCCGCTTGGCTGGCTGGGAGCTAACTTTTGCCGCTGTGCAGCCCGACCCGACTCCCTAATGAACGGGCAGGTTATCGATGCGCTGAGCACATATGCTGCAGAGTGGGGTCGTTAGGCACCGTATCACAAGTAAGCCATCAGCCAGCGAGACTAAATACTTATAGAGCGCACAGGCCAGGGCTCGGTAAACCTCCAGCGGATCAGCGGATGCTTTTGAGAACAAACAGCATCTATTTATACCCCCCAGATTCTTACATTGCATCCTTCTTCCCCGGGCCATGAAGTGATTGCCAAACCCAGTGAATAAACTCTACCATCTTTACTGAAGGTATTTCTTAGCTGGAAAATTTTGGGAGAAAAATCAAGATGGGTCCTGTGAAACCTTCGGGGCAGGATGACATAAAGGTGACACATAATGTGCTTCACGTTGGCACTGATTGATCGGGAGCACCAAAAAGAGGGAAAATGTCACCTGTAACGCGCAGGCTGCCTGTTTGGGTTAAGGAGTCAAAGTATCAACTGCGACTTTGTGGTGGCTGATGTCCAAGGGTGGGGTGTTGCTCTGCCCTGGAGATGCCCTCCTGGGATCCACAGCCAAAATCCTCAGTGGAAGCAGCTGATCTCAGATGACAAATGCAGAAATTCAGCGACTGCGGGGTGAAATGCGCAACTAGACACTACAGCCTATCGGACATGTTATCGATACCACCCAGGGACCTGGTGCCTACAGTCATTTGTCAAAATCAGCTACCTGACGCTGCCAGAAAGGCTCCCTCCTATAGACAAGGGGTCAGGGACTCGGCTAGCCCTGCGCTAAGAGGTTACCTCCTCCCAGCATGATGGTGGTGAGGGTAATGCTGAAAGACAGGGGTGCAGCAGACACCACAAAGACAGCAATAACACCTTATTAAAGTGTACCATTACTGCAAGCCGTGCCTGCAAGCACCGCCAGACTCACTGCTGCTTTGACCGTGCCAGCTGGGAAAGTTTTGGACATAATGAGCTTATGTGGGGAGTTTTATTTAAATTTTTTTTCCCCAACAGATTAGTGGAAAACAAAAAGCCAATGATACGTAGCTCGTTTGCTGATGCCCTGCCTATTAATACATACAGTGATAGAGAACCATTGGGTTGGCCCCACATAGGAGTCTATTCCACACAAAACTGAAATTCAACCAGCACACGCAATACCTGATTTACTGCAGATGTCCCTGTGGAAATGTTTTGTGTACCAGAGCAGGCCATGCCTAGAAAGCCTGATCCTCAGTCGGGAGAACAAAACGCACCAATTTCCTTGATGCACCTTGAGCGTCACCTTCACATCTGTCAAATCCTATTCCAACAAGGAAAAGCTTTCAAACACCGCTTTGGAACCCCAGTGCATCCGCAGAGCTGGAACATCCCAGCCTGCTTGCTGGGCGCTGGCTGTCCTGGCCAGTCTGACAATGCCTGTCAGCATCCCACATGAACCTGACAAGCACGGTCACTGCTGCTGCTCCCAATTAGCCGGTGCTCTCCTCTAATCTCGTCAGGATAGTCATGGCACTTTGTTTAACCTGCAGTTAGGAGAGGAAGTTTTTGTTTGATCACATGTGAACCCAAGGAGGGAGGGTGCAGGCAGCTCTTTCCTGAGATGGAGGAAGCAAACAGGGGAGAAGGGGCACTGCAAACTGCAAAAAAACCCCCACTATTACACGCAACAGAGTATAGAAAGTCCTGGTTCTATTGCTGGGGGTTTGTAATCCCTTCCTTTGAGGCCATTCCCCTTCCATCACCACTCCTTTAGATCCATAGATATAAGTTAGGCTAAATCTGTAAAGGAAAGCAATCACCTTTATTTCACTGGTTGACCCACTTGGAAAACCCAAGTGACCACTTGGGCAGGGAAGTCCTTCAAGTACGGGTGAAACTGTTCAAGAAGCAGCTCTGGGAGGTTCGCGCTGAACACTGACAGAGCTGAACCCAGCACAGCCCCTCCGTGTTTCTCCGTCCCTTACTCAGATTTTAGCAAGGTATTTTGGCAATAAAATGGCAACAAACCAAAGGAGGCAGAGCAGCAATGTAGGGATGTGCACGCAGACCCTCCTAGCCCAGACAAGCAAACTGCCTTCACAGATAAATGTGCCCTGGGAGGACGCCGCCTGTAACTTCACCATTCATCCCAAGGGGCAGTGCCACCTCGCAGGGGCGACGGCAGCAGCATCCCCCAACTCGGAGGGCAGGAGGCCAGCTTTACACGGGCATGGGAACTGGCCCTGGCTATTTTTTGCTTGTAAAAACTTGGTTGCTGAGCTGTTAGATGAATGAAAGAGATGGCCAAACCCTCAGCTGCTGAAAAAGTACAGATGTTTCCCTTCGAGCAAGGCCTTAGAGCCAGTCTTAAAAACTGGACCACAGTGTATTTGCTCTCTAGGGAGGGCACAAACGTAGCCGAGAAAAACTGTGGTTTCTGTGCAAAACACAGCAAATATATCTAATTGTTACTATTGTGGACAGGCTTCCATTTTTAATCACAGTTTTCCAAGTTCTCAATAATTACCGTTTGACATTTCCTGTAATACATTTCTTTTTTGTAAATTGACACAGCTTGTAAAGTAACCAAAACTTCTCTCCCGCCGCTTTCCCTGTAGCACGGCGAGGGCACCAGAGCCTCACACGCATCAACCGTGGCATGTCAAACAAAAGCAAGCTAAATTAATTCATTAATAGCTGGTAGCCACTGCCCTGATCCGTAACCCAGTGGGCAGGTCTGTGACTGCCGTGCCGTCGGGAAGGGGCTGGTGCCCACACTGCCCGCGCAACTGCTGGTCTCTGCTTGCTGGGAGATAAGGAATGACACATTGGCTGCTGCTGAGGACCTGGTTCAGATGAGTAATCTTCATGCAGAAGGAGTCCCTTGGACGTCAGCAATGGCTGTGATGAGTCAGAGATCAGAGAATGAGGCTTTTCTGGAAGGAACACCCAACGTTGGCTCGACCATCATGAAATCAGAGCCTTTGACTTGCAAACTGAGCTGGCTCGGCACTGAAATGCTGTGTGTCGGAAGCAGTGCGTTCCTCAGCCTTGACTCAGACGCAGCCCGAGGAGCTGACGGGGGAATTATTTACTCCCCGTTTTTTGTTGCTGTTTCTGTAAGCAGTGAGAGCTGAGAGGGGACAGCATGAAAGCATGCTTGTATTTCAGTTCACAATCCAAAAACCAGGCAAATGCACTGACCTGAGCTAATGAGACTCAGGACTACTGAAGCAAAATCGAACGAGGGCTCTTCCACCCGCGCCTCCTGACATTTCCCATGCATTTCAATCAGATGAGAAAGTGCACTTCCAGGTGCTATTTTGCAAACAGCAAAGCCTGCGGGCCTGATCCCGCAAGATGCAGAGTGTTTCCCAAGAAGCGCCGGATGCCAGCAGCCCTCTCCAGTCAGGCGTGAAAGGTGGTGGCCCCAAAGGCATCTCACCCCAGAGGAGTATTTCAATCCCATCCTGGACCTGACTAATTATCCAGGCGAGGGTGAGAGCTGAGAGGGAAGGACATCTCAGTCGGAACTATTTCTGTTTTCCTCTCCCACTCAAATGGGGAGAGCAAGTCAAAGTTGCAAGAACTTTTTGGTTTTAATAAAAATCAGAGCAGGTTGTCTGAAATAATTCATTGCACAAGAAGCCCCTTCACTTCTGTCTTCCCTATTTGAAATGTTCCAAATTATAAAAAAAAGATCTACATCCAAAACCATGTCACTCCTTCCACCCTCCCAGATTTGAGTCAGTTCATTTTGAAAGCATTAAAATGGGACATCTGATCATTTCAAGGTTTTTTCCCTGACCTTTTTTAACGTACAAACAGCGAGTTTGCTGTAATTGGCCTTTTTCCCGGGGACATATCAGTGAGTCAGCATTTTCTGACCGACACATTCCCATCTTCAAATACACTCAACTGGCTGCAGTGAAAAAAGTCTGAGCTCTGAAAGGTCGGGAAGAACTTTGTGTGCTCATCTTCACACAGACCCATTTCTCTCAACAGACCCCTGTGCAGGACAGCAGTACTTTTCTTTTTGGTACATCAGCTCCTGCTCCATTTATTCTAACAAACATGAGCGTCCCTACCAACACTACCTGGCACAAAACACTTTTAACTGTGACAAAAATGTGTCTTAGTTGATGTAAAATGAGTTATACCAGTTTACATCAGTTGTGGACTGGTCCATATCTAGATTTTTTTCTTAAAACTACTTACTGAATTCCTTGTGGCAATTATGATTTCAGAAATGGGTACAAGTAGAATACATACATCCTAGTGTTTACCTGAAAAGAATAAACCTGGGGAGCCTCCACGCACAAGAAATATAATACTGCTCACATGCTGTAGAGCACATGTGATGAGGGTGTAGGGGCTCTGGGATACCTAAGGGGAGCTTTGATTGCCTTTCCACCTTCCTAGGAGATGAAATCTAACTTGCAGTTGACATCTTTTATACAAGAATAAGGTTAAATCATATATACAATTAGATCACACACATCCTGAGCGCGTTGCAGACAGGGTAGATTTCACTGGAACTCTGTTTGTTAGATAGGACTGACAGTCTGTGGTGTTTTCCATGCTGTTCTGAAGGGGGTTTAGCCTGATTTTTTTAGTTTCTACTACGAGCAAATGCTGAATTTTACAGTTTTAAGTTTCAGGAACTCGTGTACAAAAAGAAATGATAAGGAATACAGGCAGGCCTATACAGGGTTGCTAAGAGTGACCATGTTTTGCAATGAGACCCACCTAGTACATACCTACCCATGAAAGGACGGGTTCCTTCAGTCCAGCAGAAAAGCAGTATGTCCTCAGGACACGGGAGTTAAGAGGACCATGGGACCGTCACTGCCTTTGCTAACGACCTACTGTATCACCTGGGATGCATCACTGCACTCCCTGTCCTCTCTCCTCCCCAGTCCCTATTTCAGGTGTGAGCTCTGAAGTCTCTACACATGAAGCCTCCTGGTGGCTTAGTGCCAAAGACAAAAATGTTAAGGGGTAAGAGTGCAGTGGCAGCTTTCTTTGTGGAGGGACTCAGAGAGCGCGCCCATACTGCTAAACAAAACAGGGCATGAGACTCTCCGGTGGCTCTAATGCCATGTGGCAAAGACTGGCCACATCCACACCACCCAGCACTTCTCCTTGGACCTCCTCCAGACCCCAGGGGGTGCCCTATTCACCCTAAGACATAATTGGTTTGTGTACATTTCTTTGGCCTGCTTGAGCTAGCAGGAGGGTGGGCCCTGCGGCCGAGCGAGGTGCTGGTCCCTTAGCATCCAGGGTGCTGTACAGGCCTTGGGGCTGGAGTGAAGATATGGCTGGGCAATGGAGCACACAGAGCATGCTAAAACAGTGCTGGCTGACTGCTGCGACTTAGATGTACCACCTGTTACAAAGGGATCCATGGGTGAGTGCTCTGCCCACCCCTCCTTTATTTAGCTGTACCAATATGGCTAGAGGTGCAAGGAACCAAACCACACCAACCCAACCAGCCAAAGCAAAGAAAGCAACATTCTCCTCTTTTCCACTGGGCTTTTATTTGCTGATGACCGAGCCTAAGCACTTCAGTCTCAGGTATGAAATCAGATCAACATTGCAGAAGGGTTTTCTAAACACAAACACAGAAAGCAAGAAATTACCCCCAACCAGCCAAGCTCTTTGCAGCCTGTGCTGCAGGAATTGAGGCGAGAAAAGCCTCATGCTGCAGGAGCAATGCTTTGGCACTGAGCTTGTAGACCAGCACAGAGAGTTGAAACCACCTGTGGAAAGTCAGAGCATGGAGACAGCTAACTGAGAGGGAGAGGGGTGGGCCAAGGGCGTGGAAGGAAATGGATGCTGATGTTTATGGGCAGAAGAGAATCTCTGGACAATAGGAATGGGCAATATCTGATGGCAGTCTTGACACTGTACCAGCCTCAAGCCCGTCCTACAGGAACCTTCTCCAGGCAGCATAGCTCAACCACTGTCACACAGCAGCATCACTATCCTCTTTCACCCTCACCTGGACGTGCTGCAACAAATTGTGGGTCCCTCTGGCAAACAGTTTCACAAAACTTGCGCTTATTTTCATTTTGCCCAGGAGATGTGCTCCATCAGCAAATCAGGGATAGAGATGAAGAAAAACACACCTTAAAAATACTTTTTAGTCTCTCCAGCTGAACTGATTGGTGAGTTGGCAAGTGTAACAGGCTAGGATGATGTGCAAACATAGAGTAATACCCAGAATGAGATTACTGCACTGATTTCCTTCGCAGAGGTGCGTAGGTGTAGAAGAGACAGAAGGCTGCAGCTGAAATGCAGGACCCTACCAAAAAAGCAAAGAGGATGGAGATGTAGAAAAGGCAGAAGGAAGGAAAGGAAGCAGGAGGAGAAAACTTCTAAGTGCCTTTTTTAATTCTAAGTTTTCTCAGACTTGCTTAGCTCTAATCTTTAATTCATATTTTCATTACAGTCTCTTTGCTCTGTAAAGTCTGCATTTCATGTAAAAGGAGCAGCTCAAACATCAATTATTCGACATAAGTCAACCCCTTGTTAAAGTCCTCTACTCTACATATATGTAGGCTCCAATAAAAGAAGCATTAAACATTCATTAAATTAGAAATACATGAAGACAGTGTCTGCCACTCTTCTCATACAGATATGCTTAATAATCCCAACCTTCTAGAGCAGCAAAAGCAAACCCATCTCTAATCCTTTTAGAAAGCCTGGCCATGCAAAACACCCCAGCCTCCTGCAATTTGCCTGTGAGTCATCCAGAGATATTAGTTCTTGCAGGTCCGATCCGCAGCTGGAGTAAATCACAGTAAAACAATGCTGCTGGCATTACACCAAGTGACACAGACTCAGGATTTGGCTTTAGGCTTCTCTTGCAGCAAAATGGTTTACAGCAATGTCATTGGATAATAATGTCACTTCTGGTCTTTTAAGTTACACCAAGAATCTGATCAGGTGGGGAACACCATCACCGTGCCTGCTTTAACTGCAGTACTGCCCAGGCTGCTTGTGTTCTGCAAAAGGAACTTGGTTACCCAACCCGAATCTAGGAACCTTCCCCCCAAAAAAACACCCAAACCCACCCCCTCCTCTACAATATACTCTCACAATGATAGAGCTAACCTGAACTACCACTGCCATAGGCTTGTGCACACAAATTACAGCAACATTTTCCCAAGGGGAAAAAATCACCGGTGAGCAGATGCTTCTTCATAAATATTTCTGAGTTTAAAGAGCAATGCAGTAGCGTGTTTCCCACACCTCTGTGAGCTGTGTCCGCTTAGTGAGAGCTTTGGAGCAAGTCCCATCCAACAAATGACATCTCACAATCCTCCCCAACCTTTCTCTTTAGGGTGCCTCTAGACATTCATTTTGAACTCTGCTGGCGTGGAAGCATAGCAATATGGTTCAGACTGGGGGTACAAATTCACGATAGCAGCTTTCATCTCCTGTCTGGACTTCCACTGTCCAGCAGAGTCTTCTCCTGCCTGTTTAATATGTGAATTATCCTTTTCTTGCTTCCTGGGCAGAGGAAGAGAACACAAATGCTCAGGAAGCACCTGTAAGCGTGCAGATGAACATGTCAGGTCAAAAGGGGCTGCTGTCCTGCTGGAGCCCTACTGCAGCACTCTTCGAATCAGGCTTTTCCCAGCAGCATCCCTGTCACTCTGACACTGCACAGTCCAGCAGCAACCACTTTGTGTGAGCACTGAGCTGTGTGATAGAGTTAATCACATTAAGCGCTGTTCAGTCCATGTCTTTTTTGTTGTTTAAAGGCTTTTCCTCTCCCTCGTCTCTTTTAGTCTCTTCTTCTTCTAAACTTCAGGAGGTGGAAGATTCAACTCGGCTCTCCCTGATGCTATCCAGCTCCAAGATGGCTAATTTTGGAAGGTTTAACCTCTGTACACCTTTCCAAAGCTTTTCACTGTTATTAAACAGCTCTTCCAACAGCTGTGTCCACAGGGAGCAGGTTACAGTCTTGAGTCAGCAGAGCATTTAAGCATCTGGATAACCCACCTGCGTGAGATTTCCAAAAGCAACGGAGGGGCTAGTTCTTGATAGATGCTTACGTACCTAACTTTCATCAGCAAGTTCAGCATCTACGTGTCTTTAACCACTTGGCCCGAAGTCATGGAGGTGAACAAGCTCCACTGAAAACCAATTTCAGTGAAGTGACTTCTTTTTCAAGGAACAGTAAAGCAAGTACAAAGTATTTTGTTAGGTTGGTGACTGCCTGGCCCAAATATGCCACCTTGTTTTCAGTCCTGATCTTCTACCAGTTTTTAAATCAATCTTTTTTTCCCCTCTGTTGGTAATCAAATCACTCCTTTAATTGAGCTAATAGGGCACCACAGTTTACACTCCTGCTGGTAAACACAAAGAACGTTAGCCAACAATCAAAAATGCATCATCTGTAGTCTCAGGAATTTTCTTTTGCATTCAGCCTTCCAAAATCATTGATTTTCATAGCTGGCCACGAAGCCTCGGTGCACTGGGCTCTGTCATCGCAATGTTAAGGCAGCTCCCACAGGCTCTGTAAAAATGGAAGATGACTCCTGATTTAGGGTGGCATCTCTGCATCAGCACAGCAGTGCTAAGGAGTTGGCTGTGAAACAACCACCAGCCCCCATGTGCTGGGCGAGCACTGCCCGAAGAGCAGCAGGTCTTTCCCATGACCCCCTCAGCCTGCCATCTGAATGGGGTGGGGGTGGTGGTGGGGTCAACTGAGTACCCAAAAAGCTGGCTGGCTGCCAGGAATATTTCATCCATCAAAAACGAAGGGTGATGTGGCTATGCTATGCTACCAGCTTCTGTCTCCGGGACCTAAGAAGAGGGTCGTGGAGTCCAGCAAAGTCCAGCGTGGGGGGTACGTCTTCTTGGCTGGTCACATTCAACTTGCATCTGCACAATCAGCATATTGCATAGACTTTGACTGAAGGGGTTTTAACTGCAATCTTAAAATCTGGCCATTTCAGGAATTCCTGAAATAAATTAGAAGAGGAATTTTATTTAGTTGTTTTTTCTAAAGGAATTTCCCCATGGCTCCAAACTACTGCTTTCCATAAAGTAAATGAATATGAAGTCTTCTCTTGTCCTCTTGCCACATTTTCTGTGTCATCTTTATCCTGCAACAGTTGTATATAATCAAATGGCAGACAAAACATCCTCACCCCAAAACCTTCCTTTTTTTCCTCAAACTTTTAGTCATTTTTTTCCACACTTCATTGATTTTTTTGTCACTGGTCATCTTAGAAGCAGATGCTTTCCAAAAACTATGACCTGGAGATTCAGCGATCGACATCTTGCAGATAAATAACAAGTTATATTTATGCAATAAAGCACAGGTAACTTAATATCCAGGCATTGGATTATTTGATATTAAAATCTTGGCACTTTTCAAGATAGCTGATAATTTGGAACAATAGAGACCACATGGAGAAGTTCTTTTTGTCAATAGTGGTTAACAACTTGCACTGTTCATCCATTACCTTCACCTAAATAATTTACATTCATATGGAGCCTTTTGTCCCCCAATATTCCAAAGGGTTTTGCAAAATAAACACATCGCATTGCTCCTCTAAGGCAATACCTGGACATTGATTTGGTTGTCTCACTGATTCAGAAGGAAGAGCCCTGGTCATTGACTGCATCACCGACATCACTTTCTGTGGCACTTAGATCTTCCTGGGAGCTCTACCCACTCAAGTGGTAATCAGTATTAACCCTGCTTAATTTATGAAAGTAAATGCAGTTCCTGAACCAACTTTCACCTGGCATATGGCTGGGCAGGACAGGAACAGCCCGGCCTGGGAGCTGCCTACCCACGGCCTGGCACCAACTCCCACTGTTGTCCACAATGGAGCTTTTCCAAAGGGGCACCCCTTTGGCCCTCGGGGACTTCAAAAAATCTCCCACTAAGAAAAAAGGCATTTCTACATACCACTTGCTAGGAAAAGGCAGCCTCAAAGGTCAGCTCCCGGGTGTTGTTCTACACAGTGGCATGCAAAATGCACATAGGGACACAGGTAAAGCAGATTTGTTTGCTAAAGGAAAGGCTGCCCTCGGCTTCGGTGAGCTGGGAAAATCCCCCGGGGCTTTCTGCGCAAAACACACTGTGTTACAGAAGGAACAGGCTGGGGTGCAGAATGCTTATTTCAAATTAACTTGGATGGAGAAATAATGAGCAGCAAGTTTATATTCTCAGTAAATTAAGAGAGAAGCTTACGTAAAATGTGGCTTTATATGCATGGAAATAAATTATTATTTACTCACTTTTGTGCTCATGTCCTCAAAGATGAAGACATTTGTATGGAATTATTAATATTTACAGCATATAACAATAAATACCCATAAGAGCCTTGCCTGAATACATGCTATTTTACCAAGGTAAAATCTGTTGAAGGTCAAAGGGATCTTTTACTTGTGTGTGGAGGGCAGGATCAGAATCTTTACTTTGAAATCTGTATCAACTGTGATAATTTAAAACTTTAATTAAAGACTCAGTGACAGATTGTCTACAAAACGTCTTCCTGCTGCCCAGTATTTCATCACGAATGTCTCCAGAAGCCCACGCTAACGTGAGTAAGCACACTTGCTGGGAAGTATTTCATTGTGGACGCGTTAGCTTTTATCTGTCCTGTTGGGTAACAAATCCTTTTGTTGGGGATTGGTGGCAACAAAAATTAAATTAAAAGCAAAACCAGACCCCAAACCAGAAATTTATAATGCTTATTCTGTTCATCCCTCAAGAAAATGGAAGGGCCAAGGCAAAGTCTATTTTAGCAATTGCGTTAATGCATGTGTAAATGGGTGAAGGCGCCTTTGAAATGCTCTGAAAAGAATTTCACACTTTAGAGAGGAGAAGTTTAACAATTCTATCGTGGCATTTGCTGGAATTCTTAAATTAATTTCCCTGACACAGCTGTGCCATAAAATCCCCCATGATGATGAATTTTTGCTAATGTAGAGATTATTTTTTGATACCATTTTGAAGGAGCACTTTGAAAAATCAGGAGACCACAGGTCGCTGGGAACCCTGTGCTGCCCTTTCCTTCCCTCCACTTACCTCCAGCCTTTCCCTGACCAGCTGCAAGGCTGCTAATTTGAAATTGCATCTGTTTTTTCTTCCACGGAGCAGCAAGCGGGACAGATGCACAAGTGGCATGAAGCTGAGCCCCCTTAGAGCACTGAGCAAAGCTCAGCGTGTTGCTAACTCAGCATGGCATTGGAGGAAGGACCTCCAAGGCCACCTGGGGACTCCCTGCTGGAGCACATCTCCTCACCCCCCCTGCCTGAAAGGGCACGTTGGGAATGGGTGGTTTTGGCTCTGAACAAACAGCACGCAATGAAACGCAATGAATTTCTCCCTTTGCACACAGCAGTAGGTGAGAGTTGTTCCAAGTTGGCAAAGAAGAGGAAATCATTTAATCCGGATCACAGATTAAACCAGATTAAGAGATGCGAATGATGACACACTGGGGAACTCCCCCCTCCCTGCATCCTGCATCCTTGCCAGACCATGTCCAAAGGGTTGAAGGAAACATAAAGAGCAACCTCGCAGCAATGCATAAGGAAGGGCTTTAAAAACCACATGTCCCACCAATAATGAGGCTTAGCCTGCAGCAGTAGATGGATTTACAGGGAGGGACAAGCAGAGGTTAGGAAATGAAGAGTTCATGGTCAGGTGAGAAGAGCCAGGGGAGGGATGAGTAACACCACACAGGCATATCTACAGCCCTGGACACAGGAGGATGAGGACCTCGTAGAGGATTTTTGCTTGGAAAGGCTTCAGTGTAAGCAGAGCGGATGGATGTTCTCACTGAACTGCAAGAGAACCTGAGGTAAGGAGGGATAGCACATATGATGGCAGCCATAAGCTTGATTTTAACAGTGATAGGCAAGTTTTAGACCCCGCAAAGAGAGAGTTAACAACAGCTGACACACTTCTGTCTGGAGAAGTCACAATGACTAGAAATAACAACTCGGGGCCATAATTCTGCAGTCTGTCACTACCAGGAAACGTGAAATTCAGTGACCTTTCATCTCCACGACAGAAATGCTGTGCAGCACCTGGAGCCATCACCCTTAAAACCAACTCTGACAAATTGAACGATAGGACACAAAGGATAAAATGTCCTCTCCCTCCCTCACTTCCAAATTTTAGCCTCCCAGTGAACTCCGCCTGCTCCGCATGTAATGCGGTATCCCTTGCCCAGCACAGCCAGCATTTAGCGAAGCACAAGATAGCAATTCTATTTCTTTTGACAATAAGGAATAAATCTCCAAAGCCACTTGTTCAGACTGCTCTTAAATGATGGTAGAGGGAGGGAAATTGATATTGGCTTTTTATGAATCTTCAGGTCGGGTATGTTAGAATCAACAGATTTTTACATTAACCTCACTGCTTCACAGCACTTTTGCCCTTGGCAAGACATAATTAAGAAAGGCATGAAAGTCTATCTGAATGTATGGAGAGGAAATTATTCTCCCATTAATGGCAGCAACAGCTAAACAAGCAGGCAAGCCACATTGCTAGCAGAGTTCACCAAATGATGCAGGGCTGTGTTTTAACCCAAACCAAGAATCTTCCTTACCAAAATTTTAAGGAGCAGCTTTTGAAATGAGGATTTGCACTACATGTTTTTCTGGGGATTAACAGTCTCCTCCCCCCAACAGCTGTATCCCTTGAGCTCTTCTGTTTGCCAGTCTAAAATGATGACCACAGGGACTGAGACTAAGCTCAAATCTTTTCATCACACTGAAACATGGCACTGTAACTGTCTTCACCACTTTGGTAGAAAGAAAAAGCTACTGGATGGAAGGAAAAAAACAAATAAATTAAAAAAAAGCCGGGGGGGGGGGTGGAAAAAAAAGTTCAGTCATTTAAGTGGGTCTGTCGGCTTGTGTTATCTTCATGCATTTGTGGAACGGAGCTTTAATTGACCGGCTGCCGTGGAGAGACAAAAGATAAAATCTTGGTCTCAAGATGAACAGACAGCTTAAAGCATTGCGATCCTCATTCATTAGGATGTGTCAGAGGGATTCAGAGAAGGAAGAAACACAGCAATGTCTGTTACTCTTTCACATGAAGTTCCCATAATGCAAGAGGGAGGTGAAGGGTGTGCACCACACTCGGAGCCATGTCCAAGACCAATAACAGAATTTGCTCATCAAATTCCCTGTGACAAGAGAGACTACCTTGGCGCCTACTTATTTCTATCGCTTTGTGAATTATTTCATTTCATTTGTGAAGGATGTCAAAATTACAGGCATTCGGACAGCTATGAGCCAGTCAGTGCTGGCTGCAGCAGCAGAAGCAGAAAGCCCTGCCAGCTGGGGCCAGTCCCACATCTCACCCCTACGGCCAGGCTGGGATGCAAGGAGGGGTTCAGCTCCCCTCCACAGTACCCCCCATGCAGGTATGCTCCTCGATCCCAAGGAACAGCCACACCACCGTGCTGCCTCTCCCCTTCATCCACCACTGGTTCAGAGCCATGCTGCATGCCCCCGTCTCCCTGGCCCCAGAGACGCGTAGGCTGCTCTTAAGAGAATGGTGAGAAATACTTCCCTGCCTAACAAAGTTCTCTGAAACCTATTTATCTCCAACAGATGAGTGAAGAGAGTAGTGGAGAAATTTGGCAAAACCACACAGCAAGCCTCCTGGCTTCTAGTTGAGGATCCAGTCACTACGCTGTGCGCTGGAGCTGCTTTAGCAAGTGGCTGATATTCCTTCTTTCCTCCTGTCCTTGCTCCCATCAGTAGGAGCTGCTTCTTTCCCTTTCCTCCTTGGCTTTCTAGGCACCCTGCCTCTTTTTGGAACAAAGATGCTGCCCACTCCTGGTCACCATGGATGCTGGGGACTGCAACACAGAAAGCCACCAACCCCCAAAGTGGGGGAGCCTGGTTATTGGGGGAAATGGTCATGGTGGTGAAGGGTTGGTAGGGAAATCTAGCAGATCCTGGACCTGTGTGAAGCCACCTTTGAGTCTGCACTCCTGGAAAGGCTGAGCGATGCTCAGTTTGGATTTGTGTGATGTGAAACAGATGGGAAGGAATCGTCGAGCGCTGCCACCATAAATGAGGGGGATTTGGTGTGGTACCCTATACGCGATGGGAACACAGAGGCCAAACACACACCAGCAGCATTTGTTCGGGTGTAAATGAGTCAGAGCTACAGTGACAGGAACGACCATGGCCACTGTTAACCCTCCCAGTCATCAACCCAAGACATCAGTCTTGCTGAGTGAGATGGGAAACCTCATACACAAGCGCAGTTGGCTATATGCAAAGGTGGTGGACAGAGCTGGTTAACATACCTTTTCTCTGAAGATCATCATCTACAACAACAAACCAATGAAATTTCCTATGAACATTTTCTGCTTTTCAGCAGAAACATAAAACTCTAAATGAAAACTTTGTAAAGTATTTTTGAGTAAAAATCATGGTTTAATGTAAATCTCAGGATTTCAAGTAGCATTTTTGGTAGAATTTTCCAGACTGGTCTTGATTTTGCCAATTCCTTTAGTAAGAATATTTTGCATTTCCAACTGTTTGCCTTTTCTCTGTCTTAAAGAGCAGAAAATGTGTTGAAAATGTTATTTCTTTGTAAACATTTTCATTTAGATCCAAAATCAACCATTACTCTTATGCAGCAGCGGGGAGGCATGTAAGAGGAAATATATATGGTTAGTGAATTCCAAACACGAGAAGATGAGTCTAAGCAGCCATTTCTTATATGTTAAGAAAGCCATGAAGAGGTTTATGTGAAGCTAGCTCAACTCTTAATCTGTCTTCATACCTACATTAGGAGAGAGGTGCTTTTCCAGAGACATATGTGGGTATGGGCTGTGGTACGAGACTGGGAAGACCTTCTTGGAAACAGATGTATTTTCCAAAGAGGTACTTTCAGTCAGCCCAAAACCTTTCTTGAAAGTATTGCTGAATCTGACTTCAATT
>NW_009648960.1:1954847-1976643 GCF_000708025.1 Charadrius vociferus
CAACCTACAAAATTACAGGCTTGGTGGGTGTCTTACTGGCCCCAATGGAAGTTCTGCCATGGATTTCAGTGAGTTTTCCCCTGGTCTTAGGTAATAACCATTGGTTTCTTAATTTAGGGACAAAGACTCTCTCTTTTCTTATATACTTGATTTCATGTTAGACTAATTATGAGAAAAAAGCAAAGACATGAAATGACTATCACTGATATCAGGACTCAGTCCTATAAAGCCTTACTGAAGTCAGCAATCCCATAATTTCCATGTGAGGACACAGGCCAGGAAGGGTAGCCTTAATTTTCACAGTTGCCACCTTGTAACCGAAGCCCACACGCAAGGAGAAGTAACAGCCCCAACGCCAGCCTGTGTTGATGGAAGCAAACCTCCTGGTGATGCATCGGTAACAACATTTTAATAAAATGTTTCCTTTATAGCTCTTTCTTAAAGCCAATACAGTACTTTCTTACCATTTTTGCAGACAGGACAACACTGTTCTGGTTCATAGACTGGGTTGACACACTCGGGAACTGCGCAGTCTGCTACAACACAGTGAACTTCATTGCTGGGCTCGCAGCGACACCATTCGCATGGCGAGGGCTAGGAACAAATCTAAAATTAGCCCATTTCCTCCCGTAGCTCACAAGTTTGCAACATTTCTATCTTGCCACAAGATAAACACATCAGCGTTCAATACCTCTGGACTGCATTCATTCATCATGGGTAATACAAATTAACCTATAGGACAAAATAGCAACATCTAAAATAGGCAACTAGAACATTAGAAAAAAACAACAAGCATGATACTTGTTTTCCCAGAGAGGGTGTGGGGTTTTTTAGCATTTATGAGCCTTTAGGTCCCTTCGTCAAAAAGACCCAGCTGAAGCCATTGGGTTTTACCTCTGGCTCTACCCATCTGTTGTTATCTTACACATTCGGCTGGGAGCAGAGCAGGATTTTTGGAAGATCACGAGTGGTGGTTTATCCCAGAAAGGGAGGACAGGGTGATTTTCCAAGTCATATTCTTATCTCATGTAGACCACCACTGCCAGCAAACCCCAAGCGGTCAGAAAGGTGCTGCTGGGGTGGTGGGTCCATCCACCAGCCTCTCTATGTGCTTTCACTCCCGCTTTTCAGAGCAGAGGAGAACGCTGTTGCTCTTGGGGTGGCAAAAGCATTTTATTCTGCGTCTGTGCAGCACCTGCATCAGGAATCTGTCAGCACTTCCATAACATAACCATTAGACCCGGCCCTGGCCCTGCTCCTGCCTGTTTCAACAAGGTTTGTGAGCAACTGCTTCACACAGAATATATAAATTAAGAGCCTGAATAATTCTGCTGAAGTCGGGGAGTTCTGGATTAAAGCACTCAGCTAAATGGTTTTGCTTCAGCTCCATCAGTTCAAACAGGAATTCTTATCCACCTCCAAATAGTAGAGAGTTGTCATTGTTTCCCCCTTAAAAAACCTGTGGAAATCTGTCAAAAAATAGAAAGGTTGGTGATTTAAGTTTCCCAGTGTCCTTATGTGTGTGCAAGTGTGATGAAAGGATGACAACAGAGCTAAGAAAGGAGAACAAGAGGAGAATTTGAAAGGAAAGTAACTTCCTTTCAGTACCTGTAGGTTCAATACATAAATCCCAATTCCTCAGCAATGGTAGATCCGTCAGTAGCACTTGAACAAGTAAATGTGGGTATTGGAAAAAAATCTGCCCTCTGTTGCATTGATGGGAATATGCGGCAATGGGAACTCCTCTATATTAAAAAAACCAGAAGTGAGATGCCAAGGAAAGGAGGATTCATCCCCATGTGTTTCAGACCCCAGTGATGGGCCACTCATTTCTACAAGACAGATACAACCTGTGAGCCCTGGTTCTGCCAGGTAAAAAGCCTTCCAGTTCACCTCTAAGAAGCTCCATATGTCTCGAATCAAATAATTTATTCCCAAGAAATTCATTTCTACCTTAAAATGCACTAATTAAACCTTCCCTTGCTTTGTCTCAGTGTCTGCAGTCTATAATTCCCATCACCTCTCATTTGCTCACAGCTTTGGCAATTTAGATAAAATCAGCACTCCTTGAGCAGGGGAAGAAGTCTGTGGAGGTGGAATTCCTCTCTCTAATTATTTTTCCTCATTCAATCCTGCTTTGATTTCTGTCTGAAGCACCAGGAATCTAAATTCATTTGACTGACATTTCTTATTCAAGGCTATTTAATAAGAAGAAACAATACAGAAGAAAATAGACAGAACTATTTGCTGAGGGATCAATAAGAAAATTGCTGCCTTGTTTTTACTCATTTTAATCGCTAATTATATTGAGCAGTAGAACTAGATCTTGTGATTTGTGGAGGCTTTCACTGACGTATCCTTCAGGACTTGTCCCCATCTTCACTACTACAATGGCTGCAAAGAAGAAATACATGATGCGTTTCCAGGACTGCAGCCCAATCTGTGGCTTAGAGATGATCAGCACAAGAGAAGATGCCCCTGAATGACTCTGCAACTGAGCAAATGAGACATGGCATACACATCTTTTACTTTTGCGTTGTTGGTGTAACCTGAAAATGACACTGTTATAAACCATGATATTGCCTGACACTGAAAGCGGCTTTTCAAGGGGGAAGAACTGCACACAATTAAAGAAGGAAAGCACACCTCGGCAGTATGAGGAATGAGCAGCCAGCAAACGAAAAGGCAGCTTTGCCATGAACAACAAGACTTTTCTCAGCCACCTCCTCTTCCCCATCTTATCAAGGTAAAGCTACTCGGTCTTGACTCCAGGATCTCCCTCTATCTGACCATTTTGTTCACTTGCTAGTGCCCCTTACCCAGCCCCTCACCTTCATGGATGACTCCAGTCTTCCTCTCCAGTTAGTTTATGAATGTCTCGGCACTTTCTGCCGTGGGATGTGCTTTGGGATCCAATTTGCAAACCCCTGCCCTTTCAGAAAGGACCTTGCCCCAAGCACACAATGACTGATCATTTTTACTGTTGTCTGTGGGTTCTGCATCCCATCTATTAATTTCCCTGGAGCTACTCTTCTTGTGGAACAATTAAGGAACACTGGCCACAAAAGTCCTCTATTTATTTACATAGACAGTAAGTAGATGAAGCAGCAAATTGACAAACTGGAACCAGTGAAAGATGTCACAAAGTTTTGTTTCCCAATACCTGATTTAAAGATTTATCCCCCATGGGAGAGGGGTGGTCTACACGTTTGTAGCCACTGAAGTTCAAACAGCAGCTAACACCAATTCCTGAAAAGAAACTCTCATCCCTACTGGAAAACAAGGTTGAAAAAATACAGAGGGTTTCTGAAGTACGAAGGAGAAAGGACACAAATCCAAGGCTACACCATTCCCACATGGACAGTGCAAACACTTTGTTGGTGCTGCTTAAACTGTAAATCTGGAAAAAACGTTAAGATTAAAGGATCATAAAAGGCTTGGGTCAGATGATGATTTATTCACTTCACCTGTCCAAGGCAGAATAGTCTCTCAGAAGACTCTCCAGGGAAGGATTTGTTAGGAAGGATTTCAAGAGATGTTGGTGCAGAAATGTCCTTCTCAGCATTGTCTAAAGGGAAAGGGTGTTGATGGTGCCCAGCCATAACACAGATACATGTCCACACAATTGCATGGTCCCTTACTGTTCAAGGTATGTTTTAACAAATGGACCTACCATTAAAACCAGAGGAGTGAACCGGGTCCTTTTGTAGAAGGTATCAGTAGATCATTTTGACTTGGGAGAACTGGTGCAAAGCACCTGAAATTCTTTTTACCCAATTTTCACTTACAATGAGGGTGAGAGCAGTAACCCTCAGAAACAGTGACGATATATGTTCTTTGATGTTGTTGTCAGTGTAGGGGCCAAGTCAAGCCTAGTTGGTGGGAAGCAGATGTGGCCAACATCTGCTTTGAGGGGGTTTTGAGAGCAGATGAAGTGGGACACAGAGCACAAAGGGCCTTCTCAGTCTCAACACTGACCCCGATTCCCCTCTCCTTCAGTCAGTCACTTCAAAGAGACCAAAGAAGCACAAGGATGTGGACCCTGAACACCACTGTTTATAACCACACCTAAGATCATGGCCCATCTTCTATTTTCCTTCTGTTCTATTGATCTCAAGGAGGACTGTGACCCCAGGTTTGGCTGGGAGGGCAGGTTCATCCCTTGCTTCTGTCAGGGGATGGCCCCATCCCACACAGCGGGGTGGCAGGAAGAAGGAGCCAGCACTCCTTCGGTTGCGTGGCTGGAAAACCTTAGTCTCAGGTGCTATCAAATGGGAAACATCTGCAATCAGCAGAGTTTGTTAACAAAGAAAGAAGGAAGGAAGATTAAAACAGAGAATAGAGAATACGCATGGCTAATAAAGATTTTATGTGCATGAGCACATAATGATAAACTTGATAGATGATATAAACAAACAAATGGAAAAGGCAGCAATGGAAACAGCAGAATGAGAAACAAGATACACACTGAGCAGGGGAAATCAGGAAGCCAAACAAGATGTGGATACTTTACTCTTGCTCCCGCACACACCAGGTCCCCACCATTTTCACCCTCTCTTTGGAAGCAAATGCCAGCCCATGTAGGAATTATGTTTGCTAACATCAGCTAGCTACTCCTGACAGTGATAAGGGGCTCCCTCTCTTAAAGGAGTTGGGCAACACATGGGTCCTTCTTTAGTCAGACACTAGGTTTCATAAAACCACAGAAACGGCACACCTCTGAGAGGTCTACACTTGAGAGCTCCAGTATGCCCTCAAGTCATCCAGAAGGACTGGTGGACAGACAGAGAGATTGCATGATCAAACAATTCTTCAGGAAATAGCCTAAAATGCCAATTCTTCCCAAACTTAAGGGAGAGGAGGAGAAAAGAAAATGGAAAAACTGAACGCAAAACTCAGTGTCTGAATCTACTCTTTTATGCTTTTCTATAGCTGAAGAAATCTGAATCAAGCATTTCTTTTTAAAACAAGGCAGCTGGTAGAATCACACAAATAACAGAGAAATAAAACTTCAAGTTTTTAGGCAAGACCTTGCAAGATCTTGCTTTACTGCATCTGATACATCTCATTTAATCATAGAAATTCTCTTGTCCAAATACTTACTGAACTTCACCTGTACTTCACCCTTTGCTTAAGCCCTGTCCACAACTACAGCACCCTCACCTCTCTGCCGCCCATGCATGTGAAAGATTTTTCTGTAACATGCAGATTGTCCTGCAAAAGCTTATTACTGAGTAATAAGTATTCTCCTTCAGTGAATGGAGGAAGCATATATATATATATGAAACACTGTACTGCAGCCTTCCTCTTCCCTGTCTCCAATAAGGATTCTCTGTCTACACATCTGCTTGTCAATCATTCTTAGCTGCTTCTACATAAACATCTCTAGAGAGCTGGAAAGGGAGTGATTTACTTAAGACAAATGAAAAACTTTGAATATGACCTCTGATGGATACTTTTTCTTTACCTGTTTGATCTGTCAATCAGAAGCAATTTCTCCCAGGTTTTGCTCTGCTGTCACATTCACCAGGCTAACTGCGGTTTCCAAGAGCACTCATTTCAGTCCCACATGAGGGCTGCTGCCCAGCTCAGAAAAGGTCTCAGACCAAGTTTTAAGGCCACAGCCTCCTGTGATCAGCCGTGATAAATCCAGTTGCCTTCACTCAGACTGGGGGGTTGCAGTTCATTCCCCTCCAGGAGCTGGGAAAACAGTGCCCATTTTCCAAGCAGTCTCCTGAGAGCAAAGTGCCATTGGCACTTAAGTATTTCAAGAGCCAATGGATCATACATCAATAAAACAGACTATACACAGACCTGTTGCTCCTTGAGACTTCCAATCTTATGAATTTAAATGCTGGCTCCTGATTTCCTCCAGGTATATTTAGCACAGCCACTTCCTGAGACTTTGGACCTCTCCTCACCTTTTCAAGAAAATACTTTGGATTGTGTGGTACTTTCTTTGTACCTGAGTTTTCAGCCTCAGGAAAGAAGGTTTACACCTTTGCTGGAGCTAGCGTATAGGTTGCTCAAAGCTACTGCAAATTCTTGCAATTGCCCTCTAGTCATCTGTTCAGGGATCCAGTTATCGGGACTTACTGGCCTGCTCTCTTCCGCCACTTCCCTATTCTCTCCAGCAAAGCTTGAGGAGGGTATTTGTACAAGAATATCCCATAATCCCATACTCAAAGACTTAATCTCATTGACTAGGTCCCATGAAGTGGTCACATAAGGACCATGTCCTCGTGCTGTCTATCACACAACAGCCCTTCATCAATTATACACAGCTACTAGCAAACAACTACAGAGCAATACAAACTTTACAGCTATTATATCACAAATACTTGACATTTGTTTTCAGGAAGGGAATAGAAAAGCTTCATGTAAGTGTTTACAACCATCTAATCGTGTTAAAATAGACATCACTATCATGCAGGGGCTGTTCAAGTTAGCAGAAGACAATCTAAGTATTTCCACTGAATGGAACTGACCTGCTACTGGGGCCTGTGATGCCTTTCACAGTCATAGAGGTATATTTGCAAGATGAGCAGAATGACTGGCGAAATCTCCTTGGTTGACTGGAATCTGAAGTGGTGTATAACCAAGAAATTAAGTCAGTGGGCTTTCTTTCTGACCCCCCTGGAACCTCAAGGATCCATCACACCAGAGCAAATGCAGAGCAGATGCCAGGACTCTTGATATCACTGCAAACCTTAATCAGGCATGTTAGCTCCCACCTCCTTTAAACACCAAAAAGGAAATGGTGCATAAGTATATGCCTTTTCTAGATTATCTTACAAAGGGATAAAATATTTTTCATGGTAGTTTTACTGAATATGGAGCTGCAGTACTTTCTCCCCCTTTGGGAACACGTTAGAAAAAGAAGTGCAAACCCCTTAAAAAGAAAATGCCATCATCTCCATTTCTACTGACGTCACGGCAGTTTTGAACGCAATGGATCGAACCTGGTACTTCTGCATACATTTGTCACTACCTTGCCTTAGATTTGGAGCCACTAGCTGTACCCACAGGCACCTCCTCCCTACATCTCCCTGGGAAGGACTGGATGTGTGCCATCCCCCTGCGAGTGCTGGACTCCGAGGAAAGGAAAGCCGAAAACCATCGCTGCTGCCAACCTCTCCATCTTTTAGCTTTCAGGAGAGTGTGTGCCAGTGCTCATATAGATAATCACATTCAGCCTCCCCCCTCAGCCAGGCTCGACTGATGGCATCCTGCTCCATGCAGACAAAACAGCAGGAAAAGCAGAGCGATGTGAAGTCTGTCAAATTGGGCACTTACATCTTAAGAGTAGCTGTAACTTTTAATGACACTAAGGACAATGGCAATTCTGATGGAAATGATTTTTGTAGCTACAGTTTCAGGTGGTGAATTTATTGGCAGGAAGCAAGAAAGGGAAGAAAGTTAAAAAGGACCTGATGAATAAAATCGGAGGCAAAAATGGTTTCTGCATTATGGCTGAGGTGGAAAGACATAAACCACGGTAGATGAATAAAAAAGAAACAGGGATAGCACTCATCGAAGATACTCCTGAAGTCAAAATTAGCATCATTTTCATTGTTATTGAAATTGCCTGTGATCTCAGGCAGATTAGCAAGAGATTGCAGGGAAGTTCAGAGAAAGCTTTCAACTGAGAAATTTCGCAGATGCCAAACTGTGGAGAACAGGCTAGCTAGCGAGTCCCACCTGAAGACAAGACTGAAATCAGCCCAATTCTGTTCTGGGCTTCTCACTTTGCCTTTACTATTAGCATAAATAACTGTCTGACTTGTGTTAAAAATTTGGTAAATGGCTTTTTTTTTTGTGTGCGCATGTGTGTGCACCAATGCAAGAACTTGCATGGGGCAAAAATTTCACTCACTTTTGTCACTTACTTAAAAAAACAAAAATCATCCATCCAGCTACTGGAGACACAGTATCAATTATGCTGCAGAAACTGTAATGACTTGGATTTTCCATAGGTGGAAAGTTGCTCAAATAAACAACCCAGTGAGTGATTATAGATGAGTACAATCACTGAAAACACCATCAGGTTGCAAATGATTTTGCAACAGGAAAAAAGTACTAAGTCATTAGATCATTTATTTGCAGTGAAAAACTGGAGCTGTATCCCACGTACATGGAGCACTAGCAATACAAATGAACTGTGCCATCCGAAAATTGAAAAATGCTTGCACCATACTGCAGATTGGCTAAACAAGGAGCTGGCGTCCAGGAAGCAGCAGAAGTGGATGCCGAGATCCTGTTTTTCTAAGGGAGTCCCCAACATGCACACAAGCATTACAAATATAGGACTGAAATGAAATGACAAATTTCTCACTCAACTGAAAGGACAAGAGAGACACAAAGACATTACTGAAAATATTTTCTATAAAGAGTGACTCCATCCTATACACAAAGCAGCCCCATCACGAGGAGGTTGAAGAAGACTTGCCTGTTTTCTTAGCCTACAGATGCTGCAGATCTCCAATCAAAGCTCGATTTTAGTTATCCCTAACTGCTGCTTGTCTACTCACAGCTACAAGAGTCCTTCCAGCAGGCTGATGGCCAGGCTTGGATTCTGGAGATGATGTAAAGATGCTGCAATTCCCCCAGATCATGTATACCTCTTCTCCCTTCATCCCCAGACCATGCCTGTCCATACCTGAAGACAACATTATCTTTACCATCCTTTTGTAAAAATTCCTGGGGAGCTACTACAGATCAGTAAGCCAGATGAGGGAGAGAAGCACAGAAGATATGCCTCACCACGGGTATCCTGAGCCCACATCTGGTGATTCAGGATTGTGATGGCATTAGGAGCTTTGTACTTATATATTTGCTATGTACCATACAATTTGATGGGTTTAAAAGGCTCCTGGAAGCACGTCTGGGTCTGGAGAGTGACTCGTGACTCCTCCATTAGCTGATGAGAGACAACCTTGAGCCGAGCCCTGGCCCTTTCTCCACGGGAGCTCTGTATCTGCAGTCTCGTGGTTGTTTTTCTCCCCAGAGAGCAGCAGTGGAGCTTTCTGTAACAACATGACTTTGCACTTCTTTCATAAAAACATTCTCTTTGTTTTGATATATGTCTTCTTTTATTCCTGACAATAGTTGCACCTCCCCTACTCTGGGCCTGAGGGGACTAGAGGTCTCTATTATTTCAGTGATAATTTTTATGACTCTATTACGATGGTTTTTTTTAAGTTCAGACATGCCCAGTGCACAGGGAACAGGACGTACTTCAAAAGGTTACAGATATGACAGATGGGACTGTGGCTCCGACCTGTGATGCGCAGTCCTGTTCACACACAGACAAAATGTTTGTGTGTGCTTCACATTTGTTAATACCTTTTAATACCAATAGGGAAAGTGAGCCCAGCTGGCAGCTTCCTGCTGTCTGCTCCCTCCCTGTGTGCTCTTGCCACTATCAGTGAAGGAGACACATCTAGGAGAAAGCCTCCTGGGACAGGGAGAAAGAGACCAAGGACCTGCTCAGAAAGCTGATACCTTTTACGTGTGTTTTCCCTGTACCTGAATCTGCTGTTTCCTTTTTCATTCATGACAAAAGATGGGAGGAGGTGGTGAAATCACCTCTATGTACTGGTAAAATACTGCATTTGTATTACGGAGGTAGGTACAACATAACAATCCATCCAACATAACCCAATGGGTAGGAGATCTGGATCTTGGTCCCATTCTTTCTCCTGCAGGTTTCTGTCTGGATCATCAGATGCACCTTCCATAGCCACAGTACAGGCCAGGCAGATTTACACCAGTGATGGATTTGGCCCTTGTGACTCTTTTACTCGCAAGACAGCCAGATCATGGCTGTTCGGTCAAACTGAATGCAATTTTTGGAGTCAGTCTGTTTTGTCTGAAGATGAGCTCTGTGTCCCCACACAACTCAGGCAGCTGGAAACAATCACCCTGCTGGGTGACTCCTGGCTGGGTCATGGCAGTCAAGGGAAGGTGTAAGCTCCTCTTGCTGTAGGCCCCACCCTGCAGATTTCAGTGCTGTATCACTCTCAGCATTTTGCACAGTTTTGCACCTCTTGTGCCCTAAGGGAAGTCAGTCCCACCTCTCTGGTACTGCAGTGGGAGCTCCTGCGTCCCACCGGCACACCAAAATGGTCCCTCCTTCCCTCTGAAGCAGCAGCTTCTTCCTGAACACTTTGCTCTTGAACACCTCCGCTGAGCTCAGGATTTCTTCTGGCATCAGAGCTGGAGACAAGAGCTCATTACTTAACACCCCCTGTTGCTGTATCACCTTCTCCTCCTCCTAAGGAAAGACACGTTGGCTGAACCCAAGTCTACGTCTGAAGAGTGATGAGGAGTTTACTTGCTTTTTTCATTTACGTTGCTGAGGGTACAAGAGCTCAAGGGTGCTGAGTGCCCACATTTACATCTATACATACATCCCCCTCCCCTTCACTGTCTCCAGGCCCTGATTCAAAGCTGCGTCCTGCCAAGTGGTGAGTCGTAGTTGCACCAGTGGGTTAACATCACTTGTCTGCTTGGGTTTGATCTGGGTTTGGTTTCCTTTGCTTCTGGGCCTTGTCACCGTCCCTGTGTTCATTGCATGTGGAGAGGTGGGAGAGGGGCAAACAGATCATATGAAATATTGACTTGTTCTGGGCTGCTTTTTGTCTCTTTCTCCATTATCTGTACTTTTTTGATAGCCTAGCCTAACTTTTTGTTTTCTGTCAGATGACAAGGTGGATTAGACTTCATAAGAGCTCCCTCAGGCAAGTCCTCACTTCATGTCAGTGTCAGGCAAACTCCACAGAGGAGTATCTAACTGGTACCGAACCTTACACCAGTGCAACATCCCAATGGGCCACCCATGATCCATGGAGCTGCAGCAGTTCACAGCAGCAGAGAACCTGTTCCCAGAATACAGCAGGTCTTTAATAGTTGATAACTATGGAGAAGGCGTTTTCCAAATTCTCCCATCTGCCCCTTGTATCCAGTTGCCATTGCTGAAACTATCAGGAGAAAAGTCAGCAGGGTCTGGGAGGCTTCTGTCCCTCAGGGGACATTATCACATTTGGTTATGAGCACAAGCTGGGAAGGATGTGAAATGAAAATGGGTTTCAACAGGTTATCTGTGGTGAGAGGATACACTGGGGTCTGCTAACACAAGGACCACACTGGGTTAACCCTCAGTCAGAAAGGTTCTCCCAACCAGGATGACCACAGTTAACAGAGTGAGAGGTTCTCTGCTTTGAGGAGCTGCTTCAAACCCTAGTGCTCCTCCAAACATCCTGATTTTGTTGTAATTCCCAAAGAACTACCTCTGAACTGTACCACGGAGCGAAGAGTAAGGAAGCTTAACACTATGTGTATTTTTATTTTGCAACTAGACTGAGTGTTGTCATTACATGACTTATCTAATTATAGTCTTAAAAACAATAACTAGGATAATTAGCTAATTAAGCATTATTTTTAATGAATGCAATTTTGTGTAAAGCACATTCCAGTAACAACAAACACACACCTGCACTTCCCCTCGCTCTGGCAGGAAAGGTTGTCTGAAAAACTTCTTCCCAATGATCTGTCAACATTCCTATGGATGACATCCTTCTTCACAAGCTGATGACCTGAGGACCTCATGCTCACCAGCCCTACAGAAACATCTCGGGTGACAGAGATGGACATACCCTGGGTGAGCCAAGGGATGAGCGCTTCTCTCCTTGGCCCCACCGAGCACTGTCTGGCACGATAATAAAGCCTCAGACTTGATTTTACCACTCTTGGAAGGAGCTGGTAACAGTTGCACGTACTGCACATCCCATTTTCCTACCAGCATGGCTCCAGCAGCGATGGAGGGGAGGGGGAGTGCCAGAGCCTCTTCTCCAGCTGCGCAGAGATATCTCCTCTCTTTCAGTAGCTCTCTGGACAGCCCCCAATTCTGGAAGCAAGCAGAACTGATGGGCTATTTCCTGGAGTGAATATCTGAAAGCCCAGCCACAGCTTTGACGGTACAAATGTTGGGCATATGTTCATTCCTGTGTCATATTTACTGGAAAAATACCAATCCCTTGGGCTTGCACATACAGGCCAAATTCTGCATTGTGCTCCTGCACCGGTGCACTGTGATTAAGACACGGGGGCTTGTGCTTAATTCCTGGTGATTTTGAATCATGCTGACGCTTGAGTTTTGGGTCTCATTTATTTCAATGGGGAGCTTCGAGAGGGTATGTGTGCCGCGCAGCTGGCGCCACTGAGCTCCGAGCTTTCTGGGCCTCCATGTATTACTGTGATCTGGGGAAAACAACAGCATGGATTTTTTTGTAGCCAAATTCTGAATATAGCCCATCCTCTTTCACGTATTGTAATAATATACTTGTGCATAATGTAATATATATGTTATAGAATCAGTAGCTAAGTACATAACATAGTTTAAAAATAGTTATCACTATAGATCAATATATGGCATGCCTATCTATTTTAGTCTGTTTTCTTGGTACAAATTATGACAGAAATACAGTAAGTCAGTAATTTCAGATTCCTTTGCATAGACACTGTCACTGTAATTTTGCCAGGAGGGAGATAATAAATCATACTTTTCCATCTGACTGATGTTCTGTTTCCCCTGTCTGATTTCAATGGCTGTATGCTATCTTCAGAGCTGGCATTGTTCATAGCTCCTTTTATTAAAGCACAGGCACGTTATTGAAATTTCTTTTGTATTATGATTTTCTAGCCGTACGTGAAATTGCAGAACACACAAGAAGAAGGAGAAGAAAAAAAAAAAGGGCCCATTTGTTTGAGTCATAGTGGGGAAAAAAACCTGCTGCACATACCTTGGAGAGAAAAATGCCAATATTAAAACCGGGGCCCCATGCTGGCTTGGGTTAGTAATCAGTTTCTTGTAATTTAAGAGTGAAGATCGAAAACCTACCAGTGATTTGGATGACTGGTTAGTATACTACCAAGAGGTTTTAATAATGCTAGTTCTTGTGACGATTAGCTTGCCGTGATTTGAGTGCTCTCCAAGATTCACCAGGAAACTGAACACTCCTATTATAGATGAGAAAACTCCGTAAAGAACCTCTCTTTCTTCCCCACTTTGTTTTTCTAGCGGCTTAATGAAGCTCCTCAGACTTAAGATGTATCTTTGTTCTCTCACGCAGACATAAACCGCAGCATCCACACGCCAAACCTGCAGCTGGACAGGTCAATACACCTGGGCAGGGCTGAGGGACTCTCAGAGCAGCCCACTGCACCTCACCAGGCACCAGATGGTTGTACACTTCTCCCCCTCACCTTCCTTTTCAACCCAGGGCTGCAACAAACTCTTGTCTTTCGCCTAACAGCATCATCCCATCAGTAATGCTCCGGCAATGTCCCAAGTGTTTCATTCATATTTGATGAGGTTGCACTCCCAGGCTGGGTAACTAGTGGTCAGAGTCAGGCTGTAGTTTGCACCACTTAATTTCTATTTCTGGCACGGTTCTGGGGGTGGGGAATCACTTTTTGATTTCATTGCCTCCTTTTTTTCCAGTCCCAGAATGGACACACTGCATTTCAGGGACTGAAAGATGCCAGGATAGCAGCTGAATACACTCTTGCATGTGCTAATGCCTTTTGATGAGAGGTCTTATTTTGTTAAGTTATATTGAGATAATTGCATTAATAAAACATTTTTAAAGAGCATTAACAAAGGAGAAGGAGGTGCCGCTATTCTGAA
This sequence comes from Charadrius vociferus, assembly GCF_000708025.1. NCBI lineage: Eukaryota > Metazoa > Chordata > Aves > Charadriiformes > Charadriidae > Charadrius > Charadrius vociferus. The sequence goes on from NW_009648960.1 coordinate 1,968,538, forward strand.
GTAAAGGTTTCCATAATGAGATGAGAATTAGTATAAGATAATGCTATGCTCATATAGTCCCTCATTTATTTTGGATTCTGATTATACCCTGAAGATCCCTGTTAGGGCTGCGATCCCTACTGCGCAAAGTGCTGCTCAAGAAGACAGAAAGTCAGCGAGATACAGAAGCCCTAGCTGAAGGATTACAGATGATTTGTGGACAAAACAAAGCAATGAACTTAAGATATAGTGGCAGGAAGTATGGGAAAGAAAAATAAAGTAGAACTCCAGCAGTGAAATCCTGGCTCTTTTCAAGTCAGTGGAGATTTCTGCCCTAGAATGAAGCTACAATTTCCCCTTTCCTGGCTTTTTTTTTTCACTTGCCCAGGGGCAAGGTTTGTTCTCCCGTCCCTCCCCACTTGTGCTTGTGCATCACCTATGGACTTTTTGAGTAAGAATGGATTTGGGAGCAGACAAGGTGGAAGGGGAGAGGACAAGGAGGTGGAGAGGTCATTGGGATGGGCAGTCAGATGAAAGGCAGCAGCAGAGGTTCAGTATTAGCAGAAGAAATTGCAGCTCTGTGCTTGGCAGAATGCAGGGCAGCCACTGACGTGCTCCCAAGAAAAGTCCTTGATGCTCAGAGCTGTTACCAAGCTCAGGTTCACAACTGCAGGTTGAAGCTGCTCTTCTGACATAAATATTACCAGGAAGAGTGAGTTGCGATGCCAAAACCTCTTGTGTTCCCACTCAAAGGATCACTCACACAATGTCCTGCCTGGAAAATGGACATACTTTAATGACTGTGAAAATTTCTGCCACTGACTTTGAGAAGGATGGCACCATGCTACCAAAAACCATGTCACAGGGATTCACTCTTCTGCAGGGTCAGGGAGCAGTTCCTGCCCGTAGGGTCTAAAATTAAGAGAATGTTTCAAGATGTCAGCTTGACAACCTCTTGTGAACGCATCGTTCATTTCCTAGCAATGGTATTTTGCTACAGATTCATACAGGTCCATAGAAAGATGGTTCTTCTGGGTATGCCCATATTGGGTGATGAAAGATCTGGGAAGTTCGGGAAGTGACTATGGACTTTTCAAACTGACAACCTGATCCTTTTCCCAACTGGCTACAAATGTACCTTAAATCCTGCCGTAAAATGAATTTCTTAAATCCGGGTAGGCGTGTGCTTTTCTGTCAGTAAATTATGCAAGAGAGTAAAAGCTAATCAGCACTTACAAAAACTGTTGTCTCACTGACATTTGCACGATTTCTCCATAAGCTGCCAATGAACATCCATCATGCTGGTGGTACACTGTCTCCTGAAGTTTACATAAGCTGCTGTCTGTGGACATTAATTTAGAGCACCACCATGTGTACTTTCAATAACCGAGACTGCTCTCTGAGTTGTTATTTGCTTGTTTTCTCTCCCCAGGAAGACAGGGGAGGGTTAACAAACTCCCTGAAAGATCTCTGCTAGTAGAGGCGAGCACGGAGCGCCTGGGACTCAGACCTTAGCTGGACTGAAATCAAAACATGGCTGATGTGTGGGAGAAAAAGCAAGCTGCTAAGTGACCCTGAGAGTCCCCGATAGATCTCTCTGGAGAAAACAGAGAGACTGCCTGAGGCTTGCAGCATCCTTCACACCTTCCCTGAGCCACCGCAGCTGCCTGTCACCCTGCATTCGCCTCTGAGAGGGACTGGAGGAGACCCAAGAGACCAGATTCAAGGCCAACAACGGGAGAACTGGAAAATGAAGTTGGGAAAGAGATAGAGAGATCCCAGTAAAAGCCACCAGACCTCCTCCTGAGCACTGCTCCACAGGAGTCAAACTCCTGAACAGTGGGCAGCAATCTACATATTAAACATATTAGAGTCAGATCCTGATTCACATTAGGGAGACTGTGCTGACCTTTCCTGCGGGCATTTCCAGGTGGAACCACAGCCGCAGCTGAAGCTGGGGGTAAGTCCCAGGCAAACCAAGGGGATAAGGCAGGCTCCACATGGGCAGCTGGGGTCCAAAACCCACAAAGATCTCCCAGGACCCATTACAGAGCTATGAAGATGCTACACAGGGTTACTAAACCATCTGTCAAGGAGACAAGGTTTTACAAAAGGATACAAGAAAAACTACTAACGAGTTTAGATTTAACATTGAACTTCAGTTCAGCATTTCATTTGTACCTGCTAACGATTTAAGGGCACAAGCATAAACATTTGGACAGCTGTCTAAGCTAAATGGCTTGTTGTCATGTTTATACTTTGTGCTTACGATTCCTATGAGTCAAAAAAAATCAGAGGTACATGATCAGTTCACTAGAAGAAAGCTAAATATTCAAGAAATGGGTCTTTATAACTACTCTTTTACCCTGAGATAGTCACAGTTACTGACAGTGGTAATAAAAAAAAAAAAAGATTAAATCACATTTGGATTTCTCATCCCAAACCTAAACAGAAACCTAGAAACAAGACAGGAAAATTCTCCCAAATGGATACCTCTCACAGATTTTGATATCCTGGAGAAAAAAAAAAAAATCCTAGTGAAAAAAAAGGATCCTAATTTGTGAAAGATCAGGCAGTTGAAATTTCTACGAGATGAATCAGTCCTGGTAATACTACTAGAGCAAGTATGAATGTTTGTGTGCACGCACACACAGACGCACGCTTGCAAAAGGTTTTTAAATGGAGGCTAATTTCAGTTGTAACTAAGCAGTGATGAGCACTTCTATGGATGATGATTTGGAACCTACATATTAGCAAAAGTAAATCAAGTGGGTGAAAGGGTTACGAGTCCGCATAAAACAGTGCCTCTGTTTCCACTGAAAGCTGTCTGTGAGTCAGAACGACTGGAGAAAGTCTCTCCTCTTTGACTTCAGTGTGTCAAACGGACTTGAGAAAGTTTGCAGACCTTATAAATTCAACAGGAAGAGGGAAGAGCAGAGCTCAGAGCCTGTAAAACTTATGAACTGCTCAGAATTTCATCTGTGGAGATAGCAGGTAAAATCTTTGTTCTGCTGAAGTAAACTGCAAAATGCCTGGATGCTCCAATGAAGTCAAGATTTCACTTCATCATAGCAGCGGTTTCCTGAATCTTGAAGTTCTATCTTTCCTATAGCATTTAGAAACTCATCGTTCAGTGGTGCTCCATTTTTCCCCCCAAAACACCCCTGGAAGTGCACATCTCTTCCACTACTTAGAGGAAAAAAAATAATTTCAGTATTTATTCTAGGTAAACACATAGATCTCAAAAAAATCAATTTCTACCCTACTCCACAAGGTATAGAGCGCTCAGCAAAACACAGGTCCAGGTCAAAGGCTCGACTGTTAATTAAGTCTGAAGGATCTCACATTATTCTGGACTGAAGGTTACTGTGTGTGAGAGCTGCGTGCCACCATCTCTGCTTTGTGTTTCTCAGAGCATACTGGAACTTCACTTTCCACACAATACCCCACAGATTTTGAATACAACGAACCAGATTGCTCTAACTCTCTCTAATAGCCTTTCTCCCCCAAATTCTGTTTCTCTGTCACTTAATCCATCACCAGGGTGCAATATTTCTTTCAGGAAAAGCTATTAGTTCTTTTGTACTTCATTCACATGCAAAAGATACTTTAATGGATCCATCTCATTATTCTCCCATTGAAATCTCTCTGAAAAGAGCCCGTATCACTTTCTCCTTCCTAACGTTTCTCCAAAAAGAGTCCATCTAACTCTCACCTAAGAACCTGGCCATGTGTCAGAATTACACCTAGGTGGGACACTTCATCACCTGACAACACAGCAGTCAAAATGGGATCGCTGAAGTCATCACCTGACACAGCAGTCAAAATGGGATCGCTGAAGCGTGATTGTGGGATGAAGTTGGGCTCAGCCTTCCTAGGGCAAGAAGAAATTGTCATTTAAGCAGTTCACAAGATTGGCATCTTCACATTCCTCAGCAAAGCAAAGAACAGGTTGATCAGGATGGCCCTCAAGGAGATGCTCCCATATATTTGTTTTGCTTTGTGCCTATGACATTAAACTGTCTTGCTCATACTGAGTGATTGCAGTTACAGACGGACAGAGAAAGATGAACGTAAACCATACATGATAGAAGAAAGGAACTAAATACTACTTCCACTGAAAATGACAATATCCGGGAAAAAGGAAATTGTGATCTATGTTACCGAGAACTTGCGAAGTATGCAGACCTACATGGAATTGTTTTCATTGTCAGAAAAGAAAATAAATTGGCAAGTGTATAATAAGATCAGGCATACAGCCATGAAGAGTTATAGGCTGTCGTTAATTGTGGAGGTATGAATCTTAAAGCCATGTGTCCTGGGAGAACAAACTTGTGTATACCTATTGCCTTTACAGACACTGGTCTTCATTGTAAAATGCTGTTTTCCCTCGCAGACTTGAAAACATGCAATCAAACTCATTAGAATGAGAGATGTAGGTTGTGTGAAGGGTAATGGTTTTTGAAAATCTGGTCTTCTTTTAAGATATACTCCAGAAGGATTTCTTTACAATATTCCTAACAGGAACTCAATCATTACAATTCAAACCCATACTTCTCATTACTTGAGATGGTCATCTGCCTAGGAATTCATCTTCTGCCATTCTAGACAGCCTTATCACAGTTGAAATGAAAATATTAAATATAGCTTGCAATCTACTTACTTGCATTCTCATACAATTATGAGTAACAACTCTCAGTACCATGCCATCAATTTTTGCTATCCAAATTGTTAAAGGGGTTCTTAAGAAGCACTCAGTATTGGTTTACCACCGTCTTTACAGAAAACATTGGTAGTCCAACCTGATTCACGCTACGGGCAAGGAAGGAGGTTGTCCGGAGCGGCAGATTCAGAGGGCTGGCATTCCACACGGCGGATTTTGACTATTAGCCCTCAGGGAGTGCACAGAAGGGGGAAGGTGGCAGCTTTTACATCAGCCAGACCTGCACCACAGCTAGAAAGGACTTCAGCTTTAGCATCGATTAACAGCAGTAAGCAAATAATGAGTGCCTTTTGAGAGTCCCCAAGAGAAATACAATTCCTAGAGCATACTGATATTAAATACTGAAGAAAGGGTTTCATACCTTAAATTCCTCCAAGATTTTGTAATTTTTCCCATGATATTCACAAAAGTTTTTCACTTCTTTGCATTCTGGACAGCACCCATTGTGTTCCACTTTTGTACACTTTGGGTGGATTTTAGGGCATTCTGGTTGGTCGCAAACAGGTCCATCCTCCGTACAGACACAGGGACAGTTGGAATGTCCCGGGAAAAAACGTTCTCCCAGTTTGTACACAAAGCCACTGTCATCCACACAGCCCTTCCCTCGGTAGTCATCAAAGATCAGATTGTCATTACTGGAGGTCTGGTCCCCTTCATCAGCAGGGTAGTCTTCATGATTGATGGCAGCTGGAGTGACCAAAGCAGGGATTACAAACAGAAGTATCCAGGCTTCATGGATATGAAGAGCCATCCCCCTCCTCAGCTTCTCCATGGGATTTCAATGCCAGATAGAAACAGCTGCTTCCATAGGGAGACCAGTGTTGTGGTCTGAAAACAAATATTTTTAAGTGAGAACAAGCTCAAAATTCTAAGGAATATTGACTTTTAAAGGCCATAGTTTCAACCAGCACCCAAGAATAAATCAGTGCTTTCCAACTGCGCAGATAACTATCACCGTTTCATTTGACTTAAGCCTCTTCTCAATTATTGTTAAAGCGACTAAAGCATATGAAATACATAACTTAGACACACACGCCTCTGTGCATATGCTCACAAAATATCTCTATAGAAATGGTGGCTTACAGAATCATCCAATTTTCACTTTCCTCATTCATGCAGTTGAGTTTTCTGATGCACCACAAATTATAAACCAGCTGCCTGAAATCGCATGGTGATGGGCAGCTCAGAGAGATTTGAACCAAAGTTTATGCATGCTCTGAACCTCCTGCTGTGGCCACTGTCCCTCTGTGCTACAGACGGTGCACAGCCCCCTTCATTAAACTGAGCTGGGAAACCTGAGTTGAAAAATGAGATAAGCGTACTCTGTACGTAGATCTGCGTCTAATATGAAAGATGGTACTGGGTTATACTCAGTCTGCGAAGTGGAATAGCACAGGATTTTATATACAGCATTTCCAGAGAGGAAGAGGGACTACCTGGGTACCGACAGCCCAGCCTGTGGCAGGTACATATAATCCCAACAGAAGCAAAGATGTTATTCACCTTCTCCATTATTCAGCATTTCAGTACTTCCCAGTGAGAAACGCAGGGAGCAGGATGTCAAATGCCTGTGTAATGCACAGAGACGCTGAAATGTGTTTCTCTGATTAAGCTGGAGCCTTTCTAAAACTTTGGGAGCGATGCAGCATGGCCTCACCTTCAGAAGGCTCTGCTGAAGCGGTGGAGCCGAGGCCTGACCCAGAGAGGGAGAGGAGCTTTGCACTGCCCTCGGGAGAGTCAGCTCCAGGAGAAGACTGTGTGTGTGTGTCTTGGGTGCGCTATTGGCTGCCTGCGGTGCCACATCACTGCCACCAACACATCGTCCTGCCCGCACACCAGCCAACAGCCAGCCCAGCCCCAGCAGCAAAATGGTTTCTGACCCCTCTCAAGAGAACTGGGCAAAGTGTTACAGGAAACTTTTAAAGGAGATGAAATATTAGCATTATATGGACTGAGCAACAACGGAGGTAGTTGCTGGCACAAACCAAAAATGGACTGTTTGGATACGCGTGTCATTCCTTCTCCTCCTCCGTTCCCATAGTGTGCACACACAGATACACACAGTATAGATAAACATGCGTTAACGTACACACACAGGCAAACAGGTACTCCCCCTCCACTCCTCTGGGAGATATTTTATATGTATCGGGATTTCTGGTGGACTGCAGATGTTCAGCAATTAATTCGCCCTTAATTGAAGCAAAAAAGCAGCAGCAGGAGGAGAAAGCTTTAATCCTAGGGAAGCAGCTAAGCGATCCTGTTGACAAAGCAGTTTTTGCAAAGCCACAACAGAGGGAGACACCGGATATTACACAAGCTTTATCAAATTCAAAAGATATCTTCTTAATTGAAGTACTAGCTATGTTTCCATCACAAGGACTATGCACCCTCTTACTACTACTATCAGCAACATCTATTGTAACATGCTGTTTGGAAATCAAATGATTCATGCAGATACGGCTGCTTTACGTATCCACAGAGCAGAGAATCTTGCCCACTTAAATGCTACAGGTAGGCTGCAACATTGCAGATTGGTGGGCATTTAGGGGAAAAAATAAAGAAAGCAGAAGCAAATGAAGTAAATCACGTCTGAGGAAATGTGAAACAATCAAGAGAATTTGTTGAAGTTTGATGAGGAAGCTCTCCAAATTATAAAAAAAAGTTCTCCAAAGATCATAAATAAGACCACTGTATTTTTCTACAGCATCTGAGATGTCCCACAGCAACTCACAAGCACTCGGCTCAGCGGCGATCCTGGAAATCAGACAGACTGCAGACGTCTTGCACCGACAGATTTCAACAAGTAAACAAATGCTGCTCAGCTCAGAATTAGTTTACAGCTGAACTTTCTTATCATTTCTCATCATGAAAAGGGCCAGGATCGTAGGTAAGTCTCTGAGCAAAACGTTTCCATCCGCCTTCCCTCACCCCAAGTGAATAATTTACACTTACCTAATCAGGCTCGAGCTGAAAGCTGAAAGGGGTCACAGGCCAACATGGACTAAAAGGTTAAAAACAGATTAGTGAAAGCAGTTCCTCTTAATCACATTTTCAGTGTTGACTCACGGACAATCCCTTTTCCTCCACCTCCCATCGCAAAACACGGGAAAGCGGCAGCCCAGCGAGCACAACATGAGAATTAAGCTTTAACCCAGTGTTGAGGATTCAAAGCGAGCAGCGGCGAGGCGGTCCAGAGGCAGAGGCAGGGATGCCGCGGAGAAACCCCGATGCCAGCAGCACAGTCATCGCGGCGAACTTGGGCTGCATTTCCTCCGGTGTTGGGTTGGGGGGAGGGAGGGGGGGGTGAGAAAAAAAAAAACACCCCACATATATATCCCCTCCCTATGCCCAGCGGATCTCTTGCGAGTCAAGATTTGCCACGGCGGGGAGGGGAAGAGGGGGGG
>NW_009648960.1:1977132-2043009 GCF_000708025.1 Charadrius vociferus
GGGGGGGGGAAGGGGCGCCCAGCTCTGGTGTCTCGTGTTGTGTTACATTAAAAATCGATCTCCTTGCAATTCGGCTGCTCTGTCATTAGGCGTCATTGTAAAGCTATTTCTCCAGAAACCACCAAAAGAGATTCTTGATGTTCGGGGAAAAAAAGAAACAACAAACCGACACAGTGTCAACAGAGAGAGGGAGAAATTGGGGATTTTATTTGGATAAAATGCAGAATAATACTCCTTTCGGGCGATTATTCCCACTGCAAACATTAACTACGCAAACACTTCACTAAGCCCTTGCCTCTTTGTTGGCAAACCATTTTTTTTTTTCCATAACGCCTTGAGATTAAGGTTTACGTTAAGCAGCGTGCTGGTCCTCAGGTCCAGAGACAAACCCTACCGACGGCATCCCTGGAAAGCTGCTGCTCTGCTGTGTGACCGAGGATAACGCTGCACGCTTTGCCGCCGCGGCCCCGCAGGCTGGAGAGCTGCCCAAAAGTCAAGTTGCGGAACCTTAATGGATCCATCGCTGCTCGCCAGAGCCACGATACAACCTGAAATTCAGAGGAAAGTTATCGAGGTTTGCAAAGGCAAAGCAAGAGGGCGGCGCTGCACGTTTTGGGATCATTGCTTTAGACACCCATGCATACTCCTGTTTTCTGAGATAAATCACCAGAAAGTTGGACAGATCCGTAATAATGAGATTGGATTTTGGAGTGATTAAGTGAATCTGGAGACCCCGGCATACTACTCATTAGGAGCACAGCTGTTTTACTTATATTTGGATACAATTATTCAGGGCCAGATTTTGACACGCTGACCGAGCACTGGAGAAGTAGGTGCTCTTCTGATACCTGGAGGTATCAACATCCAACCATGCTCTTAACGCTGCTTTTCTTGTACAGCTCTGTAAGAAATGAAGATGTGGGTTTTCCACTGAATTTCAAGGAGGTCAGGCATCTAACTGAACTGAATGCGTTGCTCCCTTATATCCTCATGGAAAAAACAACCATAATGAAATTGCTAGTATAGAATTGGGTCTAACAGTAGGAAAGAAAAAAAAAAACAAACCAAAAGAAAACTTAAAAAAGGTTCTCAGGAGTTCCCAGTTTGCATGTGTTTATTTACAAACCAAACAGACTCAGTTTTCATCAGTCTCAAGGAGGCAGAATGCGTTTATACGTTTATTATTTTCCTGCTTAAATAAAAGCAGTGGTAGCAGCTGGTAAGTGGTATGTTTGAAGCACCTTTTACTTATCCAGCCACCAGATAAAGACTCTTTCCTTTTAGAAATTAACTATAATAATCATGAGTTTCACGTACAAACAAAAAAAAAAAAAAAAAAGAAGATCAATACATTCATTTTGAAGCCAATGTGGTCCTCCCAACAACAGGATCATTGTCCTGCCAGTCATGATCTTGGTCTAACACCTTTTTCTATTAGAAGTAAGTTCAATATACCCTCCAAATGATTACAGCTCTTTTTATGTATCAGTATTTTCTCTCAGAAAGCAAAGACATCACCAGCAGAGGAATAATTAATATTGACACTGACAAAGTCAATCTGGCACCGAGGTCATCATTTTTGAGAAGATTATGAAAAATGGGAGATATTTTGCTATTTTTAGTCATTCAGATTATTCGCCACGTAGCCAATGGGAACATATTGCCCAACAGAAATTAGTATGTAGGAATCTGTCCCAATTTCAATAACATGCAGCCACAGGGCCTTGGGCGTGCCTATATGATGTATGGTTTATCCAGGGAATATATTGTCCCTCCATTCAAACTAATTCATAACAATGATGTTCTCCGCTCTGCTCATCGAGATCCAATGGCTTTATTTGACAGCCCGGGAAGTAAACAACTGCCATTTCCTCCATTTATCAAAGGAAAAACATAGTCTAAAACATCTTACAAATGCACTGAGAATATTTAATCACAAGTTATGCTTAGCGTGGTCATGGATATTTGTGCAAGGAAGGGAACTAGAAAGTATAGCTAACCATGATAAATATGCCCTATTTGCAAACCTTTATAAGTACCCGGCTTCTTCATCTAGAACAAAGCCTGACACAGCAAAGATCTGTAGGATGGATTAGAGTGTCCAAAGCAGCAGATGTGAATATTTATTATAAACTCTCTTCCAGCAAGTCTTTGCTGACAGAAGCATTGCATATGGATTTCACTTGCAGCCAGACTCTCCAGGCAATCGCTGGCATGACTTCTCTAGGAGCCAAACAAATGCCATTTTGCCTGGAGCCCTGACACCGCAACAGCTGGGCAGGGGGCTAATGTCACTTTCAGCTTCTCGAAACCAGTAATGAACCCACTCGTTACAAAGAGAGAGGGATGGGAAGGAGAAAAAATTTGGACAACTGCAGTTCATTTCCAGAAAGCAAGGGCAGGACAGACTGATAACTGAGACAACACCTTCAATGTCAAATTCACCCACCCCCCCTGGTTTGGCAGCAGGGAGGGAGCAGACCCCAGTGCTTCATTTTTCTAAACTCTTTGCTAGAGTCATATGCTAGAGTCTTTGCTAAGTCATATGCCTGAAGCAAAACAACAGCACTCTCATCCAGTCAGTCCACATCAATATTCTGGCGGTATCGGGAAATGACAAAACCAATAGGCAAACAGAGAGGGACAATAAAAAACAACTAGTTAGGAGGTGCAGTAGTAAACTGCACGTGACTCCATCACCAGTACTCACCAGGGAAAGGGTTTAGGTGTACGAGGCAGCCCTGGTGAGGAATGAATAATTTCATATGAATTTTTGTCAGCTGAGTTATGATGTGTTACTATCATTGACTATGACTGCAGCCACTTCCTCGCTCGGTAGCAGCAGGATGCACAGGCGAATGCGTGCGAGAGGGAGCAAAAGGGGAGGGAAAGGCACAAAATGAGAACATCTCATTTCCGTCACCCTTTATGTCAACACTGATCTACGCACTCATAACAGTTTGCTCATTATAATGTAAATTTACTCCCTCCTTCCTTCCAAAAGGAGATGTTTCATTTTGGAAAGAGGGAACAAATTGTGTTTTATTGCTCTTTCAAAATGTTCTCCAATTAGGAAAGCAAACAAAAACTATTACATAATTGTCATGCAAAGCTCTGTTTTTATGAAAGATACTTACTTGTGCACTAACAAAGGCACTTTGATAAAACACTCAGAGGAAGATAAAAGCCTGGAGATAATGTATTTTTCCTACCTTTGACTAAACTGTCAGGTGAGGCTGGTCTATGCAAACTCACTGAACTCAGCAGTTATGCTGATTTGCATTGAAATTAATAGTTTCTGCTTAGGACATCCTTCTTCCTCAAACTAGCAGAAAGAAGTCATGAGAAAACACATTGCCATGACAAAGAGACCCTACAGTAGCAGCCTTTATACTAATTACAGCTGATTTGCTGTTGCCCATTGCTAGAACATAGGTAGTAATTTTTCTGATGTACCCCTGTTATGTCCTTAGAATAACATAAGCCCTGACCATCTGGTCACTTGCTTCAAAAAGGATGCAGTGAGGTAGAAAAGGTAGAGAGAGAAAGGCAGCAAAGGCAATGAAAGGTACAAACAGCTTCTGTGCAAGGAATCATTAAGAGGGATGACAACTTACCCCCAAAAAACCTATTTGTACACTAAAACATACTTGGCTGATCATGCTTTCTCCATGTGCAAACCTCAAGCTTCCATCAGCCCATGGTATCACTGCTTTTTCCTTCCCTGGGGACCCACAGAGAAATCCAGAGCTGAGCCAGACCCCACACTACAACCCAGGTGGGGGGGGTGAAACACAGAGTTTCCATCAAAATGCTAAGTCTGAATCCCCGCTAAACTGGGAGCTGCGAGGCAGCTGGAGAAGCTGTCAGAAGCAGCGCAGCATGGGACATGGTATTTCTGAACAGTCACACCTTTCTTCTTGGATGAAACTGAATTTCCTCTGAGCCATCAGTGCACTTCAGCTCCCTTTTTTTTCCCCAGCATTTGAGTAAACTACCACTGTAGGTTTCCAGTCCGGGTGTCCTACAGAGAAAAAACTCTGGTCCTAATCTCATGCGTTACCTCACCAGGCTGCCAGTTTATAGTCTGGCAATGCTCTTGGTTTTAAGCATTGATTAATTACAAATGCAGTGCTGTTGCTTGGGCTGCAAATACATTTGTACTTAATAAAACAATAACAATCACTCCTGCCCTTCTAGAAGAACCATTCCTGATACTAAAACTATATCCCTGCATTGTTTTGAGGTCAGAACTGAACCCTAAAATCAATTAGTACCTCAAAAGATGCAATTACTTCTAAAACATGTACCCCATTTTGGAGAATGGGCTAATTAAAATTAATTCTCTTGTATGGAAATCTGGCCCTGTGCATTTTCCAAATGTACATAAAGTTATGGACCTAAGAAAGGCCATAGCCATAAAGTGTCAAAAGCAAGAATCTGGCAAAAAAAAGAGAAGTAATTTTACTGGAGTTTCCGCACTGACCTAAACGTGAGCTTAAAATCAAAGTTATCACATTCAGTGAAGCTCAGTTATGTTATATATAAGTAAGCAACATGTTTTTTCTTGTCTTTGCATACCTATGCTGCTATTTAAATACTAACAAAACCAAAGCCAGTCGTGAATACAATATGAAACCCATCTCCTAATTTGAACTGGTGGATACATTTAAAATGGTGCTGGTATGTTGAAGCAATCTAATTTGTTACTGCATTTCTTCAGAAGACAAAACTAGACAAGATTGATTTGCTGGGTTGATGGAACCAAATTACTTGGGGTAGAGGGAACAAAACCTGTACTTTTCAAAAGACAGTTTGACAATTTATATTCCATAAGAGCCTAATAGAAATCACAGCCATGATTATGGTCATCTTTGTAAAATTAATTTTGAATGAAACCTTGCCAAGACCACATAAGTACTGCTTTACTGGTTTGTGCATTTGAACAGCTGGGAACAGTGACGTCTTTGGACTGGAAATGCCTAGAAAGCAGACCAGTTTACTGGTATTAGGCTCTGACGGTCAATAGATGATGTTGGCCAAAGCCTGAGGATTTCATCTTCAAACAAGTCACAACTGTGAAGGCTGTCAAGCAGCTGATTTTTCAAACAGTTGGAAACAGAGCCCTCTTCAGAGGGGACGCTCCAACAGACCTAACCTGCTGGCTTCGTCCCAGCGCATCCCACTCACATTACGGACTGCTACATACACACACTGCTGTGTCCAAACAAACCACCACCAGTCTTCATCAGCAAGATATTCATAGTCATATTGAAGCATTAAATTTTTCTTCAGGCAAATTCATTTACAAATTATATAACATTCAATTATTGAATACTCTGAAAATACCTGTTTTAGCAGACAAGTACTTAATGTTTCCAGAGTAGTCTAGCAGCTTCAATGTTAATAAAATAGTACGGGAACAAAAGTCACAAACTCCACAGCTTACTGTAGCATATTAGGCTGAGACATTCATACTGATAATGAGCACTGTTTGCTATCTCAGAATATTTTTTTTTTCATAGACTCGGCAGCTAACATTAACCCTTTTCACAGAATCACAGAATGGTCAGGGTTGGAAGGGACCTCTGGAGATCATCTAGTCCAACCCTTTTGCTCAGATACAGAGCGGAACAAGGACAGTGAGAGATCGAAAACTCTCCTCTCTGGTCCAGCAGCTCTTACTCCCAGAGAGAACAGACTAGTCGAGGTGCTGCATTTGGACAATCGCTTCTAATAAAAGTACGGCAGTTATTTTAGGCTTTCTTGTAAATAATTCAGATGTAGTAACTTTCCCAATTTAAAAGTACTTGCACTGCCTAACTGTAAGCAAAGCATTCATCTTCAAAGACACAAACCCAGTTATTTCTTGTTCCATTAAAATTATAATCTTGCATGGATTTAAGAAATTCTGTTTATCATAACTGCATAGAAAAGCCTGAGACCATTAACGATAGCAGAGATGAAATAACATATCAAAGAAAGAAAGAAAGAAAAGCTTTGATCAATAGGGAAATGATTTTTATACACATCAGAACCAATTTAAAGAATTCTCTAGGATCAATTTAGATAGACAGAAATGCTTCTCAGCATTTATTACCTGTGGAGGGAATATTGATCCCATCCATTGATTTCTCCTATGCACGCAGAGCAGCATCTGGTTTTGTTGTGTGGGTTTTTTTAAAGAAAGATGCCCCAAAGTGGAAAGTATCAAGAAACTACTTATATTTTAAGGACTTACATGAATGGTTCATCCAATGTCATTACTCAGAACTTTTAAACTCTATTCAAGAATAGGCAAAATGTAATTTAGCTTAATTTTGGCACACGATTGTTAGTCAATGGAATACATTTCAAGAGACTGGTTTTTTTTGAAACTTTACTTACCAGGGGCTACTAATTCCTTATATAACACATTGTACCAAACATGTTTTCTTTCCTGTTCCCTTTTTGAAAGGAATCTCTCTTCATGGTATTATTATACACAGCCCTAATGGATTACATTCCCTCTGAATTAAGATCTTTTGTCATAATTGGAGCTGCAACCATTTGCATCATCATGATGACCACTCAACCTAGAGAGTCTCCTAGGAACAAGGCACCTCTCAGGTTAGATGTAAGAGGCAAAAATGCCCAGTTGCTGCCTTGAATAATCTGCAGTCTAAGTATAATTAAAAATAAAACAACCAACCACAACAAGGAATATAGAAAATAGGGAGGACAAGGCTACAGATTATTATAAACTTAATTAGCCATGATCACACTGCCTTCCCATAGTTAAATGTTTTACGGGCATCCTGGCAGCAGGAGAGGACTTGGGTCTGAAGTCTTGTCTGTGCACTGCACTGTGTAGAGGTACCAGATACCGCCACCCACAAAAACCTATTTCAGGTATATAGAGCATATCTAGAGCAGTATAGCTGTTTCGGTGCCCCCCCCCCCCAGCCAATACGACTTGCTTCTCAGCCTGAATACAGTATGGCACGACAGTGGCTTTGTGACCTCCAGCTTCTGAGCTGGCATCACCTGTGCTGCAGAGAAACGTGAACTGCATGGGCTCAGATCCTTACCAGGGAAACGGGAGGAAAGCACTGAGCTGCTTTACACCCGCTCATGGTCTGGCCCACAGTTTATACTTTTGTCTAAAACTGTAATTTTGAGGAACCTTTCTGAGGGAGGTAGAAGGGCAGATGGAAAGGGTGCCAAACACTACAATCTAAGGTTCTTCATGCAAATGTTAGTGTGCTTGTCTAAATAAGAGTAAATAAAATGCTTAACAGATGCTGCAAACTATGATTGCAGTGGCTGTAGATAAAATTCTTCATTACTGTCACACCAAGCAGAATGTTATTTACCAAGCAACTGATTTCACCATATGATAGATGATGTACATTTTTTTTTTGTTGTTCTATAAACAGCTTTCAACAAATATAGCAATTATTTCTTGTCTTCCAAATGTACACTATGTTTTTCTCAGGAATGCACTTTTTTATGTTGTTATAAGTTCTCCATTCTCAAATCTGAATAAAATGTCCTAAATATTCTTGTCTTGGAAATAATCACAACCCCTTCCTCCCTTTGTCTTCCTACTGTGTTTATTTAGATCTTTGATGGAAGAGGGCATAGAAGAATAATCTTGAGCAGGTTGTAATTCACTTGCAACAATTTACTAAATATTCTCATTAATGGAGACCAAAAGGCAAGCTGGGAACAAGAGGAGAGGTCCAACAATCTGCTGATATAGGTTTTTAATATATTGGTACCAAAATAAAATCCTTTTGTCATTCTCTAATGTAATGACTTTTTTTTTTTTTTTTCCCCTTTCTCAGAAGTATTTAAATAGAGGGAGATTTGGCAAAGTATATTAGGGAAAATTAACTCATCTCAGTATGCACTTAAACTCGTGACTCACCTTATGCATGTGAAGTCATTCAATTCAGTGTAATCATGTGCTGAAACGATGGCAGGATCAGGGCATCACAGAGAGATTCATTATTGCAATAATGAGTTACAGCACAAGGTCTTATAATGAACAAATCCACTTTTATTTGGCTTTTAGCAGTACACTAACAGTTAGACCTTTTAAAGAGAAAGGCAGCTTTATAGACTGCATAGGGGCATATAATGCATGTTTTCTAGACCCAAGTATTAGAAGATTGTAACAGAAAAGTAAGAGCAGAGAAGTTTCTCAGACAAATTGTTCAACAGACGTTTACAAAGGTGGAAAGTGATTACCCCAGAACACAGAAAGACTCAAATTACCTAAGCAGTGTGTTAATAGAAATTCAGTTATTATCTTTAAAAATCTGCGTATAGAGATTTGTCCTGGATGAGAAGTAAGTGTGCGGCAGGATATGGCCTTACACATTTCCCTCAAAAGAGTAAGGGTGCGGAGTAATGTTTGGCCAATGGAAAAAGAGGACTTCTCTTAACTTCTTACTGTGTGGAAAATGTGACCTAGGTGAAGGGGCATTATTTCCAGAGCTTAAACAGATCTCAGGACTCAGCAAATCCTTTTTCAATCAAAAAATCACCAGAAAGTTACTCGGAGCAAAGAAAGCGTTTATCTGATAGAAGAAAATCCTTTATATAAAAGAACTTAAAGCCTTTTTATAAGGATTTCTAGACCCAGACCATTAGTGTAAAGCTACCTTTCAGCTGGACTTGAGCTTGTTTATATTAGATTTTAGCTGGCCTTTTGGTAGCATTTGGGATTTTCAAAATAGTTTCAAAACAAACCGGAAAGTATTTAAAGCATAAACTTTTGGAGCAGAGTCTTCAAGATGTCACAATCTTTCTGGATGTGTTAATGAGGCATGCTTGAATATATTCAAAAATAATATATTGAGACTAAAAGGACAGCAATCTCCATCTTCTGTCCAGGACTGGGGCTTTTTCATGGAAATTTCCACCAAAGAAGAATATTTTTGTGCATATAATAGGAACACATCTGTCTAGCTTTCAGTGTTACCTAGAGTATTATACGTGGGCACATGTAAGTCTGTGTTTCGAAGTGAATCTACCTGGAGGAAGAAAAAGGGTGAGGAACAAGGCAGATGGCATTTTGGCAAAACCCCTTGGACTGTTACTGAGTGTGGGACCTTGGTCCCACTGAGCTCTTCCAAAATCTCAAATCCCAAAAGGCAGTGTTTGGTTTTTATATGGCCATTAAAAGGGAATGGGTTCAGCAACGCCGCACCAACGGGGGGCTGCCTGGAGCCTCACAATAACCTCCTCAACACTTGTTGGCTGAGAAACTTCAGAGAAGGTGACATCAGTAATGTTGTTGCTTGTAGTGCTTGTGCTGCCCAGGGCAAAAACATGACAAAAACGTCAGATTTTAAAATGCTGTATGAAGGGAAAGCAATGGAAGAAAAGAGTAAATATCAGTATCATCTGATGATCTCCAAAAAAGGAATAAATCGCCATAAAATTATCTGTAGAAGCTGCCAAGATGAAGCTCTGCTTACAAAGAAACTTTCTGGAGGACTTTTTATGTGATGGCAAATGCTCCAGAGCATAGTTAAGGTTCACACTAAAATCTTATTCTGAAGAGCAAGCTTTTCTCTTCTGTTAAACTTATATATTGGAAGCAGTATATCCAGTACTGTACTGTGTGTAATATTAACTCCATAATACATTAGCTGATTTCTTGGTGTTTCAAGAGTCTGAGAGGAAAAAAAGTTGCACTTATGTTAAATAAAAATTTTCATTAAGAAAAATAAAACTTACTGACAGGTTAACGTAGAAAAATTAAGTCACAGCAAAACTGCTGTCACCACAAATTGAAATCTATTCTGGTTTCTGCTACAAGTGAGGTCCCAAATACAGATTTGGGTGCAAAAACATGCCTTCCTCTGAACTTCCTAGTCAACTGCAACCGTATGTTTTTTAGGTACGAGTATGTCTCGTTTTTAAGAATTCAGTGAAGCTGAGCAATGTATAAAGACAAGAAGAATTCCAGGTATGCAGGGATATAGTTCTGACTAACGGAAACACCACTTTAAGAGCATTCAGAGAATAGAAGATAACCTTTTTATTAATATTCTATTCTTTCTCTTTTCGCCACTCTCTATTTTCGGATGCCTGCAGTCATTCAGTTAAAGCCTCTTTGATCCTCCTTCCTTTCTCAAACAGTAAGATGGATAAGCTTGTGTTACAGAAGATGAGACCAGGAAGTGAACAATGATTTATTTTTCCCTTGGACAGCATATGCATCATCCTTTCCATTAACTCTAAAGGAATGACCAGATGCGTAATCGTTTTTTGACACAGAGTGGGATTCATCTCACCTAACCTTGCCATCCCGAGACGAGTAGTTAGTTCATCTGGTCTCCTTCTGCAGCTACCAGTCAAAAAAACTTCCTTTTCAAAGGAACTCACCCTGCCTCTTTTAGAAAGCTATCGCAGGCGGTCGTCTCTGTGCACTGACTACAGAGGGACTCTACATAGCTCATTTTCAGACAGCTGAGGCAGGGTGAGATTAAATCACAGTCAAAACTTGCAAACAGGCACCTCAAGGAAATTTTCAAAAGAAACTCCCTATTTTGCACTGCTGGCAGACTTGTGTGTACCAGAGCTTCTGAAAATGTAACCAGGCACCTCTATGCATCTCGAGGCACTTAAGTACCATTGAAAGTCAAACTTACATAGGCAATGACCTCTATTAAACCCAAGTTTTAATCATTTGGTGCAACTCTCATGCTGTGGCAACAAACCATAATTTAAGTAGCATTTGGTAACAAAGCAGATTGTGTGCAATGTCAACCTCTTGTAATCCTAATAACTCTGAGATAATGGACTTGTCTCTGCTATATTTCTAACCTTATTGAAATGGACTGTAATTACCACTTCCTTTTTTATACAAATCTCTTGACCCCAGGAGCCAGCTCTTACACCACAGCTAATAACCACTGCAGGTGATCAAAGCCTGAGATGAAGGTGGACTCAGACAAAAGGGTTTGCCCATGGTTCTGCAGACCTGGAAGCCAAACTTCAGTTTACTTCTAGAGTTCAAGCAGGAGTCATGAAAATTACTACTTCAGAGAAAAAGCACTTTTGAGGAAAAATAATATTTATCTTTCTTTACCTCACATTTTTCTGCCTCAATGTTTTATCTTTGAACATGCTTCTTAAAGAGAAGTTTGGTGTTCTTCTAAGCCCAGATGAGAGCAGAAGCTCTGGGTAAACACTGTTGATTCCTAATGCTTCTTGCACTCCTCGGTCTTTTTTAAGCAAATAAGATCAGGAAACACTTCTGTTTTGTCCTGAAAGCTAGTTTGTTGTTATCATTATTATTTCAAGCTTAGAGGATGATCTAATGTATGTGGATTCTGTTTTTTGTCAAGCAAAATCCTTCCCTACGCAATGCTCCCTGGAGAGGAAGGCTGATGCAGCGCTGGTTAAAGCACTGCTGAGGCAGCTGGGAAAGCCGAGCCTGGTTTGTGCTGTGTGTGCCTCCAGCTTAGCCTGAGGTTACCCTCCCGACTTTTCCATGCCCAGTCTATCTTAGCTGTCTGGGCATTTTCTATGGTGACTGGAAAGAGGTGAGTGGAATAAAATGTGCTCTGCAGGTCCCCACTCTCCATTCACTCCAGAGGTAGCCCCATGACTAGTGTGAACAAATTGTCTCATTTTTAGGTAGCCAGACAGATGGGTTCAACGCTGTCCTTAATCTTCTCAAACTTCAGCTCCCTCAACTCTTAAGTTGGTTTCTTTTGTCTGTTTATAAACTTTGCAGGGTAAAAAAATGGTGATTTTTAATACTAACCAGTGCAGCCTTCAGATGTTGCCTACACTATCATGATAATTTAAGTGAAACGGAGTATTACAGAACGACTTCTATCTTTCTTCCACATTACAACTAAACAGTATTTTACCATGGTAGTTAAAACAGACAGACACACAGGAAGACTCTGAAAGCAAAACAAAAAACCAAGTAGAAAAATGGGCTTAATAAAATCTTCTCCAAGTAAAAGCTCAAACAAAGAGTCTGCTTTTAACATAAGCATGTTATTGTCAACAGCGGCATCTCTATTAGGCTTGTTCCCTTACCTAAACATTCCTATTACTGTCATTTCTCAGGGTTGTCATATTCACTGCCTTGACAGCACAAACACTATGCTGTAAAATCTGTCAAAGAGGCCAGTTGATTTCCTACATCTTCTGACATTTGCAGGTCTTTAATATCAGGCTGTCAGAACACCTAAGAGAGAGGCGGGTGCTTCCCTGTTCAGTGCTGTTACTGTGACTACCATCACACATACTTTAATCATTAGCCTTATACTGCTATGAAAACCTGACTTTTATGCCCTTGGAGTCCCATGCTAGAAAATGCTGCTGGCATAAATCTATCATAGAGGTTAGCTGGCTTGCTTACCCGTGGAGTTGTATTTGTAAAATGAAGCCTTATAGAGTTTTTTCTTAAACTTTCTTCTGTGACTTTTTTTTTGTTTTTTTGAGAGGGGAGCTGTAGTAGGTGTAACAATTATTCCGTGACAGGCGTAGGTGAAACTCAGCTGCTTAAAATAAACCTTCTACTCCCAGACCACTTTTTCTGTAGGTATACTAAGGTAGCAGATGAGCTCAGTAGGCAGTAAGTTTTCTGTAATGCAAAACTCCTTTGACACAACATTGAAATGAAACTGAGAGAAGAACAACAAGAGTAAATCAGACCGGAACAGTCAACAGCCTTTAACTGGTTATGGCACTTACCTCACAAGTAGGAGGGTATCTGTATTCCAGTTCCTGCTCTGCTCTTGTCCCCCAGTGCAGCTGAACGAACTGCTTCCTGAGCTAATAATTATCCTGGAATAGTCCTTTTTGAATCTCTTCTGTTTTAGCATTCCCCTTTGTATAAAAAAAAAAATAAAACTAAAAGCTGGTAAAAAGGACTTTATAGCCCCCAGATCAGGGCGCTGTCCTGAGGTGTAGCAGTCTCTGCTATCACTAGTGATCCAGTTAATCACACAGTGTGGCGTGGCTCCACAGAAACCACGTGGTCAATGGATTTAGGGAACCCCAATTGCAAGAACTAAGAGTGTGATAAGCAAAGCACAGGTGGTATGAGTCAGGTAAGCCACCAGAAACCATAGGTGGATGTTTATGTAGCTTTAAGTGTCTGTATTGGTGCTCCAAGGGTTTCTATTCACAGAGAAGACAGAAAAAACAATTAGGTCTTTAGTACTTTAATTACCAAAGATCATTTGCTGCAGGAACCTAATAACTTTTATATGCACAAATCCATGAACACCCCGCAAGAGTATTAGCGGAGAATCAACAGAGTTGTGACTGAGGCAGAGGTAGGACGAGTTTGGAGATCAGTTCCAATAACTGCCTTACTCCCTGACAGTATGGGTCATTTAATTTCCCTGTGCCTCAGCTCCCCATCTGCAATAGAAAGCGATTACACTACTTTGTTCAGCTTATTTCCTTAGACCGACTGGGGCAAGAACTCATACAGCTTGCCCAGTGGAGCCTCTGGGCATTATTTAAAAAATCATAAATAATAACAAAAGTGTTTACTGCTGTAAGTCAACAGCAGATCTCCTGGCGACATGTGCACACAGGGCATCAATTGAACCATGGGTGATAACGCACAGTGTCACTTCCTTGGGCTGCTCCGCTCCCACCGGCTGCCAAATTACTCTCACCTCTCATCAAGTAATGGCTAACGACTGTAAGGAAATGCAGTCTGGCTGCTATTGCTTACAGTAATGAATGCTGCTGTCAAGTATAACAAATGTCGTATGTCATAACGGCATTTATGACACTAATACTGAATCACTGGATAGCATCCAATAAAAAGCTATGATGAGGTAATGGAACGTAGCTAGAGAGCGTTGAAAAGGAATCCTGAGTTAATATAGTTCTTATAGTTTCAGGTATACACAAAATATCTTGTAATACTACAGCTAAGTGATAGTTAAAAAACAAAAAAAGCTCATAGTAGGATACATTAGACATTTTGTAGATTTATGGTACTTCAAATGCAGCTCCTTAAAGTGTTCCCTGCCAAGGTTTTAAGCGGGGTTAACACTTTTGACTGTTTTGTGGCATCTCCTAAGCTTCAAGTGTCTGAAATATATGAATTGTTTTTCACTCGTTGTCCCGGACTGACTGGTACATTACTGCTTTTATTCACAGCCAAAAAATGTTTTTAATTCCTTATGGATTATTCATCCCTGGCCCAAGAAGCCAGCACAGGTCAAGTTTGAATGAATTTGTCTCAGACCCTGCAAACTGATGGCTCTTTCAAGCCTTAGTCCATGACGTGTAACAGTTTCCAAAATGAAAATGTCCTACTTGACCCAAGGAGTCTCTCATATATCAAGTTAAGATATAAGATGTGCCGTGAACTGTGTTCCTTTTCCTTGAACTTGCCATTTGCAATACTACTGATTGCTTCAAGATGTTAGTTGCTGTTTCCTGTGCTTACAGAGCCAGTTACACTATAAAATGATGGAGGTAGGGCTTTGTAAGTCCAATCCATCCCTTTCCTAGGACTGCATAAGCACGGGTAGTTTAAATTATTTTCATTTAAATCCAGGTTTCCAAAGCAACCCTGTCAAATAGGGGCATCCACCTTTCATTTGCTGGATGGCTTCAGCTAATATTTAGGCTGTCATGGTCTCCAAAAGAGGGAAGATTGCAGTCTTCACCACCATTGTATTATCTTTTCTCACTGCTTTTTCTACTTTTATATTCTGGTGAACCCACAGTGATAGGAGGTAATTCTAGCTTGTAAGACCTTAGAAGAACAGAATGCAAGACCCAATGTACATCTTTCATATCTAATTATGTAATTTTCTGCAACCTTCCTGTCTCCTTCCAGTTTACCCAGAAAAGCTCCTGGTGAGTACCTCACTGTTATCTCTTTCTTTGAAAATGTATGCTGTGCTCTAATAGCTCCTTTCCTTCTCCATTGAAAATTTTCCTTCTTCTTGTACTAAAGCTCTACATCTACCTGCAGGTGTCATTCTCAGTGTATCTTTCTTGGTTATTCCATGGCCACCTCCATCTTCTACATCAGTCCAGTTCTTTGCTCCACACTCCATCTTCTTCCCTATGCTTAAACTGATCCCATTGTAAGTCATGGTTTCCAGTTACCCACCCATCATTCCATTCATCAGGTTAAAACATATTGTTTCCCCTCTTCCAGCTGTCATACAAAACCTACTCTTGTCCCGACACGTTTCCCACTTGAACCATTGGTTACATGTTCTTTTGATGATTTCTAAAAAAAATAATTTTCATTTAGCTTTCTAACCATCATGTTAATGCAACTGGGCTTCTGTAACCTCATGGATTACTAAATCACCTAAACAAGTATTCTGATAGGACAAAAAATAATCGTACAGAAAATCACGTATAAATTCCATTGCTCCATGCAAATTTTAAACAGTGTTCAAAATGCCTTCTATATTATTATTAATTAGGAAGTTGCTTATTAATATTGTACTGACATAGTCCTGTGTGGAACCAGAGCTATTACAATATCCAATTTTTGTTGTTAAAGCACAAGTCTTATTCTTGCAATGCCATGTGTTTTGGGACAGCACACAGAGCCAGGTACGGGTCCAAGAAAAGTTTAGGCTATACGGCCTGACAGAGTAATCAGCCACGCCAAGCCAAAGAAACCACCAGCCTCTGTCTTATTTCTTTGTTTTTACACAAGGCCTCTAAACATTCTCCTCTGGTAAACAAGAAAGTATGATCTTAGGGCAGAATTCCAGGAACTTATTTTCTGTACAAGGAAACTGTGGGTTAGGTCGTGTTTCTCCACACTGGGAGAGCTTTTGTTTTAAATACTCCATTGTAGTGCTGTGATTCCATTCCCAGGGGTGTAGATCTCTTTCATCTGGATTTTTCAGGTGAGTGGATGATTCCATAATGCAGTTAACATTTGTTATTAACTTTTAATAACCTCTATGATTAAATTAATCTGACTTTTCCATTAGACTACTTTTATTGTGTCAATTCTTTCTTCCCACTCTAAGTGCACCTTCAGATCAGCCTTAGAGGCAAAGCTGCAAATTCGTGTAGCTTCATTAAATTATATTTGTTTTAAGACAGGGTTCAAATCTGGTTCTAGAATTTCTCAAAAGCTTGAGATGCTCAGGATTGAGTAATTACTGAAGGGAAAAAACAGCCTTCAGTTTCATATCCAGACTCTCTCTGAATCCCATATATATCTTTCTCCAAAGGTTTGATTCAGATTGAGCCCCTATTTTCCTTATGCAGTACTAATACGTTTGCCAGGGAGTTAGTATGGTTTCACAAGAGCTTTAGCAACATAACCAAAGCATCCATGCCAGGCTGCATAAATGGAATTTCAACAAGTACTTTTGAACAGAACCTTTTCCCAAAATTGTTTTTCTGTAATTGAAAAATGTCTTTCAAATGGAACCACTTAGCATAGCTCTGAACTGTATCCAGAATGGTCATAAACTGCTGCTCACAGGCTAAGGGCCAAGATTTTAACTTCAGATATAAATGCAGTAGCAGATGCCAATACTGCTAACACTGAAATCTGGCCTGATAAGCTTGATTTTAAAGGGTATGTTACTTTGTTCTCATTTCTGCTTGTAAAATCAAGGAGTGTGTTTAAAGCAGAGCTCAAATGAAATATTTTTTGGGAAAACTCACCATGAAAACTCTATCCAACCCAGGCTTCTGGTCTGCCTCAATCTTATCATAACCCAGACAGCTTGTAAGGGAGCCTTCTCCAGACTCCCTTATTCTTTATGAGCAATAAACAGGTCAAGAGCCTGAACACTGGCTTCAGTTCCTTCCATCAAAACATTCCAGCTATACACAATTTCACCATTTCTTCCCTGACATTTTCAGTGAATCACCTTCAGCTCTTTCTCACAACGTCCTCCCTAAGGTGTACCGCTCTCTCATTCTGCCTTCCCCATAACAAAGCACTGTTACTGAGATCACCATTGTTAACTGTTCTCATCGTACCACTCTCAGTGACCTCCACTTCTCAACTACATCAACTCAAACTTCTTTCTTCAAAGATGTCTCATTCATTCAGGTTTTTTTCAGCTTCCTCCTTTCCACCTGTTTAGCTTTCAATGTCTCATTTGCCTGATTCACCCAGAAGTCTTTATGCTGAGAAGTGCCATGACTCAAATAACTTATCGACACTTTCTTCAAAAACACAGAAGACTTGAATGAGATCAATTGAAGACACTCGTGTCAAATTTCCTCAATCAGAAAGCTGTTCAGCAGAATTCCTTCTGCTTCAGCAAAGGCACCTGCTCTTTAACGTTCTTCATGCTTTTGGTAATGGCTGTTGAGAAAACAGCCGTTGGGACTTAATGCAAATGCAGAAGTCTGCACAGGGGCAGACACTGTACATGGGTTAACAGGTAGAAATGTGTCAGTACTAAATCAAGAAGGCCGGAGAGAGCGGAAAAAAGACTCTTACTTGTATCAACTTGTTTATACTTGTTTTACCCCAACAACAAGAACACAGCTCTATAAGCAGCAACCATGCCACCTCTTTTACCTTCAATCCATCCTAATTATCAGGGTACAACTTAGATTTTCAAAATGACTTAGGGCACCAAAGTCTCAGCTTCTGATGAAAATTATTTTGATTTGGCATCCAACCCTCAATTATATTTCTGGTTAATACCCCTGGTGCGCTAAGAAAGAACTTCCCTAATTCCATTGCACAAGCAATGCTTTCTCTGAAAGATGTACCACTGGCCTACCTGTAGACAACAAACAAAATAAGGTCTTTGGTTCTTTGCAGCTAGTAATCATTTAGCAAAGAAACAGAAGTTTCAAAAAGTGATCCAGCCTAAGGAAAAATCTGTATTTACGGCAGCTGTTCCTGAGCTAATATGCCTGGCATAACAAGGATGAGAATTCCAGCAGACAGATGATAATGACTAGAAATAATTTTATATTATCTGTTTCTCTCTCCCTACTGGTGGAATATTTCGTTCTTTACAATTTTGGTTTTGCACCACAATAAATCATGGGTCAATTACTGATTAAATCTGAGGTCCTAAAGACATCAAGTAATTGTAATAACTAGCATTAGAAAATCATTTAACTCTTAGAATCTACTGATTAACATATAATTCATGTGATTCTTTTTGTTGATATAAATACAGTGTAATTTAAAGATAATCTTCTAATCCACTGTATTAAAAAGCAATTATGGCAAGAGTGCATTAACTAAGAATCAGTTGCACATCCCAGAGACATAACAAATGCAGGACTTTATTAGAACACATTCATGTGGAAGTGGCTGAACAACTGGGGAGAGTATCAGCTAATCCACTTAATTATTTAATGCAATAGGATTTAATTTGCTGAAGAAATTCACAAGGTTGTTGGATACTGAAAACATGCTGGCCTGTGAACACACAGCACTTGCTATCACACAGCTACTCTTCCCTTCATTTGTAGACATGGTATTGTGGTGGTGAATTGGTTATGTGCAGCAGTAATATTAAGAAAGGCTTTTCAGATGCCCTTTTAGTGGAATTTAGAAACTGAGATGCCGGAAGAAGAAACAGCAATCAAGCCATCCTGTGCACACCACCAGCATAGCTCCTGCAGGTGTCTCCTGGCCCGTATGAGATACACTGACACTTTTCAGGAAATCCGGAATCATCAAGTTTTAGACAGAAATGTAGAATTCTCTCTAAATAAAAGAAATTGGGGGGGGGGGGAACAGGACACGGACACCGACATAGACAGAACTCCATTGTTTTGGATGCTAAAGAGAGATTCTGCTTAAAAATTAAAATCAGATTTTCCTTTAGTACCTGAATATCCATAATTCAAATACTTCAGTCAGCAAAAATGGTTCAGTATTGGATCTGAATGAACAGAAGAAGTCAATGGCAAATTCAGGATTAGGACCTGAATCTGTTTCTTTAGAACATTAAATCACGTCAGAAAACCTCCTTTTGAAAGTCTCTTAATGCTACACAGATCAGTTTTCATCACATTGGCTGCCTCAATAGGACGCACGGAGTAAGACTTTAATTCCTCTGAAAGGCACAGGCTCATTACAAATTGTTAGCATCGTCCATTGCCTGTATATGCAATTCGTATACCCATTTGTCTTCTGCACAACTGTATTTCAGTCATAGCTTCATTAGTAACTTGTCTGTATTTGCATTAATTATTAAATGAAAAAGAGTATCATTATATATGGCAAAGATGAAAAACTTGCAAATGGAGAAGTATAATTCCCCAGTATTATACTCACTGCCTCTCAGAGTGTGTTATAAGTCCACACATTCTCAAGCACTAAAATTCTTCACCTATATCTCAGGTAAAACAATGTCCCCTTTTTGATATCTTCAAGCCGCAAGCTATAGGTGGTCTGAAAACAGAATATGGCTCCAGTAGCTTTATATTATTTATTGATATCAGCTGTATCTCACTAATCTGCCCTATGGAAAGAAAGAAGTATCCTTGTTTCAAAGTCAGATTTATTGGAGAGCTGACTTTTCGTTGTTTAAAAGCCTGGCCAAAGTTTGAAGTATGACAATAATTAAAATAAATCAACTCTGAGTAGAAATTTGTTGATGTAAACTAATGATTGTTTCTTAAACTTCTGGTCACTGTGATTTTATAGTAAAGGCAAGCACAGAAACCTGAAAACATTTCAAATTAACCTGATGTTATCTGGACTGGTAAATTATTTTTAAGTGTGTAGTATCATTTAAGAGGAATAAGCTGCTGGCAGAAGAGGAAAGTTATGTTTGGAGGCCACAGGCATAAAAGATAAAGTGTATCAAATAAAGCAAGAGGTCATTTGTGAAAGAACAAAATACAGGCAATGTTAAAAAAGAAACTAGGGTTAATTGAGTTGAGGCTGCACAGGAGCTAGGCTCTGAACAGCAACAACAGCGCCAGGGATGGGACAGGAGAAATCCCATACTGGAAGAAATCAGAAGTTAACTTTTTCTTCGTTAATGTGCCACAACATTGTGCCTATGAACACTGTTGACACAAAAGGATGTCAAAAAAACTCAAGCAAATAAGCAATAAAAGAGTATTTCAGAATTAGCATTTTTATGTGGGTTAAAATGAGATGGGATGACAATTAGAGGTAGTTGTGAGGCACAGAGTACTGCAGAGGGGTGTGCAGCTAACAGGGGTTACCTTCTAATCGCTGATGCTGGCTGGAAGTAGGAGAAAGGCAACACGAGGAACAAATATCCAAGAAGACATCTATGTACAAGTGTGTTCTGAGACCACTGGTTCTGCCAGAATTCAAAGCCATTACCTAGTTAATAGAGAGGGTTTGGAGAGCATATCTTTTGGTTCAGGGAGCAAAGATGAAGCTCTATTCTTAGCTACAGTATGTCACAGAGAAAGCAAGAAAAAAGATCCAAAATGAAGTCACCCAGGATCACCCACGGGGGACAGTGGGGTGGACTGGGCTTCCTCCAGAGACAACGGATAATTCCCACTGCATTAGATTTCTCGAGTGGAATGAGAAACTGCATTTTTGCTGATTGATCATAGAACGGTTTAGATTGGAAGGGACCTTGAAGATCATCAAGTTCCAACCCCCCTGCCATGGGCAGAGACACAAGTGCAATGATATCCCAAGATGAACCATGAATTGGTTTGCCCATATGTTCTTGCTATCACCTCACGATTCAGCATTCCCATTTCCCTCCCATCTATTCTACAAACCAAAACTAAGACAATGTTGTGAATATGTCTGATTTGCTTAAGAAACAAAGGTGGTTTTGCTCATCTTGTTTGTATGTGGCTGAGCTTTATGAGCTGCATTTATATTGCCTAGTTTGCACAGTCTGGGGCCAATCTGGATGTTTTTAAGTAAGAGTTACTCATTTAGCAGGAACAGGTAATTCACTGACTATCTGAATTGTTTAGGCAAATTCCCTGCACTATCAAAGCTTTTGCTTCATATATGCTTATGCACCTTATGTATTACTCTTTGAAATGCATGCCTGGAATCTTTTACTGCATTCTCATGACTAGAAACCTACGTCTGGATTAAGAAATTATGACATCAGAGGCAAAATACCAGCATCATCGAGTCCTGAAAGTCATCTCTCTCTGTTCCCACTACTATTAAGCTCCAGATTTCTGATCTGAGGGATCTGATGAAGAATAAACACATGTTTTGTATTTGATTTATTTCTGTGTTATTAAATCTTGTTTGTGGTTCACCCAGATACATGTAACAATGTGAACTTATTTCACGCCACAGTGGATCATGTCATCAAAAGTCAGTATTCCCGCTGGAAATACTGCAATTGCTTGCAGGCTTGGGAGCATATGATATTCCAGACTCAAGATCCTGTGATGGGAATGAAATTCATAGTAAGTTGGTAATTACATCTGGTGCTATACTGTGAAGATACAGGCACTCAGAGACAAGCGTGTCAATACTCTGTGTTTATATTTTTGCAAGATAGGAGAAATTCAATTTTATTCAGCTATCTCACAGTGACTTTCTGCAACTATGTATCAGCAGAACTTTTTTCACTTTTTATTTTAAAGATAAATTGCTTGGTGCACTATCAAGGATACTTAGAATTTAAGAATAGAACCTATTAGTCTGTCACTCTTCCAGAGACACAGACCTTGAAGAGTCTGAAGAAGTAGTCTTTATGTGACAGCATAATAAGGATGTCAGGCCCCCTCCCTCCTCCCCCAATCTTCTTGAACAATATTTTCCCCAGCAGGGAAAATTAATACACTTCAGAAGTTATAACGTGCCGGAAAACATACATCAGCCATCAGCATGATTTTCTAAAATGAAGCAGTGTAGAAACCACATTCTTAATCAACTTTCATAAACCAGCTCTCTTCCTTTTTTTAAAAAAAAAAAAATTAAAAAAAAGAAAAAAAAGCGCTTCATAATGCTTTTACTGTGTAGCATTAGATTTGCTAGTGAAGTGTGGAATATTTTTCTTCTTATGTTATTAAATTTCAAAGACATACTCCTTAGGGCTTGTCTTAAGTCTGTCATCTGTGCTGCTAGTAAAGACTCTTAACACTTGGACAGCTCCAGCCCTCCCCTTGGATCCCACCAGCAAATCAATCAAAGTGGCACCATCTCTCTTCGATGCAGGATTTCAGCGGCGTGCCAAAAAATGTTTATATTTCATCACCGCTTAGCTGGCTTTTGTCATCACTTGAGAGTTGTCTGTATCACTTAGCAAGAAAGGGATGCGCACAAAGGGGTTATCGCCATAGTGTCAGAGGAAGCACGATTATGTTATTTGATCACAGCAAAGAGAGTGGCTGGTATCTTGCAAAGCCTGGAAAACAGAGAAAAAGTTAGGGAATTTAACTAAGGGAAACTAATAAGAGGAAAGAAAAGAGAGTAAATGAAGAGAAAATGGAGATGAATATAAACAAGAGGAAAATGATAAAGGATTAAGGAATATGAATCAAGAAAATATTATGCCAACAGGAAAAGTAAACATGCTAGAAAAAATAAATTGAGATAAAAGGTAACAGTATGAAACAAACCCAGCAGACTAAACTTTAAAATAAAAAGCAAGATATCATTATTGATGTTATCCTCTGCACCAGTACCTTCTATACCTTTTTCTAGGTATGTGCAGAGAGGTATATATAACTTACTGCCCATCAGCAGAATGTCTGAAAACAAAAGACAAACATCAGATCAGGGAGAAAAGTGTACCATTTTCTGACTTGCTGAAGATGAGGAGCTTTACTTTCTGGTATTTCTAAGGACCTCAGGAGAAGCTCAAGCTACAGAGCAAGTTGAAAACAGATGTCTTTGACAACGATTCATGTCAACAAAAAGGGAAAATATTCATAGCACTTAGATGTTTGTGTCACTGACCTGCCTGTGTTCAGGGAAATAGTAAGACTCTACGTAGCAAAGCAGTTCCCCCCATTGGCATTAAGCATGTGATGGAGAATCAGAAACTAGTTAAGACATCTGTGAGCAATCCAAGAGTCCAGAATTATATGAGACATTTGCCACGAAAGGGCTGAGTCTGACTTAGGAGTCTTTCAAGTGAATTGGGAAGGTCGAGAATGGTATTAAAACAAAAAGATCAAATCTGAGCTTACAATGTCTGAGAGCCAACGCAGCAGAACAAGACAACTGCAGCATCAACTAAGGACTTTGAAATCCCTCGGAGTACAGCTGAATTAGACCGAGTAGATTCAGAAGCACTTTTGGGGAAAAATTAAGAATATCGAATAGTGGTTTCTACTGACTGAATGCACAGATGTAGATTATATGTATTTCAGAAGTGATCAGTCATGGGAAAAACAGATGCTGGCTTTGCATTATGTTTGAAGTTGAGAAGGCAACTGGTAGTTGGTAGTAGTTTAAAGCACTGCCAGTTTCCTGATTATCTCCCTTAGAAATAAAACAAACAGAGATGACAGATGATGACGTCCCTATCACTGAGCAATAGTTTTTGCTACACAGATCATGTTATTTTCTGTTTAGAGGAGGCAGCATGGTTATATCATTAGAAGAATTGCTGACAGCTTCTGTTATTAATGGTCCCAAATGTGCCTCCTGCCATCTGTGATGGGCAAAAGATAGTAGCAGGCAATGATCTGCATTGAAGCTAGCTTTCCTGACTACTACTTAATGAAAAGGCAGATTTTTTCAAGGAATAGATCTGTCTCTTAGTGGCCCTTAAGAATGCTCTTGATATGAGTCATCTGCTTTGTAAAATATGGTAATTTCACACGGAAGAGCCACTATTCTGAGGAGTAAAGACACAGTTTGCACTTATGATTGTATTTTCATTACAAGCAAGCTTGGTAGGAATTGACTTTGATATCAGTACAGCAAACTAGAACTGGGGGGTGTGAGCAACCTTCAGAGAAACAGCCCGACTTTGAGGTAATGCTGTGTCAGTTTGCGACAGGGTACAGTCTCTGTTCACTTCAATTAAGTGTTTGTCCAGGACACCATGCAACTGCGTAGCCCCAAACAGATGCACTGGGAGATTGCAGGGCTGCTCTTCTCAGCTTTCAATCGAAGGCTTGTTGACATACAGCTTTTGCTATAATTGCAGTTAGGACAGTGCCGGGGTTAAACGCTTTCATTAGTTTTCTTTTCTTTTGCAATTTCAGTAATTTTTTTTTCTTTCTAGAAGGTTATATTAGTCAACCAAGTTGGGGCTAAGATGGCAGTCCAAGATTTCCAAAACCTCCAAAGAATAAACTTGGAAAATGGTCAAAAAAACAGAGCAAGCTGCAAAATGGCTTATTTTTTTTATATAAATCAACAGAACCCAACTGACTTGGTTCTTGGTGATTACTCTGAGCATTTCTGTAGCACAGTGAGAGAGAAAAGCATGTACAGGACTGAATTTCAGTGACAGGTCAAGTGCCAGCAAAGGTGGCTTTGCTGGCCAGCTAGTTAGAGCTCCATTGTATCCAACATAATGAACATATATTCTCTTTCCATTCTAAACTGAAATGTTAATCTATCTCTGAATCTTCAAGTTTCTCAATCCTGTAACTTACAGTTCGCTAAATACACAAAACGTATCATGCTTTATAATGTGTGTAATGAGGTTATGTTCATGCTAAATATTGTGTCTTTATAGAAAACTTCAGGTGCAGCATTGCAAGCTGACAACTGAATTTGCATCTGCTTTGGTTGTTCTCAGAACTAGCATTAAAGAAACTTGCTTTGGAATAGAAATAGATGAATGCCAAACTTTTCTTAAACAAAAGAAAGGGAGTCTTTGAAAGTGAAGATGAAGAAAGTTGGCTAATTATTTTTTTTTCTTCTCAAGTAAACAATGCAAGTAAAAATATTTTCCACTGTTTGTTTATGATGGAAGAATAAAAAAATCACTTTAGGGTCAAGTACAGTACACAAAAGTGAATTACTGGCATTGCAGGAAATCTTGCCATCAGTTGCAACAGACTGCAGACAGACCTTTTCTTGAATTACATTATGCTATTAATTTTAAAAGAAAAATTAGAGTGGTAACACTTATTATAAAAAAAAAAACAAGACCACCTCTAAGCTGTAAACAGTTTCCATACTGAGATACACTTGACCCTGGAAAGAGCACAAGATGAACAAAGGGGGTGTGGGGGAGGAAAGGCAGCATAGCTATAAATGTTGCCTTAAACAAGCTCAATCTACAGCTCTACTACAGCATTTGCATACCATGTTATTTTAATCATGAGTAATTACTAAGAAACAAAAGCTACTTGTGGCAGGATAAGAACTGCAATAAAGAAATCATTAAAAACATCAGGGGATTCCTATTAAGACCAGATTTAAGAGGGTCATTCTTTTAATTTTAATATTGCCAGCATAAAACATAATTTAATGCAACAGAGATCAGCTTTTATTTAGGCAGTTATCCTCCTGGATTAATATAATGGGAAAAAAAAAAAAAAAGAAAGGTCAATATTTGTATTTAATCCATTCTAGTGCCAAATTAATTTAACAGTGCTCATGCTGAGTCCGTCTTAGCGGGGAGTCGATCTGTGGTTTCAGGATCTAGTCCCATGGCAGCATGACAAGATGTCTCATATTGTACCAGAGGGATCCCTGAGCTTAGAACTTGTCTCAGGGTTTCAGTGATGAAAAGATGTCAGCTCATCATCAGCTCAGATATGTTCAGTATCAGTCTACTTCTGCTCAGTTTCAGCAGTGTCAAACCAGCGTAGCACCAGTGTAAGAAGGAGAATCAAGCCCTGATCCCTCTCTCTTATGTGCATCTCAGCTGTCATCTGAAACCTCACAGACATGAAACAGAAAGCCAAGGGTTTCCTCCTGAGAGAAAAAAGGTGGTCTACTGCTGCATAGCTAGTGCTTTGCCCGTAGATACTCCTTACAACCACCAGAAGTAGACGAGGAGATAGAAAAAGGGAGAGATCAGACTAGTGCATATTCTCATTCATTTACATTAAGTAACTTTGTATCTGAGCACAAAGCTGGCTGCAGAATACTTGGGGGAAAAAATCACTGCAAGGCAGGTTTGTTCACAGTTCTCATCTCACGGTCCTTTTGCATGCAAAATTCCTATTAACTTGTGCATTTGAAACACAGACAGGATTCTACACAAATTTGCCCAGGCATCCTCAATGTATATTCATTTAGATAACAGAATAAAAACCAGTCAGGCACTGCATACTTCTCTGTAAGGACACTTCAAAAATACAATCCAAATTCTCTTTTAAAGATGATATTTGAAATTTCGTGTCCACGCTGCGAGAGAGGGAGGTTTTCCAGGCAATTTAGAACTACTACTACTTCCAGGTAGATAGGAATCAACCCATCCAGCCGGCCATCCAAATATTCGATGAAAGAATGGCCGTTGTCCAAAGCTGGATTTCTGATAGCCACAGATTGGAGAGGCCGTGGAAGAGCTGTCATTACCAACAGATTTATGTTCTGTAGTATCCTGGCAGCACATGCTGCTGTTGCTGACAGGATCTACAGCACCGGGGATGGATGAGAGTGCCTTTCTGCTGTGGCACCGGAGAGACTTGTCAAGTGCTCAAAAGCATCTGCAGGAAGCTGCAAGACAGAAGATTGTTTCTTATTCAAATGAGCATAAACTCCCTACGTGGAGATAGAAAGAAAAACATGGGCTGGGAAGAGGTGTACAGGGTAAATAAATAAGAAAGTACAATGCTGGGAAAATGAAGCTTCAGAGAAAGCAATCGAAATCCATGTGCTCATTGAAATGAGAAATGTGACATTTAAATGACCCGGTAAGTTTCTATAAGCAGTCATGGTAGGTGTGTTGTTACCGCATTTAAGGGATTTCAGCCCTCATACTTCAGGACATAAGGCAGTTGCTACCTGCTTGAGGTTGGCTAGAACCAACTCCTGCCTCTCCCCAGTGCCCTCCCCCTGGGTATGTTGTTGCCGAATTTTCCATTATAGGGTTTTTAATCCATTTTCTGAAGCACCTGGTCCTGGCTCCTGTCAAAGGCAAGACACCTTAGCAACTCTAGACGAACAATTGCTCTGATGTGGTATGACAATTTCTGTGTTCCTACAAATGTCTAGATTAAACTCAATTTTGATTTCAGCTAAGTGGTTCACTTTACAAAAATAGCTCGCAGAAAGAGTCAGTGGAAAAAAGAAAGTAACCTGCCCAGAATATTTTGTGACTATGACAATTAAAATATAGTATCAAGGGCTTTGCCTAGAAATTATTTTCATAAGAAACATATTATACCATACAGCGTAATGTCAGGCAATAGGTATTCCCAGTCAATTGACAAATCCATCACACTGGACTGAGGAGATTAGTTTGATGTCTGTTTAGTTGCTCTGATGGTGCATTGTGACAAACCCTCTTAAAGGTTAACCTGGATTGCAACAGTTTTTGATAGTAAAGAAAACATTAACTGGAAAGCCTGGATGAATCCTAAGTTAGCAAGGCTGACAGTGCCAAAAGAGTTCCTATAAAGGACAATGAAAAATTATCCCTGGGGTTTAAGCTAAAAAGGGGCACTGAATGATTTCCAAAAACGTGAAAAATCTTTTGATTTTAAATCCTTGTAAAGCAAAGTCCAGTTGAAGCTGTCACCGTAATCTGAATGGAAGTTTCATTTCAAATCCCTCACAGCCTATAATGTTCTGATTTCAAAGGTTAAACAAGCAGTAGAAGCACAAGTTGATTAACCCTTGTCTTCCCTCTCCCAAATCCCTAACCAACTAAACCTAAACCGGCTAAACTAGTTGGAGGCCAAATTGAACATTGTAGCTGACAGCTGGTAGAAACACTGACGGAGGAGGAGGAAGATCAAGAAAACAGGAAGTCTACCAAACTTGAAAATGATGTCTTAGAAGATTTGACTCATCTTAAACTTCTGGCATCAGCCACTTCATAAGAGAGAGAGAGAGAGAGAGAGAGAGAGAGAGAGAGAGAGGTGTTCTTGTTGGAGAACTCTTTAACATACATGAACACATGAGGAAAATGTCTTGTTCCCCTTTGCCGGTCTGGTATGTCAGAATGAACAATTCCCAATCCAAAGCAATTTCCTCCTCCTACTTTATCAAAATACTTTGTTTTACAGCATGCTGGATAAGATCATTTACAGATCTCCTCAGTCCCTTTTTCCCCACTTCAAAACCTGGGAGTTATATCTCTCTTCCCTCCAGAAGAGGGAGGACTTATGCTAATTAAATTCACTTCTCTTTGGGAAAGGTGGGGGGACGTTCTTCTGTACTGGTGTTTTCATTACAGCATTATAAGATCTCCTCTTCTTCACAAAGCAAGAAACACAAATGACCTTTTCTATTTATGTGTGAATTTCCAGACAGCAAGGATAAAGATGCCCAGGTCTGGAGAGACACTCAGGACATACATAGAGGGAGGAGGAAATACCTTGCTATAGCATAACTAAAGGTGTATAAATTTTCAGTATGTGAATATTTTCATCAGCTTCTAGTGAAGGAATGACTTCCAAGAAGCTATCCATATGTGAAAAGCTAAGCATGTGCCTCACCACATTGAGACAGATCAGAAGGACAGATTACTTATTATTGCTCTGGTTCTTTTATTAATTACTTCCCTGACAGGCTGACACTCTCTCTCTCTTTTATCAATGCAGCCACTCACTGGCATGCAACCTATCTCTTGATTTATGTCATCTCTAAGTTTGCATCACATGAAACTGAATGACAAAGCTCTGGAGATCTGATGACTTCACAGCTGTCATCGACTTAACCTGTTTTCCTCTTCTGCAGAGGAAAGGCCATACAATAAGAGGAACACCACAAAATTACTGTCTTTCAACCCCAAGAAAGGAATGGAGCTTTTCTCAGAGAGCTTAGGTGCAACATGGCATCAGTCCAAGGCAGATCTCCAGCTGAAGGAGATTCATGGTTTTGCCGTCAATAAAGGAAGACAAATTGACTTGCTCTTGTCTGATTTTTTTCCCCAGATGCTCTCCCTAATGAATGCATCGGGAATCACAACCCCCAACTGCATAAAAGTGAATGACCTCTACAATATACCTCTAAATTTGAGCAAGAAAGTGCTGGGTGATTATGCGTGACCCAGTTTGATGAATTTGCTTATCTAAAGCTCTAGGCACCTTCAGCATCAAAATCTAACAACAGAATAAATAACGAGAAACCACAGCCACAACAGAAGAGCCAACAGCACAGGAATGTGTCTCGGAAGACTTCAATACCCTCCATTCCAGCTGAGAACTGTAAGAAATACTTTGTTTTAAGCTGGCTAACATTGGAAAATCAAATCCTAAGGGATGACAGTGTCAATACATGATGTCTCAGTGAGGTTTCAGGTTCAGAACTAAATTTCTGAGTAGCTTTGCATCGGGGTGAGAAACACCATGATAGATGTGATAGCTAAGCACTCACCCATGTTGCAGACATTCAGCAAGAGGCAAGATGCAAAAGACATAATTATCAATACCATCTTGGTAATTCAGGAAAAAAACTCCAAAGTCTTTTAAGTTCCACTAAGAATATGTTGGAAATCTCATTACATCAGACCTTTAAGATCCTGTAATATGTCCATAGTTACGTCTCATGCTTGTCATTGGGGAAACACAGCCACAGCACTAAGGGTTTCTGTGTCTGTAATAATTTGTAATTAGGGACTTTTCACATAGAAGAAACAAAGATTTGCTGGATTTTGTAACCAAGCTGACTAGAAGAACAATGTGGGTAAGGGAAGGGAGCACAATATCCACAAACTGACAAGGAAGAAAAATGATGTCAACAGTAATAATTTGAACAAAAGGAGAAGTCATAAGGCTGTTGAGGCAAGAAAGAAATTTCAGCATGCATCAGGAAGCCTCACCAACTGCCCTGTGAGCACGGTGCCTTTGCATCTATCCAACACACTCCTCTCACATGAATCTCCTTTCAAAAATGCCCTTCTGCTGAAGCAACTTATCTGTTAATGAGGACTCCCCTTCACTCTTATTGCTGAAAAAACATTTCCATTAGAAATGCAAACCCAACAGGGCAAATGTCAAAAAAGGGTTATTTACATCACAAGAAGCAATTCCACGGAATTTTAAATTTTCTGTCTG
This sequence comes from Charadrius vociferus, assembly GCF_000708025.1. Taxonomy (NCBI): domain Eukaryota; kingdom Metazoa; phylum Chordata; class Aves; order Charadriiformes; family Charadriidae; genus Charadrius; species Charadrius vociferus. The sequence goes on from NW_009648960.1 coordinate 2,007,154, forward strand.
CCTCATGTCTTATGCCCTGGTATTAAAAGCTGTTAAATCAGGTTAGAATCCTGTCCATTGACTGTAGAACTCCTCATAATTTAATCTTCCTAATAACGTTAAGAATGCAATAGGATCCTTCCAAACTAAGGGTAGGATGATCTATTAGCATTTCAAGTGTGTTTTCACGCAGGGTTACTGATAACAATATAAACAAATTCCACAAAGTATGAATAGTTTCAATATGTTACTTACTGAAACTTGAAAATAGAACTACTGCCTCATCAAAGGTATAGTTTAGGCTTCTTAGGAGACTTCTGCAGAATTTATTGGAGATTAAATGAAAAGTGTTCTGTAAAAGTATAATGGGGTTCTATAGAAAAGATTCAGAAATCCTGTTGTTGTAAGCAGAGGATACTTTTTACTCTGTGTAATTGTAAAAACAGGGAAATTAATACAGAATTAAGGGGCAGATACTTGGCATTGGCTCAGTGAAAGTAGGATCAGTCTACCTGCTGTGGATCAAGAGCTGCAGGTTTCTGTGCATGCATTTACAAACTCCACAGAAAAATGAATGCATATTTACCTTCCTTGCTTTCATTCTAGAGTGATCTATTAAATGAAAACTGAATGAAGTATACAGAAAAGTGCTTACAGTCCAACACAGACTACCTATTGAATATATCCAGCTCTCTCCTACTCCATTTTCAATTATTTTCCCTTTCACGTATTTACTCCCATTACGTGCAAACTCTTTAAAAAAATATTGTACAAGCAAATATAAGCTCTTGTGAATCCACTTTTCTGAAATAGAATGATACAACTCCTCCAAAATAATTTTGAAGTGCCTTTTTTTGGTACAGTGCTTATAAGGATCTTGCATAAGTAATAAAAACAGAACAAATTTTTCTGCCTTCTAAGAGGTTTCTTTGCCAAACTAACTCCAAGGATGAAGCCATGTACATTTAAAAGGCTACTGTATGTTGGAATCACTATGCACAAGTAAATATTAAAAAATAGTGAAAATGAGCCAGGAGTTAGGATGAGATACAGATAGCAATTTCTAAATCAGTTGGTTCCAATACTTACGACACATCAAGAAAAAATAGGCAGAAGAATATAGGAATAAGGACTAAAGCACAGGTTTTACTTTTCATGTGGTGTTAAACACTCATATTTGAAGTACACTAAAAAGTATTAGTTACTGTTTCTACTGGCCATGTCCACTCCTTAACACTTGCAACAGAAAACAAAACAACAAAATCCACTGCATCACTTCAAGATAGAAATTATATATGTGTAGATGTCTTTTTTCATAAGTGACTCCTTGTGGGATAATTACTGGAGGTGACTTAGAAATTAAGTTATATTCACATTTTGAAGAAAAGCACAGCATCGATGAAACTTTCAGGAGCAAAGTGCAGCTGGTGTGTAAAGGACATATTTCACAAAGTTTCCCTAGGCAACCTTAGATGTTAACGACATTGGGGAAGTCCGGTGCACTAACTCTAAGAAAAAAAAACAGTGCGGAGGATGGAGCGCAGTGGAAACACTGCCGCCAAACTCTGGGATAAAATGGGAACTTGAAGGTCGTATGAAACCCTTGAAGGCCTTATGGAACTGATAAGCTGCCTAATTGTTACACTGAGCAAACGATCTGTCATTGTTTGACAAAATGCTATCCTTTGGGTGAACTTTGCTAATTATAATGTAATTATAATACCAAAACACACCTCCATCCCAAAAGCCACCTGCCTCCAAGATGCAACCACTCCTCACAGAGCCTGTGCTCTGAATTTTTCGTAGCCTATACCTTTAAAAGTGAAGCAAGAAAATTTTACACCAATAATAACAAAAGTACGTATGACTAGAGTCCCTCAAGCTCCACCTGAAAGGAAAAAAATAGTATAAAAATAGGTTAAGAGAGGAGGGATGTCAGGGAAGATACCAACGTGATCAGGGAAATGCCATCGCTGACCATCCCTGACTTCTGGGGTCAGTCAACGGGCTGAGCCTCTCTTCCCCCTACAAGGATGCTTGTGGGTAAGACTCAAACACTTGGCTATACCAAGTCCTTCCCTGGGAAACATAGACATCTGTATAGAGTTGTTTTATAACTTACCATGTTTGTAGCCAGGCTGTATCACTAACATCCTCAGTATTTGCACGTGCTTTGCAGACAGTAACTTTATCATCAGCAATCCAAAAGAACTTGTGCATCTGTTGCTTCAATAAACTACACTTGTCCCTAATCTAGCCATGAGAGTTCATAGTGAACGCGACCGAAATCTTTTAAGTGTGGCCGTGCTAGTTCGTGGAATGCTGCTAGATCAAATTGTGTATGGTGGTATTAGTGCATCCATAATCGTGATAGTTCAATTCACATATTGAACACGACCAGACTTTTAATGCTGCATTGGGCATCACTCGGAATTTAAGCCCAGCCGCCCCCAGCCCCTCTGATACAGGCTCGAACACAAGGGGGTTTATTTTCTGCCAAATTGCTTTGCCCTTTAACGCAACACTCCTAGCATGTTTGAAACAATACATCATCTCCTTTTTTCATCTATTTCTATCTCCTTTTAATGTCTTATTTAGTTATCTTAGCGATACTTTTTTTTTTTTTTTTAAACCCAGGCTAAGAAAGAGTCCAGGACTCATGAATTTAAAAAGCGTTTTTGGCTTTGCTGACAGCCCTAAGGGACGCCACTGTGGATAGCTGGAGATGAGCATGCAGTCAGGAATGATATCCCTTCTTTTATGACCTCCAGTTTTCTTGACAGACAGAACACCTCACAGAGTTGTAAGATAAAGGTCTGGGATGATTTTTGAGGCCACAAAGATTCTGAAAGTCATTTTTATATTCTTTTTAATGGTATAAAAAAGGGACAGCAGCAATACTAGTGCTATAAATGACTTTGTGAAGAATCTTTCCTGATCTTCACACCCCAGACTCTCTGTCACAGGCACAAGTCTAATGTTTTCATTCATCATCTCAGCGTAGATAAAAATGATCCATTTTTTTGAGGAGCGTATTGTCTTTGGATTACTTCTTCTAAACACATAACCTTATCTATTCAAGGTGGATGCCTGCCTCAACCATGACCTTGTCAATCTCATTAAGTCTTGAACGAATTTTCTCAAATTTTCTTATCAATCAAGGTAATTGCTTCTTGCAGGAAATCCAATCTTCTGTTAACCACATCATTACCTGGTGATCGAAGCCCTCAGACTCTGTGTAAGTTGGAATCACTCAAATCACCCAAGAGAATACAGAAGCCAAAATTTATAAACAAATCTCCACAGGTAATTTCCATTTCAGCAGCTATTCCCCAGTTTGTCAGATACCTTGAACTACTTTTAAAATTAAAAATACTTTGACATAATAGTTTTACATCAGGCTTTGGAGTTATAAAAGATGACACTATCCATGCAAAGGACGTGTAAGATGAGAAGAACATGAAAAGAAGGAAGAAAAAATTCTGAAGAAGTGAATTTTAAGCAGGGATCTGAATAATATAGTAGATAAAACCCTAAGAATATAAAAAAAATCCATACAGATGGGGTGAAAGGTCTGTTTAAAATAAATCCTCCCTACCTGGGAAAGAGTATAAGAACAGGGCAGGAAAGTAGTGATAACTCCTCAGAGTAGTTCCCTGACTGTCAGCAACCTGCAGCTTTCCCGAGACGGACCAATCTGGTTATATTTAACTTTTGTGGTTATATTTTTCTTTTGTGATTCCATCCAGCTGATTTGAACCTACACAAGCTTTTAGCACATACAATATCTCCATTGCTATTTTACCCATGAATGGCTTGGATGCCATGCTAATTCAGGCCAGAGATAAAACTTTCAAATACGGGAATGTAATTACGATGACTGTGAAGAAAGGTTTGGGAAAGGTTGGGAGCAAGTAAGGAAACTTGCTGTTCTGTTGATACAGATCATAGCAGGATTTACCAAGGGGTGCCCTACTTTCAGAGAGGCTACATGCGTTCTTCTACTGGTGCAACAGCTCTCACGCTGTGGAGACTGGTGTTGTATGCTAATAATTCTGAGCTTTTCTGAATCAAATATAATTATTTCACACACAAAAGTAAACTAGTATTTCCAGTACCAATTGATATTTACACCAACATATAGCTCTGATCTTTATTTTCAACATTTGAGAAGAAAATATATTAATATAGAAATCTGTCTTATCCCCTCTCCTAAGGATCTAGGCAGAAGTCCTTGTCCTCTTAAGTTGGTGGGAATGGCATCATTGACTTCAGTGCAGCCAAGATTTTTGCTATTGGTGTGTAGTGAAGTCGATGGGAAATCTAACCAGGTGACTGAACAAAATCAACAAATTCCTCCTCACGTGCAAATCTGAGGTGACTATGCACACAAACAAATGTGTGCGTTAAGTAAATCCCTTAACTATTTAGCTTTATGTATATATGGACTTTGTACAAATTTTAACGTAAGAAAATATACATCCAGCCTGCCACATATCTATGTGCCTTCCACTTTACACCAATCAACAGTTACGCAAATACTGGGTCTTCTGATGTTCTCTGTGAAGGAGGGATGCTGAATGACGATATCAAATAAAATCAAGTGAAACTCTGCTCCCTCAAGAAAATCATGTTTGAACTTTCTCTCATCTCATGTCCTGTTCAACAAAACACAAGTAATTCATCATATTGCAAACCTTATTTTGCACTACAGTAAGTATTTCTCAGTCTGTTAAGCTGCAGATTAATTTTCCTCCCATCTCAAGCCTGTTATGCTATTGGAATGGTTACTTTCCTTCTGTTTCCAAACTTATTAGCTTAATAGAATAACTCAAATTGAATGCATGAGATGGAAAGGTGCCTCCCAGTGGTTAGAGTACCTTTGGCTAACACTCACGCTTCTGCTGATCGCAACTAATTCGTACTCATTCATAAAACTTAGTGGGCAACGCTGAGTTACAATGCACAGCTGCAACAGAGGAACTTCCAGAGGATGTGTGTGAACCCGCTGCCTCGAGCCATCTCTGATGTCACACAGTGAGCCAAAAGGACCAGGCATTTACATGCTAAGCAAAGATAGCCACAGTTTGAAGATAAAATTACAACTTCAAGTCTTCTGGAAAAGACTCAGAAAGACCTAAAGCAGATCTAGGAGCTAAGACAGAGGTAGGACTTAAGACAGGCTCTGCTCGGTGTGAAGGGGGAAGGTGTTTTACCTCCTGCAAGGACTATCTGGCATTACACTTTTCAAGTGACTATGGCCACTCCACATCACCAGTAGGACTTTGGAACATCCAGATATAGACCCCATCTCCACTCTGAAAACTGTCACATATTGCAAACCTAATGATTTATAATTACAGTCAGACTTCTGTTATTTCGTTCTCCTTCCCCCCACAAGAAGCCTTACACTGTGACTGAAACAGGACAATCACTTTTATGGAGGCTTTTGTAAAAAGATCACTAAGAAGAACAGAAAATATGTTATCCCCAGAGAATTGTGGCTATCTACCAGAGGACTGAAGAACAAGAAAATGACTGTGATTTTACTTTACAGTTCACCTCTTAGAAAAACACAAGAAACACAAGGACCCCAAGGACAAGGGCAGCACAGAAAAGGAGACACACGAGTGAGCTACACAAAGTCACCAGCCACTTTATTTTCCCTGTTACGTGACCTAAATCTTTCCCTTTTATTTCTTGCTCTAGTCTCATAAGGAAAATAAATGCTGGATTTCCAGATAGCCTGCTCTTGCACAATGACTATATTTAAGCCTGAAAAAGATTTTTGGCTGACTGCAAAATTTCAAGACATGTTTTGCATTAAAAATAAGACAAAGGAAACCATAAGGTTTTAATCTTTTCAGAAGTGGAATTCGCCACAGTCTGTGCCCATCCAAGGCAGGAAACAACAGCTTTCCACTTGGAAACTCTTAGGTAGCTCTGCAGAACCTGGGGAGTCCTTACAGGATGCATTTCAATACTATTAACTAGGAGGAGTCAGTCATTAGCAATAAACTTAGCCTGAGACAAACAGCAGATGGAAAAATCAGAATAAAGTAAAGATCCCAAAATGCAATAAAGCATCCGCTTCTCTTAAATGGAAGGAAAAGATGTTGTGGATGCATTAGTGCTGTGAAGAAAACTGCAGAAGATGAGTATGTCCAGACTTAAAACTATCTATTCAGAAAAAGATTCACAAATTCCTATTTCTTAAGTAGAAGACATTCACAAAGTGAGCTTCAGTCTTCTCTCTCGCTTCTCTTTATAGCTGAAGGTGAGAGATGGGCCTCTCCAGAGAACATGCCAGAGAAATTTAACCTTGGGGCTTTGAATGGCCTCCGGCAAAACTGATCTCTCTCGACCAGCCTAAGACAGAGTGAAAAAGAGTTTGGCCTTCCAAACGCAAGCTTAGCTTATGTAACCTCATGTAGTGAAAGCCTAAAAAAGCTCCTTCTGGGATGTTTAATCCATTCTGATAGGCATCTCACATGCCTACAATAACGACAGGATGTCAAGAAATTACATTATTATACAGTGTGAGCTTTATTTTATCATTTTTATTAGCCTAGTCTATGTGCTGGTATCCCCTCAGGGACCTCAATCAACGATCAGGGCTCTATTCAGCACCAAAATGTATTCTTATCTAGTGAGAGAAGGTTCCCAATAAACTGTCACACCATTACTATATGCTAAGAATATACTGCTGACATTTAAGATGGGTAAATTAATATCTTAATTTTTTTAAATGACTATAGCAGTGTGTTTACAGATGCATAATTAAGCCTTTGCTTTATTATTCATGAACACTGTTGCTGCTAATGTGAATGTCTCATATATTAATTGAGTTTAAAGGTTATGGTACACCCTTCCAGATGTAGTGGCCCTTTTAATCAGCAAAACAAATAATGCAGCACATTCATTAACAAGATTTTAAAAATCTTTTTGGATGACAGACAGAAGTCTAGCATTAAAAATATTTACTTGAAATTTCCTTTTTCCAATGCTTAATGTTCCTTAGCTATAGGTACAGAATTATCTGTAAAGCTAATTCAAAGGTAAAAATAAATATAAAATGATTCCTAAATAAATGATTACTTCTTTGTTGCTCATACATCATATAATTAATACCATGATGTGATCTAACATGTTAAGGAAATAAGAATTTGCCATCAGCAGGCTGAAAGAAATTTGTTTATTAGTTTACTGTGATTCAATTTATGAGAATGTGCTTCATTGATCTTTGCAGAAGAACTTTAATTGGAAATGAATATCACAACCTATTTACCACACCACTAAACCCAGTCTGCTACAGTTCATTAAAACTACACCTGCTACTTAATTTTCCAATAAGAGAAAAACTTTGAATTAATACAATAAGAAGCAGTTAGAAAGTAGGCTCAGTAGACCACTGTTTTAATCAAGGTGTTTCTTGCATGCCCTTATGAAATTCTGCTGGGAGCTGATTGGGATTTCGTGTAGCGTTTACATCAGAGCTTCAATTCAGACACTATGCATTTTGATTACTGCTTTCAACATGCGAAGCCATTTCTTTTTTGCCTGAAAGATCTAAAACCTATATCCAGCATGCAGATTCAGAAGAAATATTTGAACGCTTTGGACCATTGATGCTCCTGCCCTAAAGCAAGGGCAAAAAGACCAAAATTAGTCTTTTCCATCTCTTGTATGATCTCTGGAGATTTAACCTGGGGGGCAGTCTCATGTGTACCTAAAGAAGTGAATCGAGGAGGAAGAGAACAGAGTATAATACCCTCATGTCCTCACGCCTATAGTTAAGAAAGAGTCAGAGCAATCTTAAAAGTCTTGGAGTATCTAGAAACTGTATTATTTGTGGGCTTTTTCCAAAGACGTATGCCACATCTGCCACCTTTGTTACTAGGTGGGGCAAGGGGTCCCTTTTAGCTGGCTGACTAGGGACGAAGAATCACCCAAGTCCATGTTTTGTGATAACACTGTCACAGAATTCAGAATGCAGGTCCCCCCTGCCAAAAGATGGGGGGGAGAAAGCATTGCCAGGTTCAGCCAGCTTAATGCAGGTCTTCACACAAGAATCCTTTGAGCCACAGCACATCCTCGTGGCTCAGTTCAGGTTTATAAGCACTTACACTTTGTCAGAAAGGCTAAATTCCTCACAGCATTGCATGGCAGCCCATGACTAAGTGCAAAGATGGGGCTGTTATCCTTAGCGTTTAATACAACAGGACAGCAGGAAACATACAGGATGAACTGGAAGAAAAGGCTGGGCTCCGGTGACTATGAACATGCCACAAGCAGCTACCACTATGACCCGCTGCAACAAGCATCCCACCTACCTGAAGAATCGGTGGGAGCCACCGGCACAGCTTGCCAGCGTAACGCAAAGCATCCCGCCACGCAGCAGCAGTACCCAGTTACTCAGGTGAGCAGCTGGTCATGCAAAGTTACACACACTGAACACACTTTACGTTAGAGATGAATGAAAAATTAATTGGGCATAACAAAAGATTGATTTGGATATCTCTGACAATTTTTCACGACCCCTTCACTGGAGTCTTTACTATTCAACAGACGTGCGAAAACAGCAGCAAACCCTAACTGGACTAGGATGGGGAGATTTTTCCCTAAAATAATCATCATACTCACAAGTAGCCCGCCACCCCTCTCTTGACTAGTCGGTCATTTCTGTGCTTAACTGTGGAGCAAAGATTTAGTCTTGATTTAGTAAAGTTTCTCAGCAGTGAGCTTACTAAAAATATCTAGCTCTTACTGATGTAATATGTTTATCCTGATTAAAAAACAAGACCACAGCGAAACACTGTACTTTTCTTCATAAAGCCTTTTTCCTTTTAACGCTGTCTAATTAATAGTATTCTTTTAACATGATTACCCTTTGTGTAATATTTTAAGAGAATCTGAAAAATTAATTCTTTCACAGGTTATACTCAGATCATTATAATTTTTCATTAAAGATGTTTTGCGGGGTCAACTTTTGACCCTGCATTTTGCCAAAATGGAAGGTACTAACTACTGCACAGTTATCATAGATTTATCACGTCAAGAAAACATGGTATTGTGAAGCCTCATTGGGAACTTCGCCCTCTGGCTAGTCAGACCATCTCTGAGAGAATTATTTTTTTCCTCTAGAAACACGCATTTGTCAAAATTGAAACTGCTTCCCTGAATGAAGAGGTTTCAGGTGATCCGCCAGACCTGGAAAAATGTTGGAAAAAATTTAGGAATAAATTTGTGATGAGAAATCTCAAAGGGAGGTTTGCTTAAAACCGCTTTTCATTTTGAAATTTAATTTCATGTCTATTTCCAAAAAGGTGAAATACAAAATGAAAAAGAATGAAGCTTGTAATGAAATATTGTGAAGATATCAGACATAAATATTTTGAAAATATCAAAAGTAAGTTTTTTCTCTGTCCACATGATTTTTCCCCCCTGTATGCTAATGTATGAATATTGTCAGATCACCTTTTATCTCAAGTGGGAATATTCTTACAGGCAGGGATGACTGGTTTCTGTTTAGGTCCATTCTCCATCCTGTGAAGAGAGGGCTTGTCAGTGAGTACCTATGCAGAAAACGCAGTAGGGGTGCTGATAACACAGCCAGGCACTTCGGAAGGCCAAATTCTGCTGAGGATGGAGGCAGCTCAGTGGTCTGTGTGACAAGTTGTGCTATTGCTTCACCGCACCAGAGATGAAGGAAAGCCCTTTAGCAGGGCCCATTTTTTCCTGAATTTCTGCATGGGCCTATGAGTTGGACCATTACGTTAATTTTCCTGCACTTAAATTGTTCCCACCTGGCTTGTGAAAGTATGATTAATATTCCTCAGGAATCTGTTATTAATTCTTCATTACAGTGTAGTCGCACAAAAGGCAAGGGGAATGTTATGTCTGGTTTGTTGCACCTCACCAACCATTTCAATAAATATCTTAAAGAACAGAGGGTGTGCAGAGAATGAAGAGTACTGGGGACTGCTTACATTCCATGCACTGCAAAATAGATCACCAATCTGTCTGATTTAATAAAAAAATAGTACAGAGCAGAGTTAAATCATAGAGTTGGATGTTGAAAAGTACAGTACTGTGAATGTGCCTTAATATATTCAGCACTGAGATGGATATGTATTATATATGTTATTTATTTAGCTGCACAAAGGCAAAAAGGTGGCTTTTATATGCTATACTGTTCTAATAAATATCATGGTTCCAAAGCAAAATTATGAATGGTATTAAAAATGAAGTACACCCAAAACATGCGACCTGTAAATAAAGAATATCCTATGGGGGAAAAAAAGAGCTAAAAGAATTCACTAGTGAGTAAATACAACACAGCATAATTACAGGCTCTTGTGTTTTTCAGCCAGGGTACAATCATAGAGTTTACTCAAAAGTCTTCTAATATCCTCTGGGTGCATATTGCATTTACGAGAAAGCTTTCTATTGTGAGCTCTCTCTCTTCCGTGCCTGGCCCTCTGCACTCTTTAAATGTACTTTTGGGAAGAAGTCTGCACTTGAAAGGGGATGGAGCCGATTCTTGGAGAAAAAATTGGCTTTTTGAAGTTCTAATTTTGACCATTTTCCCTTTCTCAGATCCTCCAAAGTCCAAATTCCACTAATGTTCATAGCTATTTTTCAGTTTACTCTGATTGGCCCTGGACCACAGCTTTTTTGCGAGGTCCCCAATTTACTTATTTATTTATTATCTTTTTCTGGCTATTGAAGAGAGGAAAAATATTAATAATTCATTTATGCTAACTTATCGCCTTATTATTTTTAGTTGAGACAATTTAGCAAATCAATCATTTTAAAGATGCTGTACTACCATGGTAATCCATGTATGTGCGATCGTGCATATTTAGTGCCACCTGTGCCCACTTCCCCCCCGTTATGTATCTCCTGGCAACATGAAAAGAGTAAAGACAGAAAGCCAGTTTTGCAAAATCCTAATCATTATGCCTAACTTTAAGGGAGCAATAATTCTGAAGCAATGTGACGTTACGAGTGGACAGCAGCACTATGTGTTAATGCCAACTAATTAGGGTTTCAGCTATTCCACCATCAAGTCAGATGAGATCTGGTGCTGTTATTTTTTTCCCTGCAGGTCAGAGATATTCAACGAAACCACTGAATTTCGGGGGATGTGTAAGTATTTATATATAGTACTTTAACTCTTTATTTTGAGACTCCTACAACATGGGGAAAAATCGTATTGGAAATCCAGTTAAAACCAAAGTCAGAGAGATTTTTTATAGAGATTATTTACTTTAAAAGGACCCAAATATAGTATCTTAAATCCATTTGTCATTGATACAAATGGATTTGCCTCTTTCTTGCTTTGATCAATGGGAATTTGGTAGTTTGTGAGGGAGTTAAGCTTTTCAAAGGCAAAAAAAGGCTGCTATAGGTTGTGTTTGTGGAAGCACCGACTAGCAACAATGATAAAATTTGACTGATTTGCTAAACCATGAAATCAAAGCTTGCTTTGTTCAGAGCATTAGCACATTTTCTTTTGACTGAGGATTTATTATAGAAGGTGCACTTAAAAAAAAAAAAAAAAGAGAGAGAGAGATAGACTAAAGCTATTGGGATTGAGATCATGGGGATATTGAATCAAAACCAGGTTCACGCAGTTAACCACTAGCAGAAGTTTGTATTAAGATACACTTTAAAGCAGTCTTGGGATCCAAAAATAAATAGAATAAACTGTCTAGATATGGATCTGAATCAGCTCAAGAATACTGTTGCTACTACAGAGAAAGCTGAAGCTTTATGAATGAAGGTAGACTGGCTAATTTAAGGTACAGGACTGGATATAGCACCAGTCTCAGAGTGAAAAGCATAAAACCAGCTTGCTCCCCTGACACAAATTACACGTGTTGAAGTGGATAGCAGAAGACATGCATTCTAATGAAAAGTACTGCAGAGTGAACACTCCTGAGATGGCAATGAGATGAGAACTTGTTCTCCAAACCCCATGCTCCAAACCTCTCTTCCTCCCAGCGCGTTGGCACTCCTAAGAGCTCTCAATCACTCCTTTCTGTTAAGTACTTGCTGTCTCATTTCCCTCCTGCTCATCATTTACCTGCTTCAGCTCCAATTTGTTCCCTTAACAGTGGATTAAACATTATGTCCCTCCCCCTCAATAACTAACCTCCTCTTCAAACACAACCTCCAGCCTTTGCCATCCTTGCCGTGGGAACCTCACAAGTACGAGTACTACACTAAGAGGAGGAGTTTCATTGAAGCTTTTATTGATGCACACTTCCAAAAGCACACAACACAGTGCCCAGGTAAGCAGCAAGGCCAGGTTGGACCCGGACAAGGTGAAAGAGTCCTCTAAGAATTAACAAGATACTCCCTGCCTTTTCCTTCCAGTCTCTTGCCATCATACTAATTAGCCATGGAAGGTAAAAGTTCAGGATTAAACTATGTAAACATGAATGTCCTGAAAGATGGACACGGATCACTTCAAAACATGCAAGAAATAGAACATGGTTTTGATCTTTATTATGTGTGATTTTAAACAAATCTTTAATCTTCATAAACACATATGAAAACTTCTACAGTATCACTTATCAAAGGTGAGGTACATGTCACCCCACTTGAGCTATCTAGAGGTTATATGTCTAGATTATACTTGTGATTTATTTAAACTATTTTTGGATAAGATGAATCATCATTCAGAAAATAGCTCTTTATCTCTCCAGAGACCACAGAGGGAGCAACTTCTAGATGATTACAGTCAGTTGAGATGAAGTCTTTCACAGATAGATGAGAAAATCATACAAACTCTACAAATTAGGAAGATGTAATGGAATATTTTGCCCGATTCTCAACTGAAACATGTTAAGTGGCTATTATTTGCAAACTGCTGACTTTGTTTAGACATATTTAAACAACAGAATGTAGTTAGAGAAGCAACTTCTGTTGTTACCTTGAAGCACTGCTGTTAATTTGGTAAATTTGACACTGTCCTGCACAATATCCTGGTCTCCAAATTGGAGAGAAATGGATTCAACGGATGGACCACTCAGTGGATAAGGAACTGGCTGGACGGTAGCAGTCAAAGAGTTGTGGTCAACAGCTCCATGTCCAAGTGGAGACCAGTTATGAGTGGTGTTCCTCAGGGGTTGGTACTGGGACTGGTGCTGTTCAGCATCTTTGTTGGTGACATGGACAGTGGGATTGAGCGCACCTTCAGCAAGTTTGCCAATGATACCAAGCTGTGTGGTGAGGTAGACACACTGGAGGGGAGGAATGCCATCCAGAGGGACCCGGACAGGCTGGAGAGGTGGGCCTGTGCACACCTCATGAAGTTCAACAAGGTCAAGTGCAGGATTCTACATCTGGGTCAGGGCACTTCCAGACACAAATACAGGCTGGGCAGGGAATGGATTGAGAGCAGCCCTGAGGAGAAAGACTTGGGGGTGTTGATTGATGAGAAGCTCAGCACGAGCCGGCAATGTGCAATTGCAGCCCAGAAAGCCAACCATATCCTGGGCTGCATCAAAAGAAGTGTGGCCAGCAGGTCAAGGGAGGTGATTCTGCAGCAGGTCCAGGAGGGCCACAAAGATGATCAGAGGGCTGGAGCACCTCTCCTATGAGATCAGGCTGAGAGAGTTAGGGTTGTTCAGCCTCGAGAAGAGAAGGCTCTGGGGAGACCTTATTGCAGCCTTCCAGAACCTAAAGACAGCCTCCAGGAAAGCTGGAGAGGGATTTTTTACAAGGGCATGTAGTAATAGGAACAGGGGGAACGGCTGTAAACTGGAAGAGTGTAGATTTAGATTAGATATTAGGAAGAAATTTTTCACTCTGAGGGTGGTGAGGCACTGGCACAGGTTCCCCAGAGAAGTTGTGGAAGCTCCATCTCTGGAAGTGTTCAAGGCCAGGCTGGATGGGGCTTTGAGCAACCTGGTCTAGTGGGAGGTGTCCCTGTCTATGGCAGGGGGGTTGGGACTAGATGATCTTCAAGGTCCCTTCCAACTTAAACCATTCTATGATTCTATGAAATTTCAGAGAAGCACTCAGATATAAGTTGGAATTGTCTCTAAACATAAAAATGCACCTTTAATACTATTCTTTCTCCCAAGATGTACAGTTTACAGGAAAAAAATTATTATATAATCAGTAACCAGTTCAGTCTTAAATGGCTGATCTTCATACCACAAAATAATTTATTCATATTCAATGTAACAGCCAAACCTAGCAGAGAAAAAAATTGAGGAAATGTAGTTACAGATGACCTGAAAACATAAAAAAGATCCAACAATATAAAATAAGCAATACAGCTTTGATAAAAGAGTATGATGAGCACAATTCAGAAATATTCATTCATCAGATAGGTCTGTAGAAGTCTGCACTGACATTCTGAATTTGGATAAACTGCACAGGTTTTGATCTGTCTCTGGAAAGACTGAGGAATTGCTACTTCATCCACGTTATATATTAGAGAAGGCTTTTCATACAGTTCAGATGAGCACATAGTATAGAAAAAGAATAAGAAAATTCTGATTCAAAAATCAAATCCAAATAGATGCAGGGACTGTGAAAATTTGGATTCATATTGCATAGTCTGGGTCTGAAAAGATGTAAGTTAAAGATTCAAAGTAACCCCAGTTATAGCTAATCAACAGGAATATGTTGAATTTGTAAGGGCCAGGTTCCAGTTACTTTACTCCTATTGAATTAACAGTCTTCCCTTACAAAAAGGCCCTCTTAAATCCATGAGTCTGCTCTGGAAGTAACAACATTGCATCCAGTGTTGCTTATGAGTTGATATAAACACAACACAGATGTCTGGTAAAGATAGTCCCTACTATCTGCAGCTGCACAGTATTGAGTAGTTGTCATCCTAATATTGATTATTGGTTGGATTACAGATGCAGATTACAGATGCATGTGAATGAGAGATTCCTACAACATGTCAAAATGAAATTAGCTTTCTGATGAAATCAAAATACTTTAAAAAAAACATTTTTGCTTGGGTTAAACGTTAAGATGCTGTTATGGTTTGAGGAATCCACAACAATTTATTGTCATTTAGACAACTATTCTATCACCTGATGACCCCTCCCCACCCAGGAAGTGGAATCGGGAAAAAAAAAGGAAACCTGAGGGTTGAAATATAAACAGATTTAATAGAATACTACTAAGTAATTAGCATTAATAATACTAAAGAACGAGTATTGATCCTGACACCAACATAAAATATACAAGGATTATACTCAGCCAATTCTGTCAGTAGGAAGCTGTGCACTCCCAGCAGTGGACGGCAAATGTCGGACACTGCGAGCACTATGGCTTTGGGAGGAAGGGAAGTCCTCAGAGGCCCAGCACCAGGGCAAGAAGTTCTCAGGATCGCAGCCATCAAGGAATAGAGAGAACTTCTTAGCAAACTTTGTAATTTATATTGAATGCGATGTTCATGGTATGAAATAATCCTGTTAGCCAGCTTGGGTCAAGTGCCCGGGTCTCGCTCCTCCTCATCTCTGCATCTGGCTAACTTGAAAACACTGAGACATTGAAACCCACAAGTAAAGCTGGCTATAAAGTAAATATTTTCACAAATTTATACTCTAGAGCCTTCTAAAAGTGCAGCTTTCCTAAGCATTACAAGAGAAATTAGTTCTGTGTCGCTCAAACCAGGACAGATGTCTCAACGGCTCTTAACACAAAGATTTACTGCATATTTATTCCAATCAAACTCCTTACACAAACAGAGGTGAGTTCTAAATGAGTTATAATCTCTTAAGAAAAGATCTGGGAACCATTGCAGACAACTCAGTAATTCACACATCAACATTCAAACCAGCAAACCAGACTGCAGGCTCCATGGTACAGAAGTTCCTATATGAAATATGTATTAAATGTTGGCATTCCATAGTTTTAAAACACACACTGAGGTGTGGTCACTCTCACTTTGAAAAGGTCATATTAGAAGCAAAGATGCTTCAAGGAAAGGCAAAGCAATGGGCACAGATATAAGAGAGGGTGTTCCCACAGAAAAATTACATTTGGATGAGGCGAACACGACGTAAGCACCCTCAGCTCCGCTCCCAGGTGAAGGAGCGCAGTGTGGTCCTGTTTCACTGACAGTGCACTCAGCCCGTGGGGACCACGGCATGGTGGCAGAGGCACAGACAGACTACTACAGATAACCACATCAGTGTAAGAAACAACTGCTTCAAGCTAGCCAGACTGCCTTTTTGCCAGAAATGGTCACTCCTCTGGCAGTCTAGCACACGAGTGCAAAATCCAAAGGCCTAGCTTATATTGCCCATGGGAGAAGAAACACAGCACAAAGTGGTAGCATTTTAATTTGTCATAGATGTCTAGGTAGTAAATGAGAGGCAAAGACCTTCCAGAAAATGGCGAATGCCAAGAGCTGAGGAGCATGGTTATCCGTAGGGAAGCTGAAGACAGTTTGGCATGGAGAAAAGTAGTGTATGGCAAAATAACAGGGGGTAAAAGGTTTCCTTTCCCACTTTTAGCTGGTTAAATAAATAAGACTACAGCAGAATACTGCAGTTATTTTGCAATATCCAATGACACTTCACCTTTCTGAGTATCAGAACTGTATATATCAACTTCAGATTATTTCCCAAGACTCTGAACTCACTTGTTTTGCACTGACCATTACAAATCCCTACTAAAGGGTATGTTTTTTTCAGACACAAATAAAATGAAACACGAAAGAAATTCTATGTAGAAACTGGGGAAGGTCTACAGACTGGCATATGGCTCATCAACAATTTCACAGCAACCCAATCCACTGATCACAGAGTTCGCTGATCATGCCTGCTACCTCTCCTGCTTCCAACATGTCAGGCCCAAGAAAGATGCATTTGATCATAGGATAAATAGGGATATATAATGCAAGTGAAGGAATATTAATGCCCTTTTCAAACTTCCCCATGCAACTTCATCTGGAATAGTGTGTAAACTGTAGTTTAACGGCTTAGTCTAAAGTGGAACAGCTGTCAAGCCCAAGGAGAAGATCAAGGAAACAAGGAGCCTAAAAGATGTAACGCAGCAGATCAAAAATGGGGTCTGAGTGAGGACGTCTGATGTGATAATGTAAACTACAAGAGTAAGCGTGATATTTGAAGTGAAAGAAAAACAGAGGAAGATAATTCAGTATGAATTGACCAGTTATGAATAAATGTAACCTAGAAATGAAAACCATTAGAAATGCAAGGTCTTCAAACAGCTTTACAGTAGAATTAATGGGCAGAAAAAAAAAAAAAAAACTCCACCCAAAACAACCTGCTTAAATGATTTATAAAAAGAGCTTGAAACTTTATGTATGAGGAAGAAACCCATCTGTGATTACTACACTAAGAATGACACTACAACATCTGTGGTTTAGGACATAAATTGATCTTCCACAGGAGTTGAGGTGAAACCAGTACACTAAACCTATTTCTGAAGAGTATAGAATAATGGACCATAGGAAAAGTCAATCTGTTTCAATAAGGTAAGAAGTATACTAGCCTCTTTTACAAGCTCGCTGAGACCTGGGGTTTTCCAGTACTAATATCAAACGTATCTTATACAGGCATCCTCAGTATTTCATTAAGTTTTTCACTTACACATATGTTTAGTTAGTTTTCAATGACTGAAAATTACGAGGCATACCAAGATTCACTTGCCATCCAACCTTTTTAAAGGTTGGTAAGTTAATGGATCTAACATTTAGAGACATATTTTACCCTTTGTAAACTCCTATTAACTTCCACAGAGTAGCAATGGGAAAGATTGCTGCAGAGTTCCCTCATGTGCTTAATTTATCTGTAGAAAGTCTTAGAAAAACATACAATACAAAAAGCATTTCAGCTTGAGAGAGAAAGGACACAGACATTATATGCACAGAAGATGGAAAGGCAAATAGGAAGGGAAAGACTTGAAATAGTAACATCTTGGCAATAAATGCCAGCCTACCTGAATTTGAAGGCAATGAAAAGAAAAAACAGATTAAAAAAGGGTGCAAATAAAAATATTTTGAATTGCTAAAGATATTGTTTTCTCTTTGGAATAACTGTTTTATCATACACATTAAAATGTATTATTTGCTTCATTAATCACACTCATTTCCCTTCCAGATGTACGGATAGGATCACAACTTATTTCACAGGACCAATATAAAAAGGTTGAGCTTTTATTTTCTTTCATTTGAGTGTTCAGTCTGATTACTGTGAAAAACATTTCCACCCTGAAAAGTTTAAATTCTTTGTGTCTGAACGTACAGACTGAAATAGCCAGCAGCATCTTTTGCCTACCTGTAGTTTCAATTCTAAATTCCCTTTCCTGACTCAGGAAGGAGAGATAAGTGATTCATTTCTAAATATGTTACCAAGAATGAAAGATCTGGTTCTAGATTTTTGGACTTGGATAAAGCAAAACCAGCTGCAGCATGAATTAAAAGGTGAAGAAGACAAGAAATAAACATATGCAGGTATACAGGTACACTTTTGGAGTTACGTGGTACTCAGTTAAAACCAGCACATGCTAATAGACGGATTAATGAGGACTTTAAAGGAAAAATTATGGAGAAACTGAATGGAGGCAAACATTAAGAGTTCGAAATACATGGAGAAATTACTTTCTGAATCATCGAAAGAAAGGAATGACAGGTCATTCTAACAAAGAAACTGAGAAAGTCAAAGTTCAGCAATACCACAGTTTAAATGCTTCCCCCTAAGATGCATTAAATGAAATTCATTTAATACGAAGAAAGCTTCTTCTGAATTTATGGGCAAAATTTGTCTTTGTTCAGCTACCAAGGAGAAAAGGCAAGAGAGAGAGCACTGAATAACAATCAAGAGAAGAAGGGGAAAATTTTCAAAGACAAAATATGTTGGTGGAGGTCTGCCTGGAAAAGGGTGTTATTCACTCCACAAAATAACTCTGGATGAACAACAATGTCTTCAAAATATTTTTTCTTCAGTCAATGTGTTAGTCAATCCAGCCAGAACTGCTTTTACAAAGGCAAACTACTCCATTGGTATTTATCATTGAAAGTATTGCTTTGGTACGAAATTACAGAGGATTCATTAAAACTATGCTCTTGGGCAGGTGTTTTTCCTGGAAACTAAAAGAAAACAAGAAAACAAGAGACATCTTTAATAATAATAAAAAAAAAATTATATGACAGTAACAAATAGAAGTCAGATTCACAGGTGGTATAAACTGGAAGGAATTTTTTTCTTCCCATTGAGGACACACTTGTTTGAAGCAGCTGCCCAATGAGAGCAGCACCCTTCTTTTTTTTTTTTCACCTATTCATCATTTCTAATCTTCTCCAGTCCTTGTTTCATTCCACTACAAAAATGAGCAGAAGAGAGAGGGAGTACAACGTTCTTGTCCATTATCAAGTTTTTCCATTGTTCCCTTCCCATCATGCACAAAGTCAACATGACTGGACTTCCTTTGGCTTTTACTTTTCCCATAGATTCTATCCTAGTATCAAAATCACTGCCTTTCCACATTTAAAATGTTTGTTAAGAGCACATGCCAGAGCTGCAGCTGGGACATAATTCCCTTCTCAGCATAGGAATTAGACTTACAGCAGCTGCGGGTCATGTCCTGGTGTCTGCACAGAGTCGTACCAGTATGTTGAGTAAAGGTTTGTTTCTCGGTATGCTCAAAAAATCATGAACCGGATCTTCAGCTGTTATACAACAGTAGACACGCTTTAGAGTTACACAAATGTCAACCCTTCAGCGGGGAAAATGGCACAGAAAACCAGGGCCCAACTTTTCAGCATGAGAAAATTAAAATTAACATCTCAACCTCGGCTGAGGTTCTGGTTTATTGGTTTAAATGTCTTTTTCACCTTGAAAGATCAAGTCTCTGTGTACCCGATTTCTCCAGTATTAGCTACAGCATCCCTTGAGTTATATGTCTTTAATCCTGCAAAGCAGAGATTACAGCACATTTGCCACTTGTTTCTAGAAGTTAGATGAGCTCCCTGGTTAACTGGTGAACTCTAGACCTCCTAAATCAAGAGGAAGTGTTCATATTAACAATTGGTTTTAATAAATCTGCATCTTAGTAAACTCCTGCTAAGCTTAATATTCATTTTACTGATTTTTTTTTCCCCTTCTCTCTGATAATTTGTGTGTCTACTTCACTAAAAGCTCTACATATTGCATTTTTATTTGTATGTTAATTTAAATTGCTGCTTAAACAAAAAGAACAGGATTGGAACTATCACAAATGTGAACAGAATCTGCTCAAATATCTTCATCCTCTGTACCACAATGGTACGTGTGCACTTAAAGCATTTTCCTCATTAAACACAAAGTGTTGGAGCAATATAAAATGCTGCCAACATTCTTCTAATGCATCGTTGGTTTGGAATAAAGCTTTTTATTCCATTTGAGCTCAAGTGGCTAGGTTGCATGTGAATAATTTAAAAAGTACCAACAAAACAAATTTACCTATGTTTGTCAGGGAAAAAAATAATCCTGCAATTCAGTAGGCAAAGGGTAAAAAGAAATGTCACAATCCAAAATCAAGGAAACTCCAAGGTAGTAACTGGACCACAACAATATCAAATCATATCTGATATCATATTATCCTGTTTGGGATAGTTCCCATCTGCATCTATGAACACGTACTGGCATTGACTGTCAGTATCTTTACTCAGCATCCCAAGGCTGCTGCAGGCTCCCCTCATCACCTTTTATGAATTTTCATCCCTTCTGCAAACACGTGATCCCATCAGCCTGAAGTAAAGCTTGCTCCCTCCATTAGCAAGAGTGTTTCTCTGTCCCATTGGTGTTACACAATATCTGAAGATGAAAGGCAGAAAACCAGCCTCCACCCTTCACCTCTGTCTCGAAAGTTGGTATGTCCTCTCTACCTTTCTCTGGAACGAAACTTAAGTTCTTAAAATAGCTGAGTAACATCTCCTGTGTAACAAGGGAAAAACTCTTAAGTTCTTATGCAAGATGAACAATATCCAGTAATCCAGAAGTAGAGCAAATAACCAAAGACTTTTAATGTAAGAATCTGAAGAGCTTTTCAGAATTCATTTTAGTGACAAAAAATGTTGTTTGTAATCTTTGACATTTGAGTTCTTATGGTCAGCAGAAATGAAAAGCAGTGGGAAGTCCACAGAAACCAGAAGTTCAGGAGTATTCCTGCCAGAAATACCTGTTTGTGTTGATCCATCAGATAAACAAACGTGGGCGTCCCTGAGCCCCGAGCACCATGACCAGTCACACTCAGTTCAAACCTGCACCTTGCACAGGCTTCTCTTTACTGAGAAACACATTGGGCTAAAAGAGTGGTTCTCTGATAGGAAAGAAATGAAGATATAAGGTCAGAATGATAATATGGAAAAATAATCAATATTCTCTGTACCAGGTAGTCACACTAAACGCAGATAATATGCACTATATGATCCCATTTACTGACTCTGAACTGCTTGAAGGCACGGTGGATTCACTCCTCTGAACGGTCAGACATGGATTATTGTTATTGCCGCTTATTTTATGGCACACAAATAGTCAGTTAAGCACTTCATAGAAGTGAAAAGATATAGTCCCCTTATCCCAGTAGCCATGTTAATTCATGGACTGAAACCCAGGGCATAAGAACTTTCCTTACTCTCCTGCACATTGACCGAGTCCAGCTTTCACAATTTCTAAGGCACTCAAACTAGAGAACTGAAGGGGAATATGAAAGAATAATTCAGGTTGTTACAGCATGAAGGCCTAAGGCAATTAATGCTTCAATCGACAGACAAAGTACTGCATGCATTTCCCTAACAACCTGAGATATGCTAATTTAGGAAAGAAAAAACCTGAAACAACAAAACACAATGACTTTTAAAATTTGAACCAGAGAAGTTCAGGCACAAAAATATTAAAACCTTTGAAACGCACATTTATATGCAGGCACGGCAAGATGTTTATCTCCTTCATTTGCATACACACATCTAGTAGAGATGGACACAGCTTACCAAGTTAGATCTGGTTGTAAAACGCACCTCATCCTTCCTAAATTGGATTTCTCCACACAGAAGCAGAGGTTCACAATAATTTCCTGTTGCACTTCAGAGGCCAGATTACAGGCCCAACAAGAAAGTGGCTCCTTGATTGTAGCAAGAGTTGCATGTAGCTATAGACAAGACCTTTTATCCCTTTCCACAGAGGATTTAACTTCACGTTCAGGAGATCTTCCTACAGAATAGCAGGAAGCCATCTGGGATCACTCACATTCACCTGCCACTTTTACTAACTTTGACTACCTACTTAAACATCTCTTAAGTCAGCCAGTATGTCTAAGTAAACATACTCCTTTTTTATTTTCCAGAAGTAAATCTAGTCATAGTGTATGACTAGGACTTCCCAGATCTACAACTGGTTGACATTTAAACAACAGCTATGCATTTAACATCTCCCCTAGGAAATAATATACTGTTAGAGTATTAAGCTAACTGAAGTTATGTCTGTAGTTATCTGTGAATGCACCATACCAGCATCTGCTCCCACTAGCTCCAAAGCTACACATAGCACCAGGCTCACTTGCACAGGTTGTTCGTGCTGGTAGAGCAACGTCACAACAACTAGATCAGATACTCATATTTCCAGATTTATTGTGCAGCACATACATACTTGCAAGGCTGCTACATGGCAACAGCATTCAGAGTCATAATGTTGAGAGTATTACCTTTAAAGAAAGTCTTTTTTTTTTTTTCCCATTTGTTCTGCAGACACACCCTTCATAATGCCAAGGGAGAACTTACAAAGGAGTCTACAATGCCACTCCAGTAAATGATGTATGATCCAGACCCAGTAACTTCTCTGCTGCGCGTCAGTGCTGGCGCAACTGTCCAACTAAACACAGAAAAAAGCGAAACGTGTTGTGCACATTCAACGCATGTCACTGGAATCAAGAAAATGTGACACTTCTGATGGGGTTTTGATATTGTGGACAGCTGATACTATGCCAAGATTTAGCTGTGACAGAGGGCTGCCTTGATGAGCCTGATTTTGCATGTGTCCTCTGTAACAACACAGGAGCTTATCAGCTTCTCACACAAACCTCTTTGCAGCCTGTACACGTAGCACAGCCTTCCTCAATTACTTTGGTAACCACCACATTGCCTTTTTCATACTTCTTTTGGACCTACCTATTTCAAAATGACTATAAGAAAACAATTAATAATAATATTTACAATATCAGGAAAAATCTGAGGTATTTGCATGGTGTTTTTTCCATATAGACAGACTTTAAACAGCTGCTTTCTGAAGAAGTAGTAGCAACATAACAGGATTTAATTTACTTGGAGTCTAGAGGTACCTGCAATACTCAGAAAATAAAGACCCGCCAACAGAGAAATCATTTAAGGCATCTCAAAGAAGCATAAAACATAACACACTAACAACACTATCCTGAACATATGGTTTTCTTGAGTTTCATTCCTGTGAACAGGTTATAGATGACTTTTCAAAATTAAAAGCAATAACAGAGCTTTTCAATAAATCACAATACAGAAGTCACTGGTAAACACATTATGGCAAAGATCTATCTTGATTCCAGCAAAATAACTTCTTCTAGTAATTCTTGCACTGAGCTTCTCTCTTATGGATATATATATATATATTACTTCTTACTATACTATATCCCAGTGTTATATATTAGATTGTACTACTTTCACTCCCATACTTCATAAGTCACTTGTATATGCTTATATATAATCTTGGGGCTTATGTAAGTCTTTGGGAGTAAAAAACCACGTCTATATGGATGAATATAAGACCAGCAAAATGCCATGCCAATTCTGATTACAGCCTGGAGGCATTGCTGTGTAATATAAACACCAATTGATCAGCTGTGTGGGTGTACCTGAAGGAGGGACGCAGCAATTCACAGCTGCTTTGCTGCCCCTTGGAAGATGTTTTCAGCCCTTATATTACACTCTGTCCACGTTTCAGCTCTAACCTCTGCTGGATCTGAATCAGCACACAGCTAGGCTGGAAATTAAAACTTCAGCTCTCTCTTGTCAGATCCCCTCTGAGTCAATATGAATTCAAGATTTGGATTTCTTAAACTGTGCCATTCTTCCTGAAAAAGTGCTTGACAGCGGCTTAAGAAGAAAAATGTATTTTCCACCATGCAGTGCCACATTTGTCTTTATATTAATCACATCTTGATCTTAATAATACAACAGTTAAAACATCCACACAAAACCATAAAGAATAGTACTGTAGTGTCAGAACGCTTGACAACTTCCACAGCTTTGGCTCTGATGTTACTCCAAAGATGAAAGGCATGTCCGGTGGCAAAGCCTGAAAGGTTCAATATATTGTATTTCCACAAATTCCGCAGACTTTGTGAAAAGTTCACAATCCACAGTGTAACCAGAACTCCTGTTACATCTCACAGACTCTTCTGGTTCCTCCTTTTCAGGAACTCCAATTTTCAGAAGTTGTTACTTGTGTTTCAATGTTTAACAGAGAATAAACTACCCTGAATGCTTCTTTTGCTATTTTAATTAAGCTCAAGCTTCCACCTACTTACATTTTCTTTAAAAATGCATAAAACTATGAATTAAATATATGCATCTTTACTCATCAAATTGTTTATCTCTGTACTAATTTTATATATATACACAGATTAAATATTCACGTGCTCTTTTTCCCTTTCAGAGCTTAGAAACTTGTAGTTCCTTATTCTCCCACATTGGTGATTCCAGTTGCATTGTATAAGTTGGAGATCATTTAGGTAAAAACATCCTTAGAGACTTCTGCCGAAAAATTCCAAATTAAGTGGGTTTTTTTTTTCCTATATTAGTAGTGAAGAGCCGTCCATATGCTTACTTTAAGCCTGACAGATCTTCGATTACCCCTTAGCTTGTAGTTATGCAGCTATAACGCAGTTTAGATACATTCCATAGTTGTTAATGGCTCAACACACTGAGACCTTGAAGAATAACAACCAAGGTTATTTAGTAATGTAACGCAATAAAATAAAATAGACTTCACCATGTATGCAAAAGTAGTAAATGCTTTGGTGATTTTAAGGCATATGTTTCTTTAAAGTTCTCAGAACATAAATGATTTAACTGCTACACACGCGCACAAACACAAAATCACAAGCCAAATTTACTGCAAACTTTGCAGGCTGCAATAAATAGGTAAAGACATAAATTGCTGGCAATTAGGAATTTACTGAAGAGGGTAGTTAGGGGAATTACGCTGATTCAGAGAGATGAAATGCAAATATATCATGCTTACGTGTACGGGGCCACTGCACCTGTGCCCTAGCTAAAGCACTAAATCAGCAAGCCCAATGCACCACGCAGACCCCAAGGATGCAGATCACAATGCCGCAGTGAAATCCTAGAGATATGGTGTCCGCCCTGATGTTAACCAGAACTGTATGTGTTTGGCACCTCTGAACACCTCACCACCAGCAATTCGCTGCCTTTTCAAAACAAAAACATGCAGGCAAGCACTAATTGCCACCAACACTCCTTCCAGTTACAGACTTGAAACATTTTGAAACTGGTAATGGAAGGAAGATGCTGGAAGCCCTTCTCTCAGAGAATGTCTCATTGCCTCCGCGTGTCCTGCTTTTGTGTCATGCTGAAGGGTGATGGTTGTTACAGTAAGAAATCACTAGCACTGTAAGAAGTGCCTGGTGACAGCCAAATTATCGTTAGCAGAAGCACTCTTTCAGTTCCTGGAGATTACATGGCTGAGTGAGGTCATTTATGGATGGGCATGGATCAAAACCTCCCACTGCCTGTGGGTTAGCAAACCTCCATGTACCGAGTTACCTCTCTACCAACATATTCAGCTTGCAACAAATTGTTGTAGTCTAACAGTCTAAGACTGTTGTAGACTACTAAGTCTAAGTAGTCTAACCTCCAACCTAAGGGGTTGGAGGTTAGGTGAGTCACCTCTCCCAGGAATGCTCAGCATGGCAATGCCACTTCTATAGGGGCCCCGGCAGCAGGCTGAAACAGAAGGGTGATGACTTATAAGGCAAAGGAAATAAAGGTGGGAAGGAGCATACTTGAACCTCTACAGCGCACAACACACAGGAATCACACACAGACTCAGCGAAGCCAACACACAAATGAAACAGACCATCGCGGCTGTGACAGAGCCCCAGCAGGCAGGAATGTCCCCCCTTTCCCTGCCAGCCCCAGGACAGGCATAACCCAAAATCCCCAAACTGCTACGCAGGTGGCAGATGAACTTCCTTGCAGAAGTTGATCTTAAGTAAAATCTATGCCATGAAAAGTCTTTTTCTTTCTGTTCCAAGTATACAGTTCAATGACCCAGGATTGCGCTTAGCATCCAGTTTTTGGTGTTCATGATTGCTTGAGTCTCTGCGCTGGTGCATGCAAGGTCCTCTGCCCTCAGATCAAGTGGGGTATGGCATCCGGTGGAGGCAGCCGTTGGCAGGGGTAATAACTATTGTTCGGATTCAGTCTATAGCTAAAATAAGCTGTAACACAAGGCAGGCACGAGGGAAATCCATTCAATGAGCAGCTTGAACAAATCTATGTTCAATTAATGTAGCTTTTCAAACACTGTGACAGTGTTTGTGCTCTAAGAAGATGGTTAAGACATTGCTGCCACCAATCATTACGGCAGTTCTTCCTCTTGGGAAGCAGTGTCAGTCCAGGAAGGGAGCACAATTAGCAGTAACAAGAAAGTATGTGGGGGAGTGCAGGATGAAAGGCAAGACTGAAATGACTATTGAGGCATTCCTTAGGAGAAAAGGTATTTATGAAGAGAGGATGAGGACAGGAAGGTGAAAGATGGAAAAAGAAGGAAAGAGGAAAACTTCAGAGACAAGAACAGGTGGAGAGGGGAAAAGAAAGGGGAGAAAATCTGGAGGAAAATCAAACAGAACAAGGAGCTTGAAGAAGAAGAAACATTATTCTGCAATCCATGGTATTCATGTTGTCTAATTTGGGGTAGATTTGTATCTTCTGTTGCCTTGCCCTGCTCTCCTTGCCATAATTGCCCTGCTCATGCCACCTATTCCTTTTGGTCAGTGAGTACAAGAAATAGCACCAAGCTACAGAATGGATATTACTGGACAGCCATTTTCTGCCAGATACAATGTATAAGGGCTCAACTCTGCTACTAATTCCTCCATCCACCACTCACACTCTCTGTCCTGTCCCTAATCACTTGTTGTCATGAAACCCTAGGGAGTTTGCCATCTCGTACTGTGCTGCCCCTCCTTCTGGTTTAGCTGCAATTAGCAAACAGGTTCCAAGTTATTAAAGGAAGATTGACAAACACACGGAGGGCCTGACAGATGGACCAATTATATAAGCCTTATTTCCTTAGGCATCTAGGCTGAAAAGAGGACAAACCATGAGGAACACGAATCATGCTGACAGTAAAGAGAAAGCGAGCGGGTAGGTGGCTGAAAGGGTGAGGGAGCAAGGGAATACGAGACAAAAGAGATTGCCGTAAGGGAGTTGAAAGGGAAGGGAACGAGCAACAGAAGGTGGTGATGTTACTGGAAGAGGTCTGGAGTTACCTGTTGGGAAAGGCAGCTGGTTTTGAAAGGAGAGGGTGTTACTTGGAGCTTTGAGATGCTCTGTAATGACAGAGCACCCTAGGAGAAAGGGTTTGCTGGGAATATGATCCAGGAAGTAATAAAGGGAGTGCAAAAAGTTAGAGGATGAGGTAAAGGACAAAGAAGCTGTAAATAACTGTTGAAGTCTTCAAGGGGTGAAGGAAAAATGAAGAATAGAATAGATATCTGGTTTGTGCAAAGTGAGATTCACCGAGTTTGATGTTGCTATGGTGATTTGCCACCACCTGAGGACCCAGGTTCAACTGTTTAAGGCGATGCATGTAATTATTCTTTTTATTTTCCCAAATAAGTACTTGCAGCCTCTTGCTTACATACAATGCGTTTCATAATTCAGAATTCTGCCACGGTTTGAGAGATGATTGATGTACTTGCATTACCAAAGCTAGTAGCAGTCTTAACTGCAAAGGTACAATTAAGAAGTATGTTATGAAACAAATGCCCTTTACAACCTAAATGGTACCTGAAGAAATGTGTTTTATTTAACAGATATGTACAAAAGAGAAAAGAAGCAAAACTCAGTCTTTAGAAGATTGGTTTCATTTAAAAAGTAAAGAAAGGACAATAACAAAGGATAGTGCTTCAAGGGTGATAGAAAGACATGTTACCCTGCATAGAGAGCAGGGATCCAAGAATCCAGTTCAGCATTGCTACAAACTTCTCCTACAACTTTTGGCAAGTTATTTAAACCCCTATGCTTCTGTTTCTCAATTTGAATAATTGCTGGAACTAAACTTACCCTAAGGATGTATTTTGAGGCTTCAGTAATAATTCCTAAGTGCTTTGAAAAGTGCTACATCATGTAAGTGAAGAATGTCATTATTAAAATTGTGCTTCAGAAATCATCACTAACAAGGATTTGTTCTATAGCTAAAACTGCGCCAAAAACATTATTAGCTTGCAAATCACAAAGCTGCCATCGACACACAGGAGAGAGGCACAGACGAGAGCTCTGCCTGTACCGCAAGGGCAGCGTACGTACAACCTGGCCTCGCTGCGGGTTGTAGCGCTCACCTGCTACTACCAGTTAACCTACAGCAGCGCAAAGCTCGCTGCAGGCCCACGTGCCCAGTCCCTTTTCGTCTGCAGACATCCAACCAGCGGTACCTCAGCTAAATAGTAAAAATGTTAAAATGATGTCTGCGTGCAGCTGCTGCAGTCTCAGCTGCTGTGCGGGGGTAGCTGAGCAAACCCAAGTCATTGCTGGGGTTAGCTGGAACAGGGATACATCACCAGAAAGGGGTAGTATGGTCATGTTGAGCGTCACAGGCTTGATTCCTGTTCTGGGGCCTGACAGTCACAGTGATTTTGTTCCCTGGTGGTGTTTTTAGAAGACGAATCTCTATCTGTTTAGGGTTCTAGGTCACCTTTCTTTGCACAGATGTTGGTTAGGTACAGACACTGGCTTCATATTGAAAAATTGTATTTCAGGACGCATTTTAGAAAGAAGCATGACTGAATGAATACAATATAGAGAGGAAGCTTTATTTAGGAACAACAAGGAGTATATGTAAGCTTTAACAAAAACATTGGTTACATGAAAAGCAGGCCTGTCTCCATCTCACTTTGCACAAAAGGTTATTAAGCTAAGGCTATTAGAAAAGGTGCCAAATATTTCTTAGAAAACACACTTTTTTCCGTGTAAACTCTTTAATGCTCTGAAATTTTAGGAAAGTTGCTTGTGATTTGGAACTGCTGTACATAAGTTACTTCTAACACGCTTATCTCGCATGTGGAAAGAATGTTCATATAACCTGATCTAATTTTTATGTAGACACTGAGATGACTGATTGTGTAATAGAACAAAGTTATTTGATGCTATGACTGCCTGCTAATATGAAAAGCTTGTTAGCTGTCTAGTTGTCTGGCAATGCTTAACCAGCTTTGTTGATGAATTCAGATGGAAAAATTATCACCTTTCTAAAAAAAAATTTCAGAAGAAGAGGCAATGTCTTCTGCAATAGATATGTAATTATCCTCTTTCAAGATTTCATTAAAAAAACTGGTATTTTGAAGCATCCGAAGCATGTTGTACAAAGGTAAGCCTTTGAACTTATTTCAAGCTTTTAAAGATATCTTTTAAATTTAGGGCAAAAAGAGTATTTTGGAAAATAAGAATAAAAAGAAGACCTAAAATCCTACCTCTGGTCTGCAAGCTTCATGTAACAAGAACAGATGCAAGTAAGACTATGTTATATTTGTAGTGCACAGATTATGTATGCATGAACTGAAAAGCTTACCAAGACACATGACAATGCTGAGCCAAGTGAAGGGTGAAAGCTAATTTTGAATCCAGAAGTACTTGAAAAATATAAGTTTTCCGTCTTCTATGAAATGGTGAGGAAAAAAGTGTTATGAACATTCTTCAAATTGAATGTTGAAATTGTTCGTTCAGCACTTTTTCTGCAATACAGTATGTGCCTAACCTTTATAGCGGGGATGCTTCCCGAGGGAGATGCATCTCTCCAGCTGAGAGCCAACAGCTTAAACCACATATTCCTGCAGACTGAAAATGGTTATATCCGTGATTTACCTGTTCCAGGACAGCACCTTACACAGCTTTTTGGAGCAAATGACAAATACTTGCTCTGTGTTCATAAATCTTATGCGAGTTTACTCCAGTTGGCCACAATGGAAGTACATAAACTGCTTCATTTAACTGTGATGCATCAAACATGAAGCCAGAACTCAAAGCCAGGTTTCTGTTGATTTGCAAACTGCTTATTTGTTTGTGGCACCTATAGAGATAGGATGGCATACTGGAACTCATTGCTAGTTTCGGGGTACTCTGCTCCCCTTCAAGATCAAACCTACTGACTAAGTTGAAACATGAACTAAAGAGGAGATACAGAAGGGGCTGTAAACAGAGTGACTGGAATGAGATTACAGTTTTACTTTGAATGCTTCCCATCTTAAATGAATCAGCAGCCATTCCTCATCGCTGCTTGTTTTTTGGTGGTGGTGTCCCTTACAAAGTCACAAAGAAGATCAGCCATTGTGCACCAACAGAAAGAATCCAAATCCTCTATTTGCTCATGTAGAGACAAATCTTGAGGCTTAGTCTGATGAAACAAAAGCAATGCTTCCTGATGTTTTCTGGGTATAATTTAGATAAAATATGCCAATATTCAACAACTCGGAACAGCTCCTCTTGCCTCACCCCAGGCCACAGGAGTCATTGACGAGACTCTGCCCCAGCCTTAATGCTGGCTGGGCTCTGCACCCACTGCATCACTCAGTGAGTGCGTCACACGGTGGCTCTATGCCTCCCTTTGCACCTCGGCTCTATTTGCACTGTACCTCCCTGCCTGCCTCAGCTGCTCCTCCTTAGCCTTTTCATGCAACCACATAGCATATTGGGACGTCAGCATCGGTTGGGGCTCTTAATTGCTGCTCTAATATTTAATAATAACAACCAGAATTTTACTAATGAAGGTGCATAAATATTTGGCAAGTTTACACCAATGCTCTCCCACAGTCCTGCTTCCTAGCATATTTCAGGATTTGATAGCACACTTTTAAAGCTGGAAAGTTAAGTTCAGTTAAAAAAAAAACCAACAAACATTCATTGTGTTCTGGAAAGAAAAAGGCATACGAATGTCACTGCAATCAATCTGAATTTCTTCCTGTTAAAATCTAACCCTGTCTTACAGCTTTGTTTTGTTATTTTTGTCAGATCCCCAGATTCATCTTGTAATAATGTGCTCTCTCCCCAGAGACCTAGCCGGTGCCTTTCATCAGCAACAGCCTTCCAGAAGTTCCACTTAGCTCACAAAGCAAACACAATGTTTGGCATAATATTTCAAAAAGGTCATACTGTGCTTCCTAACTTAATGGCCATTTATATTGCTTTACAACATTTAAATTCACACTCTGCTATCAAGTGGAGCCATGCCATCTAAAAATAAATGCTTAAAAGCTAAATAAAAAAAATGCCCTAGATACCTGAGTTCGGAAATGTTTTCTGCTTATCTGAAGACAAATTCTGATGCCCTTCTTCACAAGTCCTTTAACTCAAGGGTAGGTCCACAGAAAATAGCAGGATAGATGCTGAGGCTGTTACTCCCAGGTATTAGATAGTGCCGTAGGTTCCAAAACACCCACAGTCTACCTCATATGACCAGCAGCACAACATCAAAGTACCTGGAATTTAGTAGTTAATTTCACAATTCACCTTTGACAGAAGGAAAGGGTACTAATCCCATAGGACAATGATGCACAGAGAAATTCAAAGCATGTGCATGCCATGTGCAGCAGTCACAGACCTGCTCTACGCATACATGAACTGGTACCAATCCAGAATTCCAGAAACCACACCAGCCTGACGCTGAGCCAAACCTGGAGTCCCACTCATAGGCATGCCCTATGAATTTTAGCTCAGCACCCCCTTACCTGGCCCCTGGCTCACATCTGATTTCCTGTTAAAAGAAAGGAATTTCACTACAGCTGACAGTGCCATTTCAGAACACGGCTGCTGAAAAGTCAAAAAAGAAGCATTTGCCCATAGCTAATCACTTAAACTAAAAAGCTGATAACAACTCTTCTTTTGCTGGAATAGGAAGTTTAAACCTAAACTATTGTTTCTTTGAAGCAGTACAATCTGATTAACTAGCACAACAAAGCTTCACCAGAATTTAAAGCAAGCACAGCTTGAAAATACAGCCACTATCATTAAAGTAAGTTATCCTTCATTGCTCTTACATATATCCATAGATAAAGATGTATTCTATCAATTCATTCATTTAGATACAAAATCAGCTGAAGGGCCCAGGGCATTTCTCTGTGAGTTGAATTATTACTTACTTCCACTTGAATCCCTGCATCCATACTCTTTTCATGCACACAAGTGAAGTAGCTCCACATGGACCCCACTTATGTACAAGCCCTAGAGCCACAAAACTGAAACAGCTGAGGTCCCACAGGTGCAAGTACACGGGGCACAAACAGTTAAAATCGTTGACATTTCCCACATCACAGTGTTTACCTTACCTGTAGTATTTGCAGTGATTCTCTATGCTCTGAGGGGGAATCACTGCAAATGCCACTGACCCAATTTTTCTTCCTAATTTGTATTTGCTTGTACATATTTCATTTTATTGTCTTTCAAGCTACACCAAATCTTTGAAAATTGCAGTCTGCCAAAATTGTAGGCAATACACACTGACAATTTCACAGGTCTGGAAATCCTCCCTCACTCATTTGTTCCCACTTATTCAAACCACAGGTTTTCACTCATTTGCATATGAAGATAATGCAATCCAGGTATTTCAAATATGCACATTCAACATTATGTTTTTCAGAGTATGTTAATTTGAAAAAAAACCCTATTCTATGAGGAAGTACTATATCAGGCTATGAATTGGCACATCAATATCATAGTAGATCAGATAAAGGTACCCAAAACAAAAAGCATAATTTTGCCCTTTTACATTAGTTTTCAAGTAACTATGCTGTATAATTATCTGTTACTTTAAAAATCTCCATTTCCTACCAAAAGATGATACGGACTAGATTATTGTGAGTCCCTATTCTAATTAGCGATGTCCAAATTTACTATGCCATGCAGTTACTTCTGTATTTCTTATCTCCTGTGAAGCCTGAATTTTGCTTATGCTGATATCATGATGGATTATGTACATCGTGTCTTAAATTTAACGCATGTTTTACACTAATTTCATTCTCCGCAATTTTTCCTTTTTGATAATTATGGAATGGTGATTAAGGTATGTATACAAAAGGCTATAAGAACACTTATCCTAAATCCAGATGCCACAAAAGCCATGTGTCATTTTTCAAATGTGGGTGGACTTGTCAACCTTAGACAGATCTCAGGCAGCTCTATTCAGCATTTTCCCTTTAGCGTCACTATTCAGATTTCCTTAATTTCTGTCTCTTTGATCTCTCCTCAAAATATAGTCTGAATTTAATGATAGCCAAATATGCTGGGGGGCTTTTCATTAACTTTCAAGGACTTTAAGTGAAAAAATCAGTATATACTTCCATAGCTCTCACAGGCAGTGCTCCTTCCCCACACTACATCAAGAGCCACTGCATTAACTTGATCTGCACAGCACTGCGGTGGAAGACAAAACTGGAAGTATTTTTTCTTCCCCTAGACAACAGCACTAGAAAAAACCCTCAGATTTCTCCAATAGTTGCTACATCTAGGTAGAAAAGTGACAGCAGTTTTCTACAGCATCACATCCTACAGATCTAATACTCTGCAGACCGGCTGTCCTGTATTGAGTAGGATGGGAGGTGGCCAAGGATGAAAGGAACATTTCCAAATGTCTGCCAAAAACAGTATCTCTGCGCCTCAGGTTCACAGAGATCACGCCAAACTGCAGAGGACATCTGACTGACAGGACACCTGAAGAACTGCCTCGGCCCCATGCAGCAGCTGCCACAGCTTAACATCAGGATGCGCTTCGGTATCAAAAATCTAACAGGGGCTTTTAATGCTAAAGAAGTTATTTTGTAACAGCTGTTTATGTCCCTGTACAGCCTCACAACTGGATGCACAGTGACTTGGTGATATTCCACAAGTGTATAAAACATGAACTGTCTGCCAGGAGACAGAAGAAACAAGTACTTTCAAATAAAATAACCTTTTCCATGCTACAAATAAAGACAAATACTGCAATATTCTGAAGTTACTTGCACAAGTCAGGAAAATAACAGTTGTGATAAATTATTTCATTTTATAAACTTTCTTCCTTTGGGCATAAACTACTTTCAGTATTTACAATTTAAATAACTAAATGATATTCTTCCATGAACAGAGAGAATAAACTAGAAATCAGATGCATGGTCATCCCGGATCACATTTTTGTGGATCTATAATGAAACATTTGAGAAACTGTTCATGCTGCCTCTGATGATGATTGTTCTGTTCATTAGTAACACTTTAGCAAGTAAACTTTCAGCCACAGTGCCAATTAAAGCTACTTAGTGGTGTTTGGATGTTAATTAATAGTAAATTAAAGTTCTGAATTTCATGCAATTTTTTCATCCATATGTTAAATTTATCTCATGGCTGGAATTTCAGAAGAATTTTTTGTTAAATTATTTTCCTCTGACAAAGGAAGCAACTAAAATGGCCTTTTGCCTCATTTCTCGGTGTCATTGGAAGACGTCCTTCAGGATATTTTACCAAATATTTTCAGGAAATCTTTTCTCCCTCTTCATATTTCTAGTAGCTGTCTATATTGTACTAGCATCAATAGAATTCCATCAAACACTGGAAAAAGAGATCCTTCAGGCTCCTAATTGACTTCACCCTTGTCTAGTCACACTCACGGGACAGTTTTACTCCTTTCCAGCTAGTAGGCCACCAGATGTGTTGAAAGGAAACAAAATGAAACAACCTACTCATTGGATAAGTAGGTATATCTAAGACAGATTTTTTTTTTGTCCCATTAAAATATTTATATGGTAAAAATGAATGAAAACTGACGTGCAAGAGTAGAAAAAAGTTGAAGAACAGCTCAGGGGAAAAAAAAAAGGTCATAATTATTTGTCAGGCTTTCATGCTAATTAACTGATAGACTATTTGTTGCATAAGCTTTTTATCACCATATTTTTCACAGAGAATTAGCTAGTTCTTTCATCAGTTTGCTTCTATATATGCTATGGGCTTTGGAATATTTCCATGTCAAGACTGGGGTCAAGAGTCCACCCAGGCCATGGGTCACTGAGACATCTCACGAAGGGGCGCATGGTGAACCCCCTTGGCAAGATGAAATACTGCAGCAGGCACAACCTAAATGTGCAGCTTCCTGAGACAGCTTTCCTTTGCCCAAGAAAAAGCAAGGATTATGCCAGAACCATTTGCTGGAAACAGGGAGAATCCAAAGTTGGGGGCCTGGTGAAACTATAGTGAATGGTGATAGGGACTTTCTTGACTTCATGCTGTGTTCCACACTACAGCAGTGACTGGGCTACAGACCCAAATCATAACAATGGCAAAACAGCCTAATTAGCTTGCCCAGCCCTCAGACTTCCTCAAAGTCAGGACCAAATTCTAGATTCTTAATTTACCCATGTCAACAACACACAAGGAAGGAGAACTGAAATCCTCCAGATTAAACCGGTATAGCCATAGTGACTTTATTTGCGTTAGCTTTCTTATGCATCTTGATCGGATCAAGAGTCTGTCTACCTTATTGAATCTCTGGGGCCACTGACTTCAGCAGATTTGAAACAGACATGAAACCTCCAATGACCACAACATCCGATTGCAAATTGCTTGTTCAGGAGCCCATCATGACTTCAGAAGTCAGCAGG